>NW_004444165.1:940032-983478 GCF_000243295.1 Trichechus manatus latirostris | reverse complement strand
AAAAAAAAAAAAAACAACGGAAAAGAAATGTCCTCAGGGATCCCTCTGCACGTCTGTGGAAGCTGAAGGGACGTTCCTTGCCACGCAGCTCTGCCTGGCCAGAAAGGGCTCCCAACTCAATAAAAGGAAAAGAAAACAAACAAACAATTCAAAATGAACAAAAGCCCCGGGATCCCACCAGCGCGGTAGTCCAGACCGGGAAGCAGCTCCACACTTGAATGGAGCTCCACAGCCCCTCAGGAAGAAGCAAAGATGGTGCACGGAGCCATTCAGTCAAGTGAAAGGAGGGGGAGGCAGCAAGAGGCAAGCAAGAAATCAAAAGAAGCAGGAAAAAAAAAAAAAGCAACACCAGCAGCCAGCAAATGGCACTCAGAGAGCCACCCAGTGTGGGCTGGTGTTTCTGTACAAGAGACTGTGTCCATGGGAAGCAGAGGAGGCCAAGTGTGGATGATGAAGGGTAGAGAGTAAGAAAGCGTATATCACAAATTGCTGGCACTCTGCAGCCCCTCAGGAAGAAGCAAAGATGTCGCACGGAGCCAGGCACTCGAGTGAAAGGAGCTGGAGGTGGCGAGAGGCAAGTGAGAAATCAAAAGAAGCAGAATAAAAAAGCAACACTAGCAGCCAACAGATGGCACTCAGAGAGCCAGCTAATGTGGGCTGGTGTTTCTAGACAAGAGACTGTGTTCGTGGGAAGCGGAGGGAGCTGGGTATGGGTGAAGAAGGGTAGAGAGTGGGAAAGCGTATATCACAAATTGCCGGCACTCTGCAGCCCCTCAGGAAGAAGCAAAGATGGCGCACGGAGTGAGGCATTCGAGCGAAAGGAGGGGGAGATGGCCAGAGGCAAGGAAGAAATCAAAAGAAGTGGAAAAAAGCAACACCAATAGCCAACAAATGGCACCCAGAGAGCCGCCCGCTTGGGTGTGTGGAATCCAAGCAGCCGGCGCTTCTCGGTCAAGAGACCGTGGCCGTGGGAGGCAGAGGAGGCCGAGCCGGGGCAAAGAGGGGTGGGGGGTGGGAAAGCGCACCTCGCGAATTACCGGTTGTTTTGTCTCCCGCTGGACGCTCCGTGAGGCTGCTTTCTTGTACCCCCGTTTGCTGGTCTCCGATAGGAGTCCAAGATGGTGGATCCGCGCTGCATTAGCTGGTAGGGGACCTCTGCATGAATCTCTCCTCGCTCTCTGTTCTCTGTCAGTTTTCTCACTCCATTTGGTGCTTGGCTGAGTTCTTTATCTCTTCATTTGATGTTTTAGGGTTTCAGGATTGTTGTATTCTCTGTTCGGCTTAGTTTTTCGGCTCTTTGCTGTGGAGGGACGGCGTGGTGCTTCTGCCTAGAGCGCCATTTTGCCGGAACTCTTAAATATTTCTTAACAAAAAATAAAGATTGAGAATAAGTTATATAAACAATTCATACTTTGAGTATGAACTATTCATAGTAGGAGTTCAATCTATATTATGGAAATGAAAAAAATCTCCAATATATGTTAGGTAAAAAAGCAAGTTGACAAAAAACTATTTAAGGTGTTATAGTAGTGGTAGCTGAAAAACTATTAACAAAGAACAATATATTTCCACATGGATATATATAAGGTTGTAAATGCATTGAAAATAATCTAGAAGAATATAGACTAAATAATTAACAATGTCTGATGATAAACAGATTGAGATTAGGAAAGGAGGCAAGGATAACATTTCTTTTAGCTATATTGTCTGATTTTTTTCTTTGTTTACATTTTATATACAGTCATTACTTTTTCCAAGTAAAATAAAAATACTTAATTTGTAAAAGACCAGCAATGGTACTACTTTTCTACCACCATGACATTATTAACATTCTGTTTTGGTGATGAAAATTCTAGGAACTCTTCAAGAAGGTGCCTGTAAAGTTTGGAAACATAGGTGAATATGTGTAACATCATTAAGGAAAACTTCTATCTATAAAAAAATAAATAATATTATCTACATTTTCAGACTTTATGGGCACTATTTGTTATGAGATGGGCCAACAACTATGAATGAAGCTCATCAATATCACATGTGCTCAGTAAATATTTGTTTAAAGTTGTTTAAGGAATATACCTTGGAACTCCTGAGCATGCTTGCAGAATGCAGACTCATTCTGGTCCTAAAAAAGTTAGGTTAGATGAGGGTTGTTGCCTAAGCTAATATTGTCAGCACATAGGTAGGACAGTGAGCAGTGAGATAAAAACATATTCCACTGTAATTCATTTTAGTCATTTTCTCTGAAGAAAATTATAATGCTTTTTAAATATTTGCTGGGCATTTCCATGTCATGATTAAGGCTTAAAATGGGTAAAGTGAAATAGAATACAATTCTATCACTTTAAAAAGATAAATGCAGCTTCAGAAATGTCCTGTATCTCTCTTCTCACTTTTCACCACAAAGTACTTTAATTTTAGCCTTTATATGCTCTCCTCTTTGGATATGAGAAATTCTTAGATTTTGATCCAAGGGAAGCTTAGAACTATCCTAGGCCAGTTCTTTCCATTTCACATTTAAGGTCATTTTGTGGCCACTACTTAGTTCAGAAACTTTAGCTTCTACCAAATAAATCATTTCTACTTTTTCAATAAGAAAAGAACCAGTATTTTAAAATGCATGTAGACTTGCTGAAAATTTCATCTGCTATTCTTCGATGAGTTCAGGGTTTCATACTCAAGCAAAGCTTCCTTCAAGATTGGTAACAGTGTATATAAGGTGGAGGAGGCTCTGATTATACCTGAACGGAAATGTTAGAAACAAGTTTACTAGGCCTTGGATAACTTGGGAGAGGCAGTGAGCAGGGCTAAAAGGGAATGCATATGAGGGTTGGGGTAATCTGAATATCCGTTGGGTGTAAGTGAGGAATGTTACAATTCTGAGAGGAACAGTATACAACAACCAAACCTACACCTGTAGGTGTGGTGTAGCAGATGCTATCATGTCCGATCCCTATCTTTTCACTCCTACCACTTTAGAGTACGTTGGCCCAATCTCCAATTTACAGCACGTTCTTACTGCCAACACCTTTATATTTGAGTGAGGATTTCATCTCTTGGCTGGAGTCTGCCTTGTGGACAATTGTTGTCCCCAGGTGCAGCCTTCAGTGATGAGTGGTGAGAATTGTGTATGAACACTCCAAAATACTCACCCCTTAGGTGGGTTAACTCTGAGATGTGTGTTCTACTCCTGCTCTCATAGTTTGCCCAGCAGGAATAAGCTTGTCGCACATACTGGTAGTTGGCTTGAAAACTTTCCCTTTATCTCTGCCTTCCTTTCCTTGTCTCATTAACATCCCTCCCCCCCAACACACACATACACACCCATTCACCCTCTCAAGTCCTCTTTATATTTCAAATAAACAACTTATCCTGAATTCTTGTTTCAGAATCAGCTTCTCCGGGAACCCAAGTTAAGGTTACCCTATTGCCTTCTCTATTCCAAATCAGCTTCTTGGAATAGTTTGAAGATGATTTGATTGCAGCCCAAAGTGAGAAAGGGGAACTTTTCAGTTAAAAGCCACCTTCAAGGTAACCTCATGTCTGAAACATTGCTAGAGCTGTAATGATCCATACAACAAAATCTGTCTGTGACTGTTTAATCCCCCTGGTGCTGTCATTTATATCTGGCATACCTTTGATTCTGGATTCAGCTTAACTTCTACCTCTCATCTGCTCTCATCTGCATCTCATTCCAACTTTTTGCTTCTAAATCCTAGCCTAATAACTACAGCACCACCTCCCCCAACTCCATTTCTGCCAAGTCTACACAGGATATGATATGAGTAGCACTCTGGATTGCTCAGCAGCATTGTGAAAGGACCTAAGAGAGTAACATGAGATTAGTAAACGCTTTGCTTTGGTCCCTTTAATTCTTGAGATTTTTATTTGGCCAAAGAAACCAAAACCAAAGTTTACATAGAGAAAAAAAATAAGGGAGTTTTTAAAAAATAGAATGGAGAATCTCATTTTTCCCCCTTTGCTCAATGATGTTTGTTCTTTAAAAAAATAAAAATAAAAAATAATGAAAAGTCTCTAAAACACAAACTTAACATTCAAAGTGCCAGTGTCTGAATAATCACTGAATTTCTATAAGATTGAAATCTAAATTTGAGAAACAGATAGTTTTCACTGGCTTGAAAGTTGAGATATATATATATGTAATTTCCTTCCATTTGAATGATAACTCATTCAGAAGGGTCTGGCATTTATTCAGCCTCCTCTTGCTGCTCTCTCTCCCCAGTTGACCAAACAAATCAAACCAACCCTACTGCCGTAGATTCAATTCTGGCTCATAGCAACCCTATAGGACAGGGTAGAACTGCCCCATAGGGTTTCCAAGGCTGTAAATGTTTACAGAAGCAGATTAACATATCTTTCTCCCATGGAGCCACTGGTGGTTTCCAACCACCGACCTTTCGGTTAACAACTGAGAGCTTTGTGCCACCAGGGCTCCTTTCAAACAAATACAGTGCTCTTATTTCCTGAATGAGTTTGCTAATTGCTGTTGACCAGAGTGCACTGGCTAAGCAGAACACCTACCCGGTGCTGGTGCAGGCAAATCTGAGACAAGAAGAAAGTTAGAGGACAGTGTTCTTGCTCATCTTCTTCTACCTTAGCCAATGGCAAGCATCTTCCTTCATCAATATAGGAATGGGCTTATGGGAACACACATGTCATCTCATAGTGCTTCTCAACCCTGGCTGTACATTAGGGTAACCTGGGGAACACTGGGAGCCCCTCCTCCAGAGATTCTGGTTTAACTGGCCTGGGACTTGACCAGGAACCAGTAGTTTCCAAATTTACTCAGGTGATTCTAATCTTCTCCTGGGATTGAGAAGCACCTGCTAAAGAAGACAGTATGTCTGATGGATAGAGCATTGATATTATAATAGGGCAATCTGAGTTCTACTCCTGGCTTTGCCACAATGAGCAGTCTAAACCTCTGTGGAATTAACTCAGTTCTTTAACTAATAAAACAGGGTTATTGGTGTAATTGAGCTATCAAATCCTTTCTGCTCTAAGGATCTGTGATCCTAATTACTTCCTTGCAAATAGAAACTAAAGTTTAATTCCATACATTGATAGATACTATAAGAAATATAAATATGAATCTGATATTGTCTCTGACTTCAAAGAATTCATTTGCTAGTGGGGGTGACTGGGGATGGCCATGAGTTAACTTTAATATAGAGCTTGATTGATAAAAAATAAATCATGGAGAAAAATGACAGTAAGCAATTTCCTTCTAAATTGAAAAATCTCAATCTCATGGAGGAAGTGATTTGAAATGAACCTCAAATAGGGGTACTCTAGGTTAAGAGCAGAACTTCCCAGAATAAATAAATGAGCCTAGTCCCCATATTAGAGCCCTGGTGATACAGTGGTTAAGAGCTCAGCTGCTAACCAAAAGGTCAGCAGTTCACATCCACCTGCTGCTCCTTAGAAACCCTGTGGGGCAGTTCTCTTCTGTCCTGTTGGGTTACTGTGGGTTGGAATCAACTCGAAGGCAACGGATTTTATTCCCCTTATTAAACAAATAAAAAGTAGTTTAAGATGGTCATATTGATGGAACAATAGGCAAGAATTTCTGAAGACTGCCCAGGAACAAATTTTGAAAGATCTTAAAGACCAGACACTCATTCAAGCATAAGAGGAATAATAGAAGTTTGATATCAATGCCAAAGAGCATTGCATTTCACATTTTGAAGAGTTTTTTCCAAATGCCCTCCAGACTCCTGTCTGGGTCAGTTCTAGAGAGGTTTTAATTGCCCTAACCAGGACTGAAAGCCATGTCTGAAAGCAGAATCTATGAGGTCTTAACTATCACACCATACTGCTGCAGGGTTCTCATCTACATAATAATGAGAAAAATTCCTCTTATTTTATAAATTTACTGTGATCCGTTGAATAAAATAGTGCATGTATGATGCCTCGTGGCATGCCTGGTACATATTAAGGGCTTAGTAAACTATATATTTCTGTCCTGTGGTGCTTTCAAATTGACAGCTTCTGTGCCTGTGTTCCTTTCAGCAATACAAGCATACCCATTCAGCGCCCTTGCCTGTACTGCTTAGTTACACCCTGACTGACAGTCTCCATTACTCAGACTCTTAGTGTAATTTCTCGATCCTCTCACTTAATTTAATTCAACAGATCTTTACTTAAAGTTTACCAGTGCTCAGTAGACCACCTGCCAGGTCCTGTGTTAGGAGCAAGGTGTTACAGAGATGAATACGTCATACACTGCACTTCAGGAGCCTCCAGTCTAATGGTGGAAGAAGACATATTCATAAATGTCCATTACAAGGTCAGTGTGAACATAGCTTTTATTGCCTACTGGAGGTAGAGAAGGGCAGATGTGAAAATTTGATAGTTGTGTGTAGTTTATTTTTCAATTAGACTAAAGTATGATGGCTGGTTTAAGTTGGAAACATTTGGCAAAAGCCTAAAGTGCTTTGGTTCAGAAATTATATGTGAGTTGTAATCAAACTGCCTCTTAGGAAACAGAGGAAAACATGTCTAATTGTAGTTTGTGAATTCTATCTATCTTTCAATAACCATGCAAAACTAAAGCTAATTATCAGTTGGAAATTGTGTTGCATTTCAACAAGGGTGTATCCAAGTTATCAAAATATATTTTCTAGAATTCAGTAAATGAAAATGTCATTTCCTTCAATAAATTATCAAGCATTAATCCTTATCAGTTTCTCTAAAGTCTCTTAATTGAAATCACTGAAGTAGTTACTCATTAAACATATCTGTATAATTGAAAGCAATGAAAAATTGTCTCGGGGAGTCTTTTGATTAGCATTCTTTCTGTTTATTTCTTTAATTTTAAATAGTCAATTAGAGATTTTGGTTCTTTTTCAAAGTTACAGTCAATATTGGAAAATTAAAGGTTGCCTGAAGCCTAAAGTCTATTAATACTTTTTACCAAAATTTGAATTCTTACTTGGGATATTTTTATCCTCCATACAAGTTTCTTCAAGTCACCTGATTCACATTAGTTTATACCCTAGATAAAATGAAACATACAAATATCAGAACATTATTTATTATTAAAGAAAAGTAAACTTGTCTACAAAATGCAATTATTTAATTTGGAAATACACAGAAAGAAAAACTCCATAAAGCAAATATGAAGTCCTATTTTTGTCATTTTATAATGTTTCACGTTAAGTGAATGGAATTAAGTCATTTTTTAATGTAATACTGACTATGATGTTGTAATTAAACTATTTTCATCTTCCATTCCACTGTACTGCCTCAGTGTTCTCATCTGTAATGCCATAATACACATTAAGTAAGGTTAAAACTGGTTTCCAATCTTAATTAAGAAAGTACTGTTATATGCAGCAACACATAGGCCTTACATTTCCCAATGCCCAGTGAAGCCATAAATTCCTCTGTCTGAATTAATACTGGCACACAGGCACATCAGGACCAAAATCTTCATCACCAGCTCATAATTTTTGATTGCTCTACATTGGCAAGTTACTCTAACTAGACACTCTAATGGGTACACACATAACCAAACGTGCTGACAGTGTAGCTTTTACATCTGAGCGTTCCACGCTAGCAAAAGAAGCCTTAAGGAGTTGACCAAGTAATGAAGAGATTGGCATTTTATGAAGTAAGGAAATTTACTGAAAGGCTAGATACATAAATGGATATTGCCCCTCAGATAGCACTCTTATATAGGTTCTCCATACAAGAAACTTTTATGATACTCAAAATATAGACTTGCTTTCTGTGAGCGAAGATCTTATGTATAGTAGAGCAAAGAGAGAATTGCCGAAACTGATTGATAGCACTCTGAGGAAATTTGAAATCCAAGGTCTGGTAGGGCAGCCTGAGGGTATCTTGGAAAAGGAATTAAGAAATATGTCCTCTCCAGTGAATAGTAACAACAATTTACTGATAATTGAGCTGAAAGATAGTTGAACCTGCCTTGACCATATGAGTAATATTCACTCATTCAATAAATATTTATTGAGAAAACTCCTATTGCCAAACACTTCTCTAGGCACTAGGGAAAAGTCATAAATGAAAAGGGTGTTTTTTAGTGCTCTCAAGAATATAAATAAACTAATGAATGAACAAAATACAAATTGTAATAATATCCAGAAAATATGAATATGTGATGTGTTAGGGACTAACTGGTTATAGAATCAGTCCTAAGGTACAAACATCTTTGGTGTATTTCAAAAGATTCAAGAAGGGGAGGCAGAGCCAAGATGGTGGAGTACTTGGAGGCTTCCGGTGGACTCTCTTACAACAAAGACCCGAAAAAACAAGCGATTCAATTATATATGGCAATCTGGGAGCCCTGAACATCAAAGGCAGAGTTGAGGAACCAGACCAAGTGGGAGGGGGAGGGAGAGACAGATCAGAAGCAGCGAGGAGTTGCCAGACCTGACCCAGCGAGAGCGTGAGCCCTTCAGCCCTGAGCAGCTCGGGATGAGCGGTGAGGCAGGCAGACAGCCATGATGGGGAGGAGTATTCCACACACAAAATGACAGCACTAAACTTATAGCTATCAATAATTACACTGAATGTAAATGGACTAAAAGTGCCAATAAAGAGACAGAGAGTGGCAGATTGGATAAAAAAACATGATCCATCTATATGCTGCCTACAAGAGACACACCTTAGACTTAAAGACAAAACAAACTAAAACTCAAAGGATGGAAAAAAGTATATCAAGCAAACAACACTCAAAAAAGAGAAGGAGTGGCAATATTAATCTCTGACAAAACAGACTTTATCCACCACAAAGGATAAGGAAGGACACTATATAATGATTAAAGGGTCAATACACCAGGAGGACATAACTATAATAAATATTAATGCACCCAACAACAGGGCTCCAAAACACATAAAAGAAACTCTAACAGCATTGAAAAGAGAGATAGAGAGCTCCACAGTAGTAGTAGGAAACTTCAACACACCACTTTTGGTGAAGAACAGAACATCCAGAAAGAAGCTCAACAAAGACCCGGAAGAGCTAAATGCTGCAATCAACCAACTCGACCTCATAGATATATACAGAACACTCCACCCAAAAGCAGCCAGGTATACTTTCTTTTCCAACACACATGGAACAGTCTCCAGAACAGACCACATACTAGGCCATAAAGCAAGCCTTAACAAAATCCAAAGCATTGAAATATTACAAAGCATCTTTTCTGACCATAAAGCCATAAAAGTAGAAATCAACAACACAAAAAGCAAAGAAGAAAAATCAAACACATGTAAACTGAACAACACCTTGCTCAAAAACTACTGGGTTATAGAAGAAATTAAGGAGGGAATAAAGAAATTCATAGAATCAAACGAGAATGAAAACACATCCTACCAGAACCTTTGGGACACAGCAAAGCAGTGCTCAGAGGTCAGTTTATAGCAATAAATGCACACATCCAAAAAGAAGAAATGGCCATAATCAAAACATTAACCCTACAACTGGAATAAGTAGAAAGAGAGCAGCAAAAGAAGCCCTCAGGCACCAGAAGAAAGGAAATAATAAGAATTAGAGCAGAATTAAATGAAATAGAGAATAGAAAAACAGTTGAAAGAGTTAACAAGACCCAAAGTTGGTTCTTTGAAAAGATCAACAAAATTGATAAACCACTGGCCAAACTGACAAAAGAAGAACAGGAGAGGAAACAGATAACCTGTATAAGAAATGAGATGGGTAATATCACAACAGACCCAACTGAAATGAATTGAATCACAACGGAATACAATGAAAAATTGTACTCTAACAAATTTGAAAACCTAGAGGAAATGGACAAATTTCTAGAAATTCACTACCTACCTAAACTAACACAAACAGAGGTTGAACAACTAAATAAATCCATAACAAAAGAAGAGATTGAAAAGGTAATTTAAAAGCTCCCAACAAAAAAAAAGCCCTGGCCCAGATGGCTTCACTGGAGAATTCTACCAAACTTTCAGAGAAGAGTTAACACCACTACTACTAGAGGTATTTCAGAGCATAGAAAAGGATGGAATACTCCCAAACTCATTCAATGAAGCCAGCATAACCCTGATACCAAAACCAGGTAAGGACACCACAAAAAAAGAAAATTACAGACCAGTATCCCTCATGAACGTTTACGCAAAATTCCTCAACAGAATTCTAGCCAATAGAATTCAGCAGCATATGAAAGAAATAATTCACCATGATCAAGTGGGTATACAGGGATGGTTCAACATTAGAAAAACAATGTAATCCATCACATAAATAGAACAAAAGAACCACATGATCTTATCAATCAATGCAGAAAACGCATTTGAAAAAGTCCAACACCCATTCATGATAAAAAATCTCAACAAAATAGAGGGGAAATTCCTCAATATCATTAGGGACATTTATATAATGCCAAGAACCAACATCATCCTAAATGGAGAGACTTTGAAAGCATTCCCCCTGAGAACGGGAACCAGACAAGGATGCCCTTTATCACCACTCTTATTCAACATTGTGCTGGAGGTCCTAGCCAGAGCAGTTAGACTAAAAAAAGAAATAAAGTGCATCCAGATTGGTAGGGAAGAAGGCGAAGTATCTCTATTTGCAGATGATATAATCTTATACACAGAGAACACCAAAGAATCCACAAGAAAACTACTGGAACTAATAGAAGATTTCAGCAAAGTTTCAGGATACAAGATAAACATGCAAAAATCAGTTGGATTCCTTTACACCAACAAAGAGAACCTCAAAGAGGAAATCACCAAATCAATACCATTTACAATAGCCCCCAAGAAGAGAAAATACTTAGGAATAAATCTAACCAGAGATGTAAAAGATCTATACAATGAAAACTACAAGACATTACTGTAAGAAACCAAAAGAGACCTGCGTAAGTGGAAGAACATACCTTGCTCACGGATAGGTAGATTCAACATTGTGAAAATGTCAATTCTACCCAAAGTGATCTACAGATACACTGCAATCCTGATCCAAACTCCACTGGCATTTTTTAATGAGATGGAGAAACAAATCACCAACTTCATATAGAAAGGGAAGAGTCCCCAAATAAGTAAAGCATTACTCAAGAAGAAGAACATGGTGGGAGGCCTCGCACTACCTGATTTTAGAACCTATTATACCACCATGGTAGTCAAAACAGACTAGTACTGGTACAACAACAAATACATAGACCAATGGAACAGAATTGAGAATCCAGGAATAAATTCATCCACCTATGAGCAGCTGATATTTGACAAAGGCCCAAAGTCTGTTTACTGGGGAAAAGACAGTCTCTTTGACAAATTTTGCTGGCATAACTGGATATCCATCTGCAAAAAACTGAAACAAGACCCATACCTCACACCATGCACAAAAACTAACTAAGAATGGATCAAAGACTTAAATATAAAATCGAAAACGATAAAAATCGTGGAAGAAAAAATAGGGACAACGCTAGGAGCCCTAATACATGGCATAAACACAATACGAACCATAACAATGCACAAGCACCAGAAGAGAGACTAGATAACTGGGAGCTCCTAAAAATCAAACACTTAGGCTCATCCAAAGACTTCATCAAAAGAGTCAAAAGACAACCTACAGACTGGAAAAATTTTTTGGCTAAGACAAATCCAATCGGCATCTAATCTCTAAAATCTACAAGATACTGCAAAACCACAACAAGAAAAGGAAAAATAACTCAATTAAAAAATGGGCAAAGGATATGAACAGGTACTTCGCCAGAGAAGATATTCAGGCGGCGAACAGACACATGAAGAAATGCTCACGATCATTAGCCATTAGAGAAATGCAGATCAAAACTACAATGAGATATCATCTCACCCCAACAAGGCTAGCATTAATCCAAAAAACACAAAATAATAAATGCTGGAGAGGTTGTGGAGAGACTGGAACACTTATACACTGTTGGTGGGAATGTAAAATGGTACAGCCACTTTGGAAATCGATTTGGCGCTTCCTTAAAAAGCTAGAAATAGAAGTACCATACGATCCAGCTATCCTGCTCCTTGAGATATATCCTAGAGAAGTAAGAGCCATCACACGAATAGATATATGCCCACCCATGTTCATTGCAGCAATGTTCACAATGGCAAAAAGATGGAAACAGCCTAGGTGCCCATCAATGGATGAATGGATAAACAAATTGTGGTATATCCACACAATGGAATCCTATGCAACGATAAAGAACAACAATGAAGCCGTGAAACATCTTATAACATGGAGGAAGCTTGAGGTCACTATGCGGAGTGAATTTATTCAGTCACAGAAGGACAAATATTGTATAAGGCCACTATTATGAGAACTCAAGAAAAGGTTTAAACACAGAAGAAAACATTCTTTGATGGTTGCGAGGATGAGGAGTGAGGGTGAGTGCTATATACTAACTAGATAGTAGATAAGAATTATCTTAGGTGAAGAGAAGGGCAGCACACTCTACAGGGGAAGTCAGCACAACTGGACTAAACCAAAGCTAAGAAGCTTCCTGAATACAATCACTTTGAGGGACAGAGTAGCAGGGGTAGGGGTCTGCGGACCATGCTTTCAGGGGACATCTAGGTCAATTGGCATAACAAAGCTTATTAAGAAAATGTTCTGCATCCTCCTTTGGTGAGTGGCATCTGGGGTCTTAAAAACTTGCAAGCGGCCATCTAAGATGCATCAATTGTTCCCAACCACCTGGAGTAAAGGAGAATGAAGAACACCAAAAACACAAGGAAAGTAATATCCCAAGAGACAGAAAGGGCCACATAAACCAGAGACTTCATCAGCCTGAGACCAGAAGAACTAGATGGTGGCCAGCTACCACCAATGACTGCTCTGACTGGGAACACAACTGAGAGTCCCTGATGGAGCAGCAGAAAGGTGGGGTGCAGAAGTCAAATTCTAGTAAGAAGTACCAGACTTAATGGTCTGACTGAGACTGGAGGAACCCCCGAAAGCATGGCCCTGGATTCTCTATCAGCCCAGAACTAAAACAGTTTCCAAGGCCAACTCTTCAGACAGGGATTAGACTGGACTTTGGGACATACAGTGATACTCATGAGGAGTGTGCCTTTTAGCTCAACTAGATACAAGAGACTAAATGGGCAGCATCTGTCCAGAGGTGAGATGGGAAGGTAGAGAGGGTTAGGAGCTGGTTGAGTGGACATGGGAAGTCGGGTGGAAAGGAGGAGTGTGCTGTCACAGTATGTGGAGAGCAATAACAGTCACATAACAATGTATGTATAAATTTTTGTATGGGAAAAAATTTAAAAAAAAGAAAAGATTCAAGAAGGCCAGTGAACTGGAGCCAAATGAGGGAGGAAGTGAAGGGTTGAAGAGATAGGTAAGGGTCAGATCTTACAGAACCACCCTTCGTCCATATAAGGAGTTTGGATTTTTTTGAAAATGTAATGTTTGCAATTGGAGTAGTTAATCAGTAGAGTAAAAGTAATTTACTTTAGAGTTTCTGCCCCTAAATGCTGATTTGCAATTTTGAAATATTGCTGTGACTATAGTGTCAAAACTATATTATAAGGTGATGGGGGTGTCATGGATTGAACTGTGTCTCCCAAAATTATCTGTCAGCTTGGCTGGGTCATGATTCCCAGTATTGTATGATTGTGTAATCTGATGTGATTTCCTTAAGTGTTGTAAACTCTATCACTATGATGAGGTTATATGTGATCTCCTTATGTTTTGTAAATTCTGTCACTGTGATGAGGTTATACTGATGAGGTTTACAAGATTGGATTGTGTCTTAATCCAATCTCTTTTGAGATATAAAAGATAGAAGTGAGCAGAGACACATAGGAACCTCATACCACCAAGAAAGCAGTGCCTGAAGCAGAGCGCGTCCTTTGGACCAGAGGATCCTGCGCTGAGATGCTCCCAGACCATAGGAAAACTGATGCATCACAAGGACCTTCCTCCAGAGCTGACAGAGAGAGAAAGCCTTCTCCTGGAGCTGGCACCCTGAATTTGGACTTGTAGCCTACTGGACTATGAGAGAATAAACTTCTCTTTGTTAAAACCATCCACTCGTTGTATTCCTGTTAGAGCAGCACTAGATGACTAAGATGGGGCAAAAGTAGAAGCAGAGAACTAGTTAGGAGGCATTATAAAAATTGAGGCAAGAGATGATGGTGATGTGGCATTGGGTTTTAGCAATAGAGATAGACATAAAGGTGCAGAGTTAGCATCTGTTTTGGAAATAGAGCCACAGGAACTGACAGTGATTTGCCTGCTGAAGGTAAAGGTAGGAGATTATATAGGATGTCAGATGTTTATACAGATTGTTCGTAAGAGTGTAAAAGCCTGCCACAAAATAAATTATTGGCCCTAATTTTGAA
Organism: Trichechus manatus latirostris; assembly: GCF_000243295.1. Taxonomy (NCBI): domain Eukaryota; kingdom Metazoa; phylum Chordata; class Mammalia; order Sirenia; family Trichechidae; genus Trichechus; species Trichechus manatus. Next base: position 969,147 of record NW_004444165.1, on the reverse strand, counting down.
CAGAAACATAGTGCCATTGCCTCAGAAATACTACTGTTAGCTCTGAGTATGACACCTCAAGAAGAATAAAAGATATCAGAGAAAGGTCTAGAAAAATCTAAATGAAATGCATAGGGGAAGAGATCTGTGAAATGATTGTAGTGTGAAGAAAATAGCTAGATCCAGAGAATCCCAAGGCTTAAGTTCTAAATTCAGCTCTGCTTCTAAACCAAGGTGTCATCTGAGCAATGAGTTTTATCTTTCTCAAGTTCTATCTCCTCATTTATAAAATAGGAGTGATGTGGAAGAAGATTATGTCTGTAGTCACTAATAGCTTAAATATTGCATAAACTCTATCAGACTTTTGGTTTGGAAAAATGATAACCGATACATGGCATGATAAAAAGTTATGCAATTATGTAATCTAAACAATTTTTTTCACTCAACAACAGAATAGTGTAAACTTAGGAAACAGTCTACAACTAGAAATTTACTAGAACGTTCTAGAATGGGCTACTAAATTTCATCCATATGAAAGGCAGTACTGTTTAAGGAATAGTAATACTATTAAATACTTGGTTTATTTATTCTTTCCCCAAATAATAATTGATTTACTAGTACTAGTCTCTCAAAAGATGGAAGGAATATGTGGAGTCACTATACCAAGAAGAATTGGTCAATGTTCAACCATTTCAGAAGGTATCATATGATCAGGAACCGGTGGTAGTAAAGGAAGAAGTCCAAGCTGCACTGAAGGCACTAGTGAAAAACAAGTCTCCGGGAATTGACGGAATATCAATTGAGATATTTCAACAAACAGATGCAGTGCTGGAAGTGCTCACTTTTCTATGCCAAGAAATTTGGAAGACACCTTCCTGGCCAACCAACTGGAAGAGATACATATGCCTATTCCCAAGAAAGGTGATCCAACCGAACGCAGAAATTATCGAACAATATCATTAATATCACATCAAGTAAAATTTTTCTGAAGATCATTCAAAAGCAGCTGTAGCAGCATATCAACAGGGAACTTGCAGAAATTCAAGCTGGATTCAGAAGAGGACGTGGAACCAGGGATATCATTGCTGATGTCAGATGGTTCCTAGCTGAAAGCAGAGAATACCGGAAAGATGTTTACCTGTGTTTTATTGACTATGCAAAGGCATTTGACTGTGTGGATCATAACAAATTATGGATAACATTGTGAAGGATGGGAATTCCAGAACACTTAACTGTGCTCATAAGGAACCTGTACATAGATCAAGAGGCAGTCCTTCCAACAGAACAAGGGGATACTGTATGGTTTAAAGTCAGGAACGGTGTGCATCAGGGTTTTATCCTTTCATCATACCTATTCAATCTGTATGCTAAGCAAATAATCCAAGAAGCTGGACTATATGAAGAAAGGCATCAGGATTGGAGGAAGACTCATTAACAACCTTCAGTATGCAGATGACACAACCTTCCTTGCTGAAAGTGAAAAGAACTTGAAGCACTTACTGATGAAATCAAAGACTACAGCCTTCAGGATGGATTACACCTCAACAGAAAGAAAACAGAAATCCTCACAACTGAACCAATAAGTAACATCATGATAAGTGGAGAAAAGATTGAAGTTGTTAAGGATTTCGTTTTACTTGGATCCACAATCAACACCCATGGAAGCAGCAGACAAGAAATCAAAAGACGCATTGCATTGGGCAAATCTGCTGCAAAAGAACTCTTTAAAGTGTTAGAAAGCAAAGATGTCACCTTGAAGACTAAGATGCGCCTGACCCAAACCATGGTGTTTTCAATCACCTCATATGCATGCAGAAACTGTGGTGGCTTGGTGGTTAAAAACTACGGCTGCTAACCAAAAGGTCAGCAGTCTGAATCCACCAGCCACTCCTTGGAAACCCTATGAGGCAGTTCTACTCTGTCCTGTAGGGTTGCTATGGTCGGAATAACTCGACGGCAACAGATTTTTTTTTCCATATTCATACAAAAGCTGAACAATAAATAAGGAAGACCAAAGAAGAATTGATGCCTTTGAAATGTGGTGTTGGCAAAAAATATAGAATATACCATGGACTTCCAAAAGAATGAACAAATCTCTCTTGGAAGAGGTACAACCAGAATGTTCCTTAGAAGCAAGGATGATGAAACTATGTCTCACATACTTTGGATGTGTTATCAGGAAGAATCCCTGGAGAAGAGGTCATCATGCTTGGTAAAGTAGAGGGTCAGCAAAAAAGAGGAAGACCCTCAATGAGATGGATTGACAGAGGAGCTGCAATATGGGTTCAAGTATAACAGCAATCGTTGTGGATGGCACAGGACCTGGCAGTGTTCTGTTCTGTTGTACGTAGGGTTGCTACGAGTCGGAACCGACTTGATGACACATAACAACATCAGCAAGTGCCCAAAAATATAAAGATCTTTTACATGATTCGATAAAACTTTGTTTAAAGGAAACATTATATAGCACTTACCATGTGCCAGGTACTAAGTGCTTTAGATATGTTAATTAAGTTTATTCTTAAGATCCCCATACAAGATAAGTGCTATTTTTACATCAATTTTACAGATGAGAAAATGAAACACAGAGAAATTAACTGACTTGCCTAAGATCCATAGTTTAATTAGTGACCTGGGAAGGTTTAAATCGAATCCAGGTTACCTGCCCCCAGAGTCTCTGCCCCTAAATGCTGTATTAGATCTGAGGTTCATATAGAAAAGACAGTGTTCTTTCTATGAGAGTTTAGCCCATAGAGGCAGTTTGTGGGTTCTTATAATAAATTATTCTTCACCATCAAGATGAAAAGAACAAAGACACTAAAATCCCACAGAAAAGAATTATGGAGAAATAAAAAGAATTTATATATAAAAGGCTTTCAATGCACTCAGCAGAGTTGATTGAATAAATTGAACACTCAAAACATGTTTGTTGAATGTATTGGCATTAGACTGGGTTTCAAGTAAAGTACCTGAGTCGTCCAAATGATTAACATCCTTGGCTTCTAACCAAAAGGTTGGCAGTTCAAGTCTACCCAGAGGTGACTTTAAAAGGTCTGGTGATCTACTGCCAACAAATCAGCCATTGAAAACTCTATGGAGCTCAGTTCTACTCTGGCATACAAGGGGTTTCATGTATTGGAATTGACTGAGTGGCAACTGGTAGGTTTCAAGTGGATTCACCTAAAATGGAGGTGTTTTCCCTACTAATCTTTAAAATTGGTTGACTATAATGGTTTAGAAGAGGTGATCTTCATGAAGACAGAGAAGAAGGGGAGAAATTTTTGTTGGATATGTTTTAGAACTATCTATTAGGCTTATATTTTTTATTAAAAACATATGTAAAAATTAATTACCAGTATATAACTCTATAGTAAATCTTTGGCTTACTTCAATCAGCAAATTAGGTTACAGCAAAATTAAATTCAGTTGTCTCAAATAAGAACTTTCATTCCACTGACATGGAAGATGTAGGAAAATTTCTTTCTTCCAGATTACCTTTCTGCCACAAAGAAAATCTAATAAACTGTTTTTGTTTTGTTTTGTTTACTATGAGGAAATACATACATCAACTATATTGAATAGTTTATATATTGAATATATTGTTAAAATTAGACTTTACAAAACTTAAACATAAGTTTATAAAATTCTAAAGCACATTTTTGATCATTTAAGATGTGTTTTTAAACTATAGTTACAGTATAATACTTTAATACATGTGACTGGAGTATTCAGTTAGCCATTATAGCTATTTTCTTGAGTATTTTAGATACAGAAGAGTTTCTTGTTTTTTCTTGGCATTGTGAATTTTTGTTGGCTGATTGACCTTAAAACTTTCATTCATTACTTATAATGAGCTAGGCACCATGCTAAACACTTTGCATAAATTATATTATTCATCATCCCAATAAAAACAGAAAAACCAATCATCCCAATAGGTAGGTAGTAGTCCTACTTCCATTTTATAGATGAGGAAATTGAGACTTGCAAGGCTTAAATAACTAAACAGGTAAGTTTAAATAAGTAAATCGGTACGTACTTGTTGTTGTTAGGTGCTGTCAAGTTGGCTCCGACTCATAGCAACCCTATGTATGTGTAACAATGAACCATTGCCCATTCCTATGCTATCCTCATAATTGTTGCTATGTTTAAGCCTATTGTTGAAAGCCACAGTGTCAATCCATCTCATTGAGGGTCTTCCTCTTTTTTGCTGGTCCTCTACCAGCTATGGTGTCCTTCTTCAGGGATTGGTCCCTCCTGATAACATGTCAAAGTAAGCAAGATGAGGTCTCGACATCTTTGCTTCTAAGGAGCATTCTCGCCATACTTTCTCCAAGATGATAGGTTTGTTTGCTCTTCTGGCAGTCCATGGTATATTTAATATTCTTTGTCAAGACCACGATTCAAATGTGCCAATTCTTCAGTCTTCCTATTTACCTGTGGCAGTATGTTTCAACCAACAGAATTTTATAAGCTTTTGTGTCAAAAGCCCCAAGCCCTATCCACAATGATAAGGTTAACATCGTTAGGAATGTTAAATGTATTTAATAATTATGTTTAAATTTCACTTCGAGTTTACCTTGTTCTTTGCCTAAAGCCTAATTAAATACATTTTTAAAATCTCATTTAAAAATGTAGAACAGAATTCAAATTCACATGAAAATACCAAACTTAATGGTCTGACAGAGACTGGAGGAACTCCCGAAACTATGGCCCCTGGGAAAGATAAGAACAAGGAATAAATAAAAATCTCATTTATCTTTACAGTGCCACATTTTCTTCTTTAACACCACTACCCTTATTTGTTGTTGTTGTTACGTGCCCCCAAGTCTATTTCAACTCATAAGGACCCAACGTGACAGAGTAGAACTTCCCCATAGGGTTTTCTGGGCTGTAATCTTTACAGGAGCAGATTGCCAGGTCCTTCTTCCACAGAGCCACTGATTAGATTTGAACTGCCAACTTTTCAGTTAGCAGCTGAGCTCTGAAATGTTATGCCAGCCAGGACTCCTTTTCACCCTTATTTAGTTGTTACATATTCCTTGTCTGGATCTCTGCTTTGTTTCCCACACAGTCTCCTTGCTTCTTGTCTCAGATCTCTTCAATATATTTAGTACACTGCCAGAAGAATCTACTTTAACTTGTGCTCCCTTGTTCAAAAACTTTGGTGCCCTTTAGAATAAATATAATATTCTCTAGATTGTCTTATAAGACCCTTGATAACCTTACCTCATTAACTACTTTATATCTACCTTCTTTCCAATGTCAACTCTTTGCTTTATCCAACCTGGTTTCCTCACGGTATATAGGAACATATAATACTCGTTTCCGTTCCCGTCTCTTTTTTCACATTCGTCTTCCCATTTTACCTTTCCATAGGATAGAGATCCAGTTAAAGTACCACATCCCTAGGCTAAAAAGTTAATTTCAGCTACTCCACCCTTTATTAATATGATTCTTCTTGAAACTCCAGGCATTTATTATCTGTGCCATTCATGCGGTATTTAATCCTGTAATATCCTATATTTTCATATAACTTGAGTTTATGTTCACCACCTCTTAATGAACTGGCTCTTATATAACCTGTGCCCCCTATACTTGGCTGTTATATGCTGAGTGAATAGTAACTACAGTCACTTATACATTTACCAAAGTTATTCCACTTGAGACTAATCAAAGGGGATTGTACTTGAAAATGCAGTCTCAGCTAAACAGTTATTGAAATAGCCCCATTATTTTTATATTAATTCTCCAGTTTGTAGAGGTGTAAAAAAAGGGAAAATTATACATGCATTCAAATGAAAGTATGCAGTCAAACGTGGGAGCTGAATATGTTCATCAACATGGTAATCTGAGACAAAAGTTCTAAAATTGCAGGCTTCAAAATAAAAGTGTGTTTTACAATTTAGATACAATGTTCTAAATAGTCAGTGCTTGGATATTATATTTCTTTGATAATGAATATAACATGTTATGTTATTCCAGCTGTGTTTTGCAAGTGTTTTTGCCACTTTAACAAGGTGTATCCGAATATTTATAATTTAGTAAAATTTGTAGAATATCAAAAATTTGGTTTCATAAGTCAGAGAGTATCAGAGACCATTAATTAATTTAGTTATTCATTTGGCAAATATTTATGGAGCAGCTAATATGCACTAAGCATCTCTATTAGAGGATGAGGATTTAAAAACAGTTCCTTCTTACAAGTATTCATGCTCTGGTCATGAGATGGTCACAGAATCAAACTACTGCAGAATAGTCGAATACATGTGATAATGGAAGCATGTCTAGTATGCAGTTGGAACAGAGAAGAGACACAAATTGGTATGTATATTAAAATGTAATTTTTTTTGTCCAATAGCTTATTTTACCTTAATATTTACAGTGTGTACCAATTTAAAGAATTCTGATATACAAATGTATAAAATGGGTTAATTAGAGAGTTTACAATTTAAGGATGTCTGCTAACATATTCAAATATTTAAACATGCATGAACATAAAATATTCCATAAAATTTCATATGTATACAGCTTCTGATTAATAGGATATATAGCTCTATAATAGAAAACTGCCTCTATGGGTCCAGATTTTCCAGTAGAAACTCTTATTATGAGTTCCTGAAATGATATAACTTCTTTTACAGAAGATCTCCTGCTTGCCATGAAAATTGGACTGTCCAAGCACCAGCTTACAGATGATCTGACTGGGTGTAAAATAGTCATTGGGAAATTCAGGCTTAGGCCAACAGCGTTAGTATATGGGATGGCTCTATGTGTGTTGAACTAGATGAGAGCCAAACCAAGAGACCTTACCGTGTTCTGATCAGACACATCACATCTGTAAAACCTGCACTTCGTAGTTTCTACTGATCACACAGCCATATAGAACCATTGGAAGTAATGTATTGGAAGCTCAGAATCTTGAGTGTTAGCTGTTGCTGCATGCAGCATTTCACCCTTGTGATCCATGAAAATCAGTCATGTCCAAATCATGCTGTATCAGTCAATATAGGTACTGTACTTACACTGGATAGAAGACACTGTTCCGGTTTACATCAATTCAATATCTACAGAACATTCAGTGAAATGTAGAGCAAGGTTTTGATAAGCGATTTAAAATGATAATAGAAAGATGATAAATAAACTACCATTTAGTAACACCATTAGTTGATGTTTGACATAAAAACATGAATTGCAATAAGGAATACAAAATAAAACTCAAAGTATTATTATGATATTCAAGCAGTACAGTTTTACTCTAAAAATATAGGGGTACTTATGGTGGAACTATATTGGAAACCTCTGTTTACATCTCATCCAGTCATACAAGTAATCATTTCAAGTTTTCGTGGCAATTAGGAACAAATATTATCAGAACTTACTGAATATTTATCAGATTAAAACCTTTATGAATATTAATGTAATGCATTTTCTTTAAAATTTTTAATGAAATCAGTTGGTAAATATTTTGACTATCTGCTCTGCTAATCATTATTCTAGAATATTCTCACATAATTTTATGACTAATTAATATATATGGCTTAAGTACATATACAAGTAACCCATACAACTTATTTTCAAACCTCTACTATGTCTGCAGTAATGTCCTAGTGTAATGGCATATACAGGAGCCGTACTATTAAGTACCCCCAACCATCTATCAGTTTGTCATACTGTGGTGCTTCCATGCTGCTATGATGCTGGAAGCTATGCCACATGCCACCAGTATTTCAAATACCAGCAGTGTCATCCTTGATAGACAGGTTTCAGCAGAGCTTCTAGACTATGAAAGGCCTGACAATCTACTTCCAAAACTTAGCCAGTGAAAACCCTGTGGATTACCAAAGAATATTGTCCTATATAGTGCTGGAAGATGAATTCCCTAGGTTTGAAGGCACTTAAAATATGCAGTGGCCAAAACAATGGACTCGAGCATACCAATGATTGTGAAGATGGTGCAGTGTTTTCTTCAGTTGTACATGGGGTCACCATGAGTTGGAGCCAAGTTGAGGGCAACTAACAACTATTATGTAATTTACAATGTAGCTGAGAAGACATGCCTGTTTATATGAAATAAGAAACAACAGTTTTCAAAATGTGGAATTTAAATGATAATTGCAATAGTAGGGAGGTAGAGATAAATGTGGACAAATATTGCCAGAAATGTCTTCATATATTAACTATGTATTTATACCTATGTACATAAATACATATGTTTATGTTTGTTTATATACATTTATATGATCACAAAGTTTTTATCTGAACAAACACATGACATAGGACAATCACAACTGTCAGACTGAATAGATTGTAAGTTTGTTGCTAAGCCAGCAGAAGATAGAGTTGTTGTACTTCACTGATGTGCCAGAGCACCTGAGACAATGAGCAGTGATGAGTGAGTTTGGTCAAAATGTCCAAATCATGCATACAAGCTATTTTATGATGAGTCTGTTCTTCAACTCTAGATTGAAATATCTTGCTTATTTTTCTAAAAAATGAGGTGGCCACATAAAGTAGTTTTTTATGAAATAAATTTTTTAGAATACATTTTGGTACCTAATGATTTGAATAAAGTATTATTATTTTTGTTTCTTACAAAAAAGGAAAGTGGCTAAGAGAGTATGAAACCATTAATTAAAATCATAACTGTCAATTAAGAAGTACCGTAAAAGACTGTTTTTTATTATAACAGTTATTTATAATCCAAATATTATTTATAACTGATTGTCCTTTAAAAGTTGTTGTTCACTCCATCACTTACTTAAGTTACAAAATAAGCACACTGTTCCACATTCAGTGGGTAACCAACTGTCATGGATTGAAATGTGTCCCCCCAAAAATGTGTGTAGCAACTTGGCTAGGTCATGATTCCCAGTATTGTATGATTGTGTTATCTGATGTGATTTCCTTATGTGTTGTAAACTCTACCACTATGATGAGATTATATGTGATCTCCTTATGTGTTGTAAATTCTATCACTGTGATGAGGTTAACTGTTGAGGATGACAAGATTAGTGTCTTAATGCAATCTCTTTTGAGATATAAAAGAGAGAAGCGAGCAGAGACACATAGGAACCTCGTACCACCAAAAAGCAGTGCCGGGAGCAGAGCACGTCCTTCGGGCCTGAGGTTCCTGCGCAGAGAAGCTCCCAGACCAAGGGAAGACTGATGACATGGACCTTCCTCCAGAGTTGATGGTGTAAGCATTCCCCTGGAGCTGAAGCCCTGAATTTGGACTTGTAGCATACTGGACTGTGAAGACAATAAATTTCTCTCTGTTAAAACCATCCACTTGTGGTACTTCTGTTGGAGCAGCACTAGATGACTGAGACACCAACATACTCTAAGGTGAGAGTTCCAATTATGTATTAGAATGGGCCTAAGCATTAACTTTTGGCTCTGCTACTATATGACTTGAGCAAATGCTCCATTTACCCAGTGCTGCATAAGAAACCACCCCAAAATATACTGACTTAAAACAACAACAATCATTAACTCTGCTCATAAATCTGTAATTTGGGCAGGATTCGGCACAGACAACTCATCTCTGTTCCATGTAGCATCATCTGGGGTGGATCAATGGGGTGCTGGAGTGTCTGCATTCAAGACAACTCACTCACGTGGCTGGCAATTTGGTGCTGGCTGTTGGCTGGGAGCTCAGTCAGAGCTGTGGACCAAGGGCCTAAATTCTTTTCTACATGGGTCTCCCCATGACTGCTTGGGCTTGCTCCTGGCATGGTGGCTAGTTTCTAAAAGTAAACACCCCAAAAGAATAAGCAGAAGCTGTATCATGTTTTATGAGCTAGCCTAGCCAGTCAAATAGTCACAAAGTGTCACTTAAACTCTAGTTCCACACATTCCCTGATACATAGATGTCAATTGTTGATGGAAAATGTCCGTGAGATATTGTAAGAAGAGCATATGGTAGAGGAGATATTGTTGAAGCCATTTTTTTGGAAACACAATTTTCCTAAGCAAGTTACTTAAAAATCATTTGGCCTTAGTTTCCTCATCTAAATATTAAAATGCTAGGCACTTTTCTGATCACTTTGTTATTATTATTGTTTGGTGCTGTTGAGTTGGCTCAAGTCATGGCCACACCATGTAAAACAGAATGAAACTTTGCCTGGTCCTATGCCATCTTCATGAACATTGATATGCTCGAGTCCACTGTTGTAGCCACTGTGTATTTTGAGTACCTTCCAACCTAGGCAACTCATCTTCCAGCAGTATATTATGTTGTAATTCATAGGGTTTTCATTGGCTAATTTTTGGAAGTAGATCTCCAGGCCTTTCTTCCTAGTCTATCTTAGTCTAGAAGCTCTGCTGCAACCTGTCCAGTATGGGTGACCCTGCTAGTATTTGAAACACTGGTGGCATAGCTTCCAGCATCATAGCAACACATGCCACCACAGTAGGACAAACTATCAAAACAGTAGTGGCTGATCAGTTTAAATGTATTGATTTATTAAATTCTCACAACAACCCCATGAATTAGGCACTGTTAGGTTTCCCATTTTACAGATGAGAAAACTGATTCTTAGAAAAGTAAGTTGCCTGAAGTGACAGAAGTAGTAGATATAGAAATAGGACTCAAATTTATGTAATCTAGTTCCACAGGTTACATTCTTATGGCTAATTTCATAAGAATAACCAAAAAATGCATAATAAAAAATATGTACTATGTATATAGATGCAGAATCTAGCTAATTCTGAAAGCCCAAAAATTTGTAAGTGATTTTATTGTAGCTACTATGTATTACTAATATATCTTACAGTGACTCACTGGTTGCTTTCTCTTTAGGGATATTTTAATTTATTCTTAGAAAAAAAATCAATCTGGCTTAAAAAGCATGAAAAAAAAATTGAAAGAAAACACAAGAAACTGTTATTACTGGATGCCCAGAAAAAACAACAACAACAGTGAAATAGGAATAAGAATCCGTGACTGTTGTTGTTAGGTGCAGTCTAGTCAATTCCAACTCATGGCAATCCTGTGTACAACAAAATGAAACACTGCCTAATCCTGGGCCATTTTCACAATTGCTAAATTTAAGCCCATTGTTGCAGCCACTGTGTCAATCCATCTCACTGAAAATCCATCTCTTTTTCTCTGACCTCTACTTTACCAAACATGATGTCTTTCTCTAGGGACTGGTCCCTCCAGATAACATGTCCAAAGTATGGGAGATGAAGTCTTGGTATCCTTGCTTCTAAGGAGCATTCTGACTGTACTTCTTCCAAGACAGATTTGTTCGTTCTTCTGGAAGTCCATGGTATATTCAGTATTCTTAGCCAACACCATAATTCAAATGCATCAGTTCTTTTTCAGTCTTCTTTATTCATTGTCCAGCTTTTGTATGCACATGTGGTGATTGAAAACACCATGGCTTGGGTCAGGCGCAATCTTAGTCCTTAAAGTGACATCTTTGCTTTGTAACACTTTAAAGAGAGAGGTCTTTTGTGGCAGATTTGCCCAATGCAATGTGTCATTTGATTTCTTGACTAGTGGTTCCATGCCGTTGATTGTGGATCCCAGTAAAATGAAATTCTTAACAACTTCAATATTTTCTCCATTTATCATGATGTTGCTTACTGGTCCAGTCGTGAGGATTTTTGTTTTCTTTATGTTAAGGTGTAATCCATACTGAAGGCTGTAGTCTTTGATCTTCATCAATAAATGCTTCAAGTCCTCTTCACTTTCATCAAGCAAGGTTGTGTCATCTGCATATCGCAGTTTGTTAATGAGTCTTCCTCCAATCCTGATGCCCTGTTCTTCATATAGTCCAGTTCTCAGATTATTGGCTCAGCACACAGATTGAATAAGTATGGAGAAAGGATACAACCCTGACACACAACTTTCCTGACTTTAAACCATGCAACATCCCCTTGTTCTGTTCAAATGACTGCCGCTTGGTCTATGTACAGGTTCCCCATGAGCAAAATTAAGTGTTCTGGAATTCCCTTTCTTGGCAATGTTATCCATAATGTGTTATGATCTACACAGTTGAATGCCTTTGCATAGTCAATAAAGCACAGGTAAACATCTTTCTGGTATTATCTGCTTTCAGCCAATATCCATCAGACATCAGCAATGATATCCTTCATTCCAAGTCCTCTTCTGAACGCAGCTTGAATTTCTGGCAATTCCCTGTCGATGTACTGCTGCAACCATTTTTGAATAATCTTCGGCAAAATTTTACATGTGTGAGGTATTAATGATATTGTTCAATAATTTCTGTGTTCGGTTGGATCACCTTTCTTTGGAATGGGCACAGATATGGATCTCTTCCAGTCAGCTGGCCAGGTTGCTATCTTCCAACTTTCTTGTCATTTGTTGAAAAACCTCAATTTGTATTCCATCAATTCTTGGAGCCTTGTTTTTCGCCATGCGTTCAGTGCAGCTTGGACTTCTTCCTTCAGTACCAACAGTTCTTGATCATATGCTGCCTCCTGAAATGTTTGAACATCGACCAGTTCTTTTTGGTACAGTGACTGTTTATTTCTTCCATCTGCTTTTGATGCTTCCTGTGTCATTTAATATTTTCCCCATAGAATCCTTCAATATTGCAACTCGAAGCTTGAATTTTTTCTTCAGTTCTTTCAGCTTGAGAAATGCTGAACGTGTTCTTCCCTTTTGGTTTTCTAACTCTAGGTCTTTGCACATTTCATTATAATACTGTACTTTGTTTTCTTGAGCTGCCCTCTGAAATTATCTGTTCAGCTCTTTTACTTCATCATTTTTTCCTTTCACTTTAGCTACTCTATATTCAAGAGAAAGTTTCAGAGTCACTTCTGACATCCATTTTGATCTTTTCTTTCTTTTCTGACTTTTTAATGACCTCTTTATTCTTCATGTACGATGTCCTGGATGTCATCCCACAACTCCTCTGGTCTTCAGTCATTAGCGTTCAATGTGTCAAATGTATTCTTGAGATGGCTTCCAAATTCAGGTGGGTTATACTCAAGGTTGCAGTTCGGCTGTCATGGGCTTGTTTTAATTTTCTGCAGCTTCAACTTGAACTTGCATATGAGCAGTTGATGGTCTATTCCTCAGTCAGCCCCTGGCCTTGTTCTGACTGATGATAATAAGCTTTTCTGTTGTCTCTTTCCACAGATGTAGTCAGTTTGATTCCTGTGTATTCTATCTGGTGAGGTTCATGTGTATTGTTACCATTTATGTTGTTGAAAAAAGGTATTTGCAATGAAGAAGTCATTGATATTGCAAAAATCTATTGTGTGGTCCCTGGCATTTTTTCTATCACCAAGACCATATTTTCCAACTACTGTTCCTTCTTCTCTGTTACCAACTTTTGTATTCCAATCACTAGTAATTATCAGTGCATCTTGATTGCATGTTTGATCAATTTCAGACTGCCAAAGTTGTTAGAATTTGTCAGTATCCTCCTCTTCAGTATCCACTCATCTTTGTGGTTGGTGCGTAAATTTGAGTAATAGCCATATTAACTGGTCTTCCTTGTAGGCATATGGATATATACTATCACTGACAGTGTTGTATTTCAGGATAGATCTTGAAACGTTCTTTTTGACAATGAATGCAACACTATTCCTCTTCAATTTGTCATTTCCTGTATAGTATCCCATAGGATTGTTTGATTCAAAATGGCCAATACCAGTCCATTTCAGCTCACTAATACCTAGGATATCAATGTTTATGTGTTCCCTTTCATTTTTGATCACTTCCAGTTTTCCTAGATTCATTCTTTGTATGTTCCATGTTCCTGTTATTATGGATGTTTGCAGCTGTTTCTTCTCATTTTGAGTCATGCCACAATAGCAAATTAAAGTCCCAAAAGCTTGATTCCAACCACATCATTAAGGTTGACTCTACTATGAGGAAGCAGCTCTTTCCCAGTCATAGTTTGAGTGCCTTCCAACCTGAAGGGCTCATCTTCCGGCAGTATATCAGACAATGTTCTATTGCTATTCATAACGTTTTCACTGGCTAATTTTTTCAGAAGAAGACCATCAAGCCCTTCTTCCTAGTCTGTCTTAGTCTGGAAGCTCCACTGAAACCTATCCACCGTGGATAACCCTGCTGTTGTTTGAAATACTAATGTCATAGCTTCCAGCATCACAGCAACACTCAAGCCACTACAGTATGAAAAACTGACAGACGTGGGGAATCTGATTAGGGGTTAAAAATTTAAATAATGTCTCATATCAGGGCACTTGGAAATACAGTGATAGATTCTCCAAGCACCTTTTTAAAAATGTGCCAAGTATGAAGGAAGTAGTACTAATGTAGGCTTAAGTATCGTTGACTAAAGTATACCTGGGAACACCTACTGAAATAAAGATCAAATTAGAAGATAAATTTTGGAACACTTAAAATATGATCTATATTTATAGAAAATAATATGGTTAGCTTTTAATGTTGTGCTAGTATTACTTGCAGATAATAAATATAAATAAAATATAGGTTAAATGATGTCTTATCATAAATCATAATTAAAAATAAAAACTGGAATCCTAAAAGAAAAAAACTGTTAGTATAAACATTTTGGTCTCCATACCTTATCTTAACTTCCAGAACAGAAACACCTACCTTATTCTCATACTAGAAACAACTTTAGATTTTTAACTTTGCTTTTCACCAGCCTCAGACTACTATTTTTGAAATTATATTTCATGCAGTGTTCTTGACACTTTTCCATCTCTTCAATGAATATGCTTTTTTCACATCATCTTTAATACATAAATTATTAATCCATGAATGAGAAAAAAATGGCAACAGATCTAGTATATTTATTTTTTGTTTGTAAGTGGCAGCTTACCTGGGTTAGCTAACATGCCGTTGTTTATCAGTTAAAGTCTGACAATAGTCAACAACTTTGTATATGGTTTCTAGGTTGATCCCTCTTTACCTAATCAGAGTTTAAAACCTCACTAAGATTTAGGCAGTGCTCTACCTTTTAGTTCAGTTCTCAGTCTTCGGTGTTATAAACAGGACATAATCCACATGAGAAATTTGGGAGCAACCTCACGAATTCATAAACTTTATGAGGTTGCTTTCCCAAGCTGCTCCCTCAGAAGCAGCTTGTTCTTCTCAGTGCTTTCCCTTTCCCTGGGGCTCTCATTTTGTCCCTTGACTAGAAAGCTGAGACTTTATTTACCCCACTGTGCTGTACAATTCTGCAGCTCAACTCACATCTGAGCTAACTGAATCCACATCCAGGCCAACTAGCAAGACAGAAAAAGAAAAAAAAAAAAGCAAGCATCTTATCAGAACCACAGCTTTAATGAATGGAGGGGAAGGTTCTACTCCAAAATTTGGCTTCTGCCACCACCACCATGTGATCGTTTGGGAGCTGGGGCAAGAGAGAAAGGAGCAAAGAAAGAGAAAAAAGGTGGAGACAAGTTTCCCACATTTTCTCTTGAGTATTAAGAGTTGGGTTCCCACTTTCAGTTTCTTGTCCTTTCAGTTCATGCCAAGGATTAGGAATGGGAATGTAAAATGCATCACCCATTGGATGGTACCTAAAATTGTGAACTTCTTTAATCTTCCTGCTACTAATTTACTCTTCAAAGTCCTCAAATGGCTCTCAAATAGCTGACTGATGTGTTCTGTCCAGATTTTACAGCTGTATCAAGTGGAGGAGACAGGGTACAGTGTGCTTACTCCATCTAACCCAGAACCACAGCCCCTTCCTCTAATTCATTAAAGTGGAAGTCATGTAACTTGCAGTATATTTGGGTAGGTCTGATGGTTTTTCTGCTTGATAATTCAACGAGAAGTCCCACTTTAAACATTTTTGGTGGTAGTAAGCTGGAATTAATGACAGGATGCTTTTATATACATTATCTCATATGATCTTTATAGTACCCCCCTGCAAGGAAGATTAGGTTGAATATTTGATGTAAAATCCACACCAATTTATTACTTATAGACTAGTCTTTGATGACTTTTCTTTGGGTTGCTATTCAGAAGAAACAAAATGTTTATACTTATTTACTCTTGTTTTCATTTTTTATTTTATTTTTATTTTTAAATTCCTCCAGCTTCCTGTCTACTCTACCTATATGACAAGGAAATTTAATTTTCATGACTACGCAACAGCATCTAGGAAAACAGTAATGATAATGCTTTGCCAATTTCCTAAATTTCTATCATGAATTCTAATATTTTGAGAAATGATACAGATCATGTATTATACTGATAAGTCATTCAGGAATATCTAAACTTACAGACTGTTGAACACCAATGAGGGAAAAGCGGTCAATTATATTAATATCAGTTCCTTTCTCACAAGACACAGTTCGTATTTCATCACATGGTGAGAACTGCACAGCATGATATGCCAACTAGGGTTTCTCATGGCCCTTTGTCTTCAGTTTCTCTGATAATAGGGATAAACCTAAAAAAAAAAAAAAAAACCCTAGTGGCACACTGGTTAAGAGCTACGGCTGCTAACTGAAAGGTCAGCAGTTCGAGTCCACCAGCTGCTCCTTGGAAACTCTATGAGACAGTTCTACCCTGTCCTATAGGTTGCTATGAGTCAAAATCAACTCTACGGCAATGGGTTTGGTTTTTAGCAATATATAGCTTAACTATCCAAGTGTTTTTAATAAAGTATATGAAGAACAGGTTATACATTTCTTGTTTTTGTCCTAACAGAGATATCATTTTTTGTACGTGTGTCTGTGTAACTGATAGTGCTTCTGACTATATTTCAGTCACTATCCAGAAATTTCAGTTTTCTAGGAACAATGAAATTTCAAATATATATAAAGGAAATTATATTGCAAGGTATGTACATCATTAGTATTAGTGGAATATCATTACTCATTGAATCAGCTTTTAATACATGGTTTTTTATAAAGTATTACTTTGACTTTTATAACATGTAGTACATATTTCACTGTCATTTTAATCAATCACTTGTTGCTGTGTGCCCTCAAGTCAATTTCGAATCATAGCAACCCCATGTGACAGAGTAGAAATGCCCCATAGAGTTTTCTAGGCTGGAGCCCTGGTGGCACAGTGGTTAACTGCTTGGCTGCTAACCAAAAGGTCAGCAGTTCAAATCCACCAGCCACTCCTTGGAAGCCTTATGGGACAGTTCTGTTCGTCCTATAGAGTCACTGTGAGTCAGAATCATCTTGATGGCAACAAGTTTGGGTTTTTTGGTTTAATCCTTACAGCAGCAGATCAACAGGCCTTCCTCCACAGAGCCAATGGGTGGGTTCAAACCACCTACCTTTCAGTTAGTAGCTGACTGCTTAACTGTTACACCACCTAATTTCCTCAAATTATGCACGTATTTTTGAAATATAAAACTATGTCTTTTATGGTTTTGTTTTATTTTGTTCCATGACTCTTAAGTTTTTAATGTCTTTTTGATGATCTAATACTCTCAAAGAAGACAGCTATTGTTGTTATTATTAATTGCCATCGAGTCGATTCCAGCTCATGGCAACTCCATGTGTTCCGGGTAGAACTGCTCCATAGGGTTTTCAAAGCTGTGACCTTTCAGAAGCAGATTGCCAGACCTTTCTTCTGAGGTGCCCCAGGTGAGTTTGAACTGCCAACCTTTCAGCTAGTAGTTGATTGTTTAACTGTGCCACTCAGGAACTCTGAAACTGTATGTTTTAGCTTAAATTATCCAGTATATAATTTTATGAGAATATTTATATGTTTTATATTTTATAGATTTGTTTCTAAAATACATTGAATTTATTCTTCTAGCATCTTTCTACTTTTTTCAGTAGGTGCTTGGCAACAGAAATCAAGAAATCCTTTCATAAATATTTCATAAACAAAGCTTTTTTAATTATCCTCAACTAAATATAGTTACTCCAGTTATATGTTTAGAAATTCATTAAGGTGGTGACTTTCTGTTAAACATAGTTGATTGAATATATCAGTTTACTTCCATTCCCTGAGGACACTTCACTGTTATGTATAAGGGTGTTTAAAAGGTTTAAGCTAACAAGAACAAAAATGAGGGGGTAAAGGGAAAAGAAAATATTGCAGATAAGAGAGGTGAACATGTCAACAAACTTTCAACAGATGCAAATCTAATGGAAGAGTGATAACTCATTTGACAGTGGAACCTGGTATAACTGCCTGTAGGGAGAGAAGCCACTTTATGCTTTTCTCTTGGCTGTATGTCATTGAGTGGAATTGTTATGTCAGAAGGTATGCCTATGTTCACCTATAGTAGAGACTGCCAAACAGTTATCCAAAGCATCAATTTGAATTCTTCCAGCAGAGTATGAGAGCTGAGGTTGCTCCATATCCTCCTAACACTTGATATTGTGTGACTCTTTCACCTTAGTCATTCTAGTGGATGTATAGTGCTATTATTCCATTGTACTTTCTAATTAGTTATTATTATTATTATTGTAAAAATACAGAGAATGCAAACCTTTGCTAATTCAGTATTTTCATGTGTACAATTCAGTAAAGCCAATTACATCAATTATGTTGTGCAGCCATAACTAATTCCAGTTGTCAAACTTTTCCATCTTCATAAACAAAAATTCAGTGCTACCTACACAATGATTCCCTTCTTGCCCCATCCCTCCTGACCTGGTAACCACTGTTAAACTCTGATCTCTATATCTGTGCCTGTCATAGCTATGTCATGTAAGTGAAATCATACAATATTTGTCCTTTTGTGATCACTAATTTCACTCGGCATATTTTCAAATTTCATACATATTGTGGCTTGTATCGGGACTTCGTTTCTCTTTATGGCAGAGTAATATTCTATTATATGTATATACCACATTTTGCTTATCTGCTCATCTTTTGATGGACATTTGGGTTGTTTCTGCCTTTTGGCTATTGTGAATAGTGCTGCAGTGAATACTGGTGTACATGTGTCTGCTTGCGTCGCTGCTTTCAAGTCTCTTGAGTATATCCCTAAGGTTGGAATTGCTGGGTCATATGGTAGCTCTATGTTTAAATATTTGAGTAACCACCAAACTGTTTTCCACAGCAGCTATACTATTTTGCATTCCCACCAGCAATATATAAGGGTTCTGATTTCCCTACATCATTGCCAACATTTGTTATTTTCTGTTTTTTTAATCTTAGCCTTCCTAGTGGGAGTGAAGTGGTATCTCATGGTGTTTTTGATTTGCATCTTCCTAATGGTTAGCTGGAATCAACTCAACAGCAACAGGTTTTGGTTTAATGGCTAATAGTAGCCTAGTAGTACAGTGGATAAAGCTCTTGGCTACTAACTGAAAGGTCAGCAGTTTCAACCCACCAGCCACTCCACTGGAGAAAGATGTGGCAGTCTGCTTCCATAAAGATTATAGTTTGGAAACCCTATGAAACAGTTCTACTCTGCCCTGTAGGGTTGCTATGAGTCAGAGTCAACTTGACTGAAATGGGGTTTAATGGCTAATGACATTGAGCATCTGTTCGTGTGCTTGTTGGCCATTTGTATATCTTCTGGTGAAATGTCTATCCAGGTCCTTTGCCCCTCGTTTTTTTTATTGGATTGCTTTGTCTTTTTCTTTTTAAGTTGTAGTTCTTTATCTATTCTGGATATTCAAAACAAATTACCCAATAAGCAAGGTAAGCATGGGATTACTTGTGCTTATTTACTAATTTGTAGTGCAAAAATTTCACCTGTTTCTCACCACATCACAGGTGAAATTTTGCCCTACAGATTAGTAAGTAAACACAATTAAGCCGTATGTACCTTGCTTACTGTAAGCCCATGCATACCTTGCTTACTGGTTAATGCACTCCTGTGGATATTAAACCCTTATCTGATATGTGGTTCCCAATTTTTTTTCCCAGTCTGTAGTTTGTCTCTTCATTTTATTGATAAAATCCTTTGATGTACAGCAGTTTTTAATTTTGATAAGATCTCATTTATCTGTTTTGTCTTTTGTTGCTTGTTGTTTCTTGTTTCTTTTTTCTTTTTTTTTTGGTGTCATATCTAAGAATCTGTTGCTGAGGAATGGGTCTTCAAGTATTACCCCTATGTTTTCTTCTAAGAGTTTAATGGTTTTAGGTCGTACATTTAGGTCTTTGATCCATTTTTAAGTCAGTTTTTTTATATGGTGTTAGGTATGGGTCTAACTTCAGTCTTTTGCATGTGGAAATCCAGTTATCTGAGCTCCATTTATTAAAGAGATTATTCTTTCCCTGTTTGATGCATTTAGCAGTGTTGTCAAAGATAAATTGACCATAGACATGTGTGATTAACTCTGGGCTCTCAATTCTATGTCAAGTATTTCTTTGAGTAACTAGATGTATTGTATCAAAGAAAGACATTAAAAATGGAAGTGCAATATGAAGAGAATCCAAGAAATAAAAATTTAGGGTAACTTAGGGAGTCTGATTTCTATTTGTGGCCAATATGGTATAATATCTACTGCCTAAAATAAACTCAAAAAATACCTGTGCAAATAAATGAAAAAAATTATTTTCAAGACATAAGACCTAAAACGATGGAAGACAGTGATCCCTGATAGATGAGAAACCAAGGAGGAGAGCCCTGTAATTATCCCATTTTATTCTCTTGATAGATTTTCCATACTGTGGTATAGGGAAGGACATGACAGAACCTAGCTGAATTTCTCTGTGGATTGAGAAAACGGAGATAACAGTCCAGAGAGACCATGGCAGCTAGATGTCACATAACAGAATATGATAGAAGAGAGAATGCTTCTCTGGAAGAGAATGCCAGAATTCTGCAGAGATTCTCCCGAGTATTCACCTGAGTTTTGCTAATAATCTAAAAAATCAACAAAAGAGAGAAAATGGAATCATAAAAGTATCCAATTAATCCCAAAGAAGACATAAAAAAGAGGAGAAATGGAACAAAGAATAGATGGGACAAAGGGAAAACAAATGACAAGATAGACTGAAACCGAAGTATATCAGTAATAGCATTCTAATTGTGAATGATATAAACACTACAATTATAAAGCAGAGAAGATTGTCAGATTGGATTAAAAAAGAAAAAAGCACAACCCAGCTATATACTGCTTACAAGAACATATTTTAAATATAAAGACACAAATAGGTTAAAATAAAAGGACACAAGAAATCTTTAGAGGCTGGTATATATTTGCACTATTTTGATTGTGGTTACAGTTATATACATATGTAAAAACTTACTAAAGTGTTCACTTTAAATATGTTTAGTTTTTTTATATGTCAATTGTACCTCAATAAAGCTGTTTAAAAAATAATATGGTATGTGTGGGGAGAGGCAAGAAGTCTAGAATTTCTATAGCAGTGACATGTGAGTTTGAAAAATAGGTGTGAGCCCAAATGTGAAGAAATTTAAAGGATATACTGAGTATGGACTTTATTCTATAGACCAGGTGTTGGCAGACTTTTTTGTGTAAGTGGCCAGATAGTAAATATATTAGGCTGTGTGGGCCAAGAAGCAAAACTGATGATAACATGTACTTACATCACCACTTCAAAATGTACAAACTGTTCATAGCTCAAAAGCCATACAAAATCAGGCAGTGGACCCATTATTAAAAGTCATAGTCAGAAAACAATATAGAGTAGCATGCTCAGAAGTTTACACACCTCATAAACAGTGAAATAAGAAGTGGTAGAGAAAGAAAAAGGAGTGTATAAGACAGCAGTTCAAAAGTTCTCAAGACATAGATGCCGAGAAAATAAAATAAAAACATCCCATTTTTAACAGAAATATTAACAAACATAATTTAAAGCCACCAACTGAATAGATATTGTCGTATAGGATTTTATCTTAGAAGATTTCTAGAGAGATACTAAAGTTTGTCATGCATAAACTTGTTTGGTTTTTTGCAAGGTAGTCATGGCAAGGCACACAAGTAAGATCTCACAACATTCATTTAGAACCAGAGAATCAGAATTAACAATTACGATTACAATATTAGTTTAGTGGTTAGAGTCCAAATCTTTAGATTTAAGGCCTCCTCGTAGGTAGGGTCCAAGGTGGGAGGCAGAGCACAGAGTCTCACCAGGAGCTCAGTGTTCATTAAGAGTAAGAGACTGGAGAAAGAGCCCTTTGCCTCTGCCTTTCTCTCAGTGAGTGAGCAGGAATTTGGGGTTTATATATGAAATTCTCACCTTGGCCTCACCAAATAAGGGCCAGTGTGATGTCAAAGACTAATATGTTTTCCAGGGTTAGAGATGAGCCAAATGATGCATCTTTTCTTCAAGGTTAGAGATTAGTGAGGTTGTTCAGACTTACGTCTCAATGCTAGTTTACAAAGATTATGTTCTCTCCTCTTTATCACAGCATGTCAGGCCAAAGTTAACTTAACTTAAAGGTGGTTTATGTTCTTTACATACTTCACATGCTTCTGTGTTTATAGGTCTAAGTTCAGAATTTTTCTAAATATCTTTCTAGTTACTTACAGGTTTCTAATGACTTACAGTTAATGTTAGAGAGTCTCACAAAGGTAGACATAGTTCTGTTTCTAAGTTCATATTATGAGTGCTTATACATATGTATTTTAAAAGCATAATTTGAAAGCATAATACCTTATGGGATTTGAGGTCATTATAGAAACATACAGAATAGATATATAGAATGCTCATTCCATTTATGGAGTTCTAGTAATCTCATATTAGACATTAGTGAATTCATCATTTATTCATTCATTTGTTCATTGATTTTTCAAGAGTTTATAAAAATCAAATATACAATTGCAATATGTGAATTTTGAATTGTGAATACAAATTAAGCATTGTGATTGCAAAAATTATAAGACAGTTACAGACAGTTGAGAGGTCAGATGTGATAAAATAGTTACAATATTACGGGAGCTAAAAGAGAGGTATATGTCTTATACTCTTAACATGTCCTATATAAAGGGAATGTGGCTGCCTAGAACAATAGTTTTCTAATATTTTTAACAACAGAGTGCCTAATTTTAAGTGAAATATTTTACTGAAGCCCAGTATGAAAGATATAGAATGTTTTAATAGTCTAAGTGTATTTTATAAGTTCAAATTTTTAAGCTTTTCTCTCTACAAAGGTGACTTTGATGTACACAAAAATCTGAGGGTTAGGGTTGAGAGTTGTAGCCCCAATATCTGATTTATTTATGTGTTTTTTACAGTAGGCAGAAAACCAAATTCACATGGTATAATTATTTCAAACAGATTTCTTTTAATAGCCAGCTCACCTTGCAGTCTTAGAATAATCATCTTTGAGCCACAGTTGAATCACTTTCAAGTTCCTTCCTACCTTCTCTATCCCTTATCATAAATATAGTAATTAAGCAAGCAAACAAAAGTATAAATTTATAGTGAGATGAATTATGCTGTGGTCAGTACATGCACTGAGTAGGCATGCTGATTCTCAGCAGGAAGTTAATTAGCAGAATACTCACACGCTGTCCAATTCAATTTCGCAAACAAATATCAATTGAACACCTACTTTATAATGAGTGCTGTGCCAACCTACCGTCTTGGAACTTACAGCCGTGAAACAAGTAATTGCTAAGTGGTACTAAAATACTCTGAGAAACTGAACTGGTCTAGAAAGTCAGGAATGGTTTCCTAAAAGAGTTAGCAAGATGAGGGAGTTAAGAGGTGGGGAGATAGAGAAGAGACTTTTCAACAGAGAAAAAGGCTCAAAGCAGAGGAAAGACAGTGATATACTTATAGAAATTTAACAGTCCCTCTGCAATTTATTCATTCATTCACCTAATACTCTTCAAGGGCCTAATAATGCCTGCCACTGTTTTAGATGCTGAGATACAATTTAGTAAACAAAACACACAAAAATCCCTGCCCTAATAGAGCATAGAGCCCTGGTGGTGCAGTAGTTAAGAGCTGGGCTGCAAACCAAAAGGTCGGTAGTTTGAATCCACCAGTCACTCCTTGGAAACCCTATGGGACAGTTCTACTCTGTCCTATAGGGTCACCATTAGTCAGAATCAACTTGATGGCAACATTTTTTTTTTTTTTTGGTGGGGGGGGGGTGAGTAATAGAGCATACAATTGATTTTTAAAAATATTGTATGTCAGATATTGATAAGGTCTTTGGAGACAATCAAAAATAGAGAAGGATAATATGGAATACTAGGTTGTAGTGTAGAAGAGGTTGAAATTTTAAAAAGGGAATGAGAGAAGGCTTCATTGATATGGTGAGATTTGAAAAAAGATCTGATATAATGGTGGGAGCACACCATGCAGCTAGCTGGGCAAGTGCAAGTGTTAAAGGTTCTGTGGCCGGAGCCTGCTTTGGGTGCCTAAGGTTCTGAAGAAGGGCAGTGTGGCTGGAGCAGATTATCTGAAGGAAAGACAGGTGAGAGATGAAATCTGAGAAATAACAGGGTGACAAGGAACGAGTGGGGAGCAAAATCTGCACAATGCCTGATAGGCGATTATAAGGTCACTGGCTTTTACTGTAGAACTAGGAAGTTATTGGAGGGTTTTGAGCCCAGAAACATGATCTGATGTATGTTTTAATGAGATCACTGGCTGCTGAGTTGAAAATAGACCATACAAGTGCAAAGACTTGAGCAAGGTGATGGGGGAAGGAAGTAGCCTCTCTGAGAGGGTAGAGAGGTAGATCCAAATTGTGAGCAACTGTGGAATCCAAGGTAAATATTTTGAACTTTTATCTTAAAGATGGGAGGGAGGGAGGAGTCATCAAAGGTTTTTAAGCAGGAGAATGCCATGAACAGATTTCTGTGTTTAAAACTGCGGTATCCAGTATGGTAGCCACTAGCCACAGGAGATTATTGGGCAAATGAAGTGTGGCTACTTGGAATTGCTTGAAGTGTAAAATACATAGCATTTTTCTAAGACAGTATATAATAAAGAATGTAAAATATTTCAATATCTTGATTATATGATATATTGAACTAAATGAAATGCATTATTAAAATTAACTATGCCTTTCTTTTTTGTTTTGTTTTTTTAATGTGGCTAATAGAAAATTTTAAATTGTATATATTTTGTTACAAGCTTTGTATTTTTATTGGACAGAGCAAGATTAGAAGATGACTTTGACTGCAGAATGGCTAAAAGTGGGCAAGAATGAAAGCTGAGAGACCAGTTAGTAGGCTATTCTCTAGAATAGTTTGAATTTCAGCCCTTGTGGCACAGTGGTTAAGAGCTCAGCTGCTAACCAAAAGGTCGACAGTTTGAATCTACCAGCTGCTCCTTGGAAACCCTCTGGGGCAGTTCTACTCTGTCTTATATGGTCACTATGTTTGGTTTTATAGTATACACATTACTAATTAAATTAAAATAGTTTTATTCTAAAAGGTGGCCTACTTTGAAAATAATATTTAAAATAGTATTGGAATATTCAAAATGTGAATTACCCATTTAATTCTGCAGTTCTTTACGAACTGATTTATTTATGAGATTTTTAAATAGTGTAATAGATTAAATAAATATGTCATTTAAATTTCTAGATTGGTTCAACTTTTAAAAATATTTGGCAAAGTTTAGCAAACTTACCCTACAAAATACATTCAGTTATTTTAAACTGCATAATTAAGTAGAAGCAATTATTTTATTAAAAATAAATGCATATATAAATTCAATTTATTGAATATCTTATAATACATTGTCTTGTAACTACTGTACCATAAGATCAAATTTAGAATATTTTTAAGAATATTTTAATCATGAAAATGTTAGTGGGGTTAATTGTATACAATTTACGTAATTTATTTTTACACAAATAACGTGTTGTAAGTTTTTACCATCGCACCCTCCCTCTCAAGGTATTTTTGTAAGCACACTATGCTGATTTTTTTCCTTGTCGTTAAAATGCAAACATATACAGTAACACAATGAGTAGAGCCAAGTAACATATAAAGCCAATGCTAATTTTTTTTTAAGCATAGCACCCTTAGGAAAATACCTCTCACAGGGGTAGGGGGGAGAACGATATTGGCAAAAAACATGTAACACGAGCATTATTTGCATTAAAAAAATGGAACCCTGAATTTCAGCAAGTTTAGAGAAATATTTAGATGATACAGTCTTTTTATTTATTAACCAAATAGTATTAATTTATGAACAAATTAGAGAGGAGACTGTTATTAATATCTACATAATACCACTCACATTCCCATTGATATTGAATAACCAACTTCTTAAAAATAGTTGGACTACACAGAAGATAGATTCACACAGTGGCTGCAACAGTGGGCTCAGACATAGCAATGATTGTGAGGATGGCACAGGACTGGGAAGTGTTTCATTCTGTTGTACATAGGGTTACTGTGAGCTGGAACTGACTCCGTGGCAACTGACAGCATAGAGAAGATAATTTCGCTTCTCTTGAATTATTAGCTCATTTTAGGAAAAAGAGTTATTACAAAAGTAAACATAGACTATGAAAAATAATACAGTTATAGAATACATCTGTGTGCATGTGTTCATGTATGTGTTAGCATATGCACAAATGTGTGCACATACCACTTCTCATGGTTTATCTCTACTGGAGGAGAGTCATCAATAGTACATAGTATACTCCTAATATGAGTGGAATGACTTTCATTTAGATCTGTAGGAACATTCATCTTCATGTATACCAAGAGAAATATAGTTATTTTATTTGGTCAGATTTAGGTACAGATTCAATATACATTACAAACATTGAATGGCAGGTATTTTTCTTTCTTTTTCTGAATATATAAGCAGAAGACTTACATGTGGATTTTTATTTTTAAATTAGGCTTCTTACATGCTTTTAAATACAGTATTTTGTTAAAATATGTTTTATTAAGTAAATACATTTTAAACAGTGTGATCCAGTGTTATTTCATGCCAACTCAAAATCATGCCCCTGACTACCAGTTGTGAGCATCCCCACACTTTGAAAAGCACTGTTAGTGTGTGTGTGTGTGTGTGTGTGTGTGTGTATTTAAGGTTTACTTTTTTCAAATTAGCAAGCTCAGCAGAAATGTGCTATCAATTATATTACTAAGTTTGAATAACTAGTGTCATTCATTAATATTAATATATATTGACTTTCCTGTGCATGTGTGACACTGACCTCTGAGACCCAAACTGTGTATATAAATTAAAGTTTGTAGTATGTGAACAAATAAAAGAACTCCGGCAATAATAAGTAAAAATAATTGCGTGTGTGTGTGTTTTCACAGCCTGCAGACCAGGATTCTATAAAGCATTTGCCGGGAACATAAAATGTTCTAAATGCCCGCCACACAGCCTAACCTACGTGGAAGCAACTTCTGTCTGTCAGTGTGAAAAGGGTTATTTCCGAGCTGAAAAAGATCCGCCTTCTATGGCATGTACCAGTAAGTCTATCCATTTTGCATTTGGAAATCTTATTTTCAGCCTTTTTGGTTTCTTCTTTATTCTAATTTTAAAAAAAGGAAATGCTCAAAATCCTACACCATCAATATGATTTGTCTTTGACAACATTCAAGGAAAAGCTTCTCTCTCTTTCTTCACAGCAAAGTTGCTTTCCAGTGGCTTGCAAAGAATGTGTTTACTTTTCAAATTCACATTGACCTTGGACATTCAAATACCAGTACTGGTTAACGGGCCACTCAAACTTTTCCCTAATTGTAAACTGTCCTTAAGAAATTAAAGTAGTTTCAATGGATGAACAAAACTTCTGTTCTTTGCCTCAACACCTGACCATATTAAGGCAGATTAATTTAGGAGCAGCAAATTTTACTATGTGAGGGTGCTTCCAGAGGAAACTTTAAAAGTTATGTTATGCAGAAAAGTTTAAGTTCCCTTGACATTTATATTTAAATGAAGGTATTTTTGAGTTTGTCCACATTTCATCTCTCACTTTCTCTACATTTTGGCAGTTGGAACCAATATTATATCTAAATGTGAAGGTCATTTAATGCATGCACAGTGTATTTTAAATTATTTGCATTCTTCTGTTATTAAATATTATGAAATCTGTACATTTTAAAATAAAAGTAAATATACTAATGCATTGCTAAGCTATGCAAAAGTATAATGTCACGCTTATATAGTTATAAAAATCTTGTTAAATACATACATAAGACATTATAGTGAAAATTCACCCTTCTTGAGTATGAATTGATATGAAAATGTTGCTTATCTTATGTAATTCCACAGAGGCAAATATAAAATTTGAGAATTATATAATGCTACATATTCCTTAGAGACAATGATGAAGCTGTCGTGTTTTTAAACTTAACTAATGGCAGTTCATAGATTTGTCTTCATTAATATATAATTTTAATATAAAATATTTTTAGAAAGCTTTCAATAAAATGCAACACATTCATTAGTTATTTTTTGCTTTCTGATCGTAAATGTTGAGTGGCTAGTTTCTTCAGAAAATTACAGCCTGGGAAATTACTTTTTTTTCTGCCTGTTATGGTCGAGTCAATTCCGACTCATAATGACCCTGTAGGGTACAGTAGAACTGCCCCAGAGGGTTTCCAAGAAGAAGCTGGTGGATTTCAACAGCTGACCTTTTGGTGAGCAGCTGAGCTCTTTAACCACTGTAATTTAAGTTCGTAAATAGGAAAAAAAAAGAGAATTATGATGATAATGTCTCATTTAAATGTGGAAATTGTTTTTAGAGAAAAACCTTACTATTGCTATGCTTATGTAAACCTTCTTGCATGGTTATTCTAAATTATTGTATTATGTTGTGTATTACACATGTCAGCTTAAGTAGATAATAGTGTTTCAAATGTCTAGTGTCCTATAGGCAAGTATCAAAACCTATATCAGAAATAAAACACAATAGACTATAGATAAGTGGTAACTTTGGTGAAGGGTAAGACAGTACGCAATACTGGGGAAGCCAGCACAACTTGTACAAGGAAAGGCCATGGAAGGTCCATAGACCCACGCAAACTCCTAGAGGGACCAAGCTGTTGGGCTGGGGGCTGTGGGGACCATGGTCTCAGGGAACATCTAGCTCAATTGGCATAACACAGTTTATAAAGAAAATGTTCTACATCCTACCTTGGTGAGTAGCGTCTGGGGTTTTAAAAGCCTATGAGCAGCCATCTAAGATACTCCACTGGTCTTACCCCTTAGAGAGCATGGGAGAATGAAGAAAACAAGGTACAAGGGAAAGATTAGTCCATCGCCTCCACCAGACTGAGCCCAATACAACTAGATGGTGCCCAGCTACCACCACTGACTGCTCTGACAGGGATCACAACAGAAGGTCCCAGAGAGAGCTGGAGAAAAAT
>NW_004444165.1:933108-939932 GCF_000243295.1 Trichechus manatus latirostris | reverse complement strand
CAGAAGGTCCCAGAGAGAGCTGGAGAAAAATATAGAACAAAATTCTAACTCACAAAAAAAGACCAGACTTACTGGCCTGACAGAGACTGGAGAAACACCAAAAGTGTGGCCCCCAGACACTCTTTTAGCTCAGTAATGCAGTCACTCCCGAGGTTCACTGTTCAGCCAAAGATTAGACAGTCCCATAAAACAAAACGAGACCAGTGAAGCACAACAGACCAGGGACAAGGACTAGAAGGCAGGACGGGACAGGAAAGCTGGTAATAGAGAACCCAAGGTCGAGAAAGGAGAGTATTGACATGTCATAGGGTTGTTAACCAATGTCATAAAATAGTATGTGTACTAACTATTTAATGAGAAACTATTTGGTCTGTAAACCTTCATCTAAAGTACAATAAAAAAAAATTTTAAAAAGAAACATTAAAAAAAAAAAAATCATAGCTTCCCAGGTGACTAATAGAAAAGAATCTCCTTTTATATTTTTGTTATTGTTTTAGGATGTCATTAAGGAACAATTCATAAATTGAAGGCATTAAATACTTCCCATCAATGTAGCCCCTTAGTGAGGTAGAAGAGTAGGTAATTGGGAAGGCTTACAGTTCTTAGAACTGAGAGACTAGTTAAGGACATTTAATATGGGATGCAACTTGGCCTATATGCCTGGAAATCATTGTTGAATCAGATATGTGTACTTATAGCCATATATTGTCAGTTTGTCGTAATGAGATGGCTCTCATGTTGCTGTGATACTGGAAGCTTTGTCACTGGTATTTCAAATACCAGCAGGGTCACCATTGGTGGACAGGTTTCAGTGGAGCTTCTGGACTAAGACAGACTAGGAAGAAGGACCTAGCGGTCTACTATTGAAAACATTGGCCAGTGAAATTCTTATAAATAGCACCAGAACATTGTCTGATATAGTGCCAGAAGATGAGCCCCTCAGGTTGGAAAGGATTCAAAATACAACTGGGGAAGAGCTGCCTCATCAGTAGAGTCTACCTTAATCATGGGGATGGAGTAAAGCTTTCAGGACCTTCACTTGCTGATATGGCATGACTCAAAATGAGAAGAAACAGCTGCAAATATCCATTAATAATAGGAGCATGGAATGTACAAATATGAATCTAGGAAAATTGGAAGTAGTCAAAAATGAAATGGAGCACATAAAGATTGATATCCTAAGTATTAGCTGAAATGGACTGGTATTGGCCATTTTCAATCGGACAATCACACGGTCTATGATACAGGGAATGACAAATTGAAGAGGAATGGCATTGCATTCATCATCACAAAGAACATTTCAAGATCTTTCCTGAAGTACAATGCTGTCAGTGATAGGATAATATCCATATGCCTAAAAGGAAGAGCATTTAATACCACTATTCAAATTTATGCACCAACCACTAATGCCTAAACTGAAGAAATTGAAGATTTTTACCAACTTCTGCAGTTTGAAATTGATAAAGCATGAAATCAAGATGCAGTGATAATTACCAGTGATTGAAATTTGAAACTTGGAAATGAAGAAGAAAGTTGGTAGTTGGAAAATATAGCCTTAGTGATAAAGAGTGCATGATAGAATTTTGCAAGACCAATGACTTCCTCTTTGCAAATATGTTTTTTCACCAACATAAACGGTGACTATACACGTGGAACTTACCATATCGAAAACACAGAAATCAAATTGACTGCATCTGTGGAAAGAGACGATGGAAAAGCTTGATATAATCAGAGAGAACCAGGCCGGGGCCGACCACAGAACAAACCTTCGATTACTCATATGTAAGTTCAAATTGAAGCTGAAGAAAATTAGAACAAGTTCACTAGAGCCAAATTATGACCTTGAGTATATCCCAACTGAATTTAGAGACCATCTCAAGAATAGATTTGACACATGGAGCACTAATGAATGAAGGCCAGACAAGTTTTGGGAAAACATCAGGGACATCATACATGATGAAACAAAAGGTCATTAAAAAGACAGAAAAGAAAAAAAAGACCAAAATGCATGTCAGAACAGACTCTGAAACTTGCTCTTGAAAGTACAGTAGCTGAAGCAAAAGGAAGAAATGATGAAGTAAAAGAAAACAGATTTCAAAGGGCAGCTCCAGAAGACAAAGTACAGTATTATAATAAAATGTGCAAAGATCTGGACTTAGAAAACCAAAAGGGAAGAACATGCTTGACATTTTTCAAGCTGAAAGAACTGAAGAAAAAATTCAAGCCTCGAGCTGCAATTTTGAAGGATTCTATGGGCAAAATATTGAATAGTGCAGGAAGCATCAAAAGCAGATGGAGGGAATACACAGAGTCACTATACCAAAAAGAACTGGTCGACATTAAACCGTTTCAGGAGGTGGCATATGATCAAGAACCAGTGGTACTGGAGGAAGAAGTCCAAGTTGCACTGAAGGCATTGGCGTAAAACAAGCCTCCAGGAATTGATGGAATATCAATTGAGGTGTTTCAACAAATGGATGCACGCTGGAGGTGCTCACTTGTTTATGCTAAGAAATTTGGAAAACAGTGATGGGGACAACCAACTGGAAAAGATCCATATTTGTGCCCATTCCAAAGAAAGGTGATCCAACAGAATGCAGAAATTATAGAACAATATCATTATTATCACACGCAAGTAAAAATTTGGTGAAGATCATTCAAAAGCGGCTGCAGCAGTACATGCACAGAAAACTGCCAGAAATTTAAACTGGATTCAAAACGACATGGAATGAAGGATATCATTACTAATGTCAGATGAATCTTCACTGAAAGCAGAGAATACCAGAAGGATGTTTACCTGTGTTTTATTGACTATGCAAAGGTATTCAACTGTGTGGATCATAACAAATTATGGCTAACATTGCAAAGAATGGGAATTCAGAACACTTAATTGTGCTCATGAGGAACCTGTACACAGAGTAAGAGGCAGTCGTTCGAACAGAACAAGGGGATACTGTGTGGTTTAAAGCCAGGAAAGGTGTGTGTCAGGGTTGCATCCTTTCACCATACTTCGTCTGTATGCTGAGCAAATAATCTGAGAAGCTGGACTATATGAAGAAGAATGTGGCATCAGGATTGGAGGACTCAGTAACAACCTGCGATACACATATGACACAATCTTGCTTGCTGAAAGCGAAGAGGACTTGAAACACTAACTGATGAAAATCAAAGACTACAGCCTTTACTATGGATTACACCTCAACATAAAGTAACAAAAAATTCTCACAAATCGACCAATAAACAATAGCATGAATAATGGATAAAAGATTGATGTTGTCAAGGATTTCATTTTGTTTGCATCCACAATCAACACCCATGGAAGGATCAGTCAGGAAATCAAACAACGAATTGCATTGAGCAAATCTGCTGCAAAAGATTTCTTTAAAATGTTGAAAAGCAAAGATGTCACTTTGAGAACTAAGGTGTGCCTAACCCAAGCCATGATATTTTCAGTCCCCTCATATGCATGCAAAAGCTGGATGATGAATAAAGAAGACCAAAGAAAAATTGATGCCTTTGAATTAAGTTGTTGGTGAAGCATACTGAATATACTATGGACTGCCAGAAGAACAAACAAGTCTATCTTGGAAGAAATACAGCCAGAGTGCTCCTTGGAAGTCAGGATGAAGAGACTTTGTCTCCTGTACTTTGGACATGTTATCAGGAGGGACCAGTCCCTGGAGAAGAACATCAAGCTTGGTAAAGTAGGGGGTCAGTGAAAAAGAGGAATACCCTCAATGGGGTGGATTGACACGGTGGCTGCAACAATGGACTCAAACATAGCAACCATTGTGAATATGAGGCAGGACGGGGCATTGTTTTATTCTGTGGTATATAGTGTTGCTATGAGTCAGAACTGACTTGACGACACCTAACAACAACAACAGCTTAACTTTTAATGTTCCTTCTTTCTTTCCTTGTTTTTTTTTTTTTTTAATGGTTGGTACCATAAATTATGGTTTAAAAATGCTAGCTTGCCTTAGCTATGCTAAGTGGAATGAGAGAATGGTTTAATTCTGGTCATCATTGGACATAGCTTCAGATAGGGAACAGCATGCCTTATTGCATCAGTAATCAAAAAAAAAAAAAAAAGAAAGAGAGAACACCCAAGGAAAGGAGAAATATGGAGCAATAGTTAGGTCCTCTGAGCCCAGCCACAGGAGGCTCCCCTTTCAATGTATCTGTCTGCTAATCCTTGAGGGCCTTTTTGCCTTGTTTTTGCAAAGTCAGAAGGCTGTACTGGTAAGTGCAGCATCTTTTAGAGCCAGATTGTCTGGGTGTGAATCTTGGTTTTGATGCTTACTAGTTGTGTACCATGGAGCCTTGGCGGTGTAGTGATTAAGAGCTCGACTCCTAACCAAAGGTCGGCAGTTCAAATCCACCAGTCATTCCTTGGAAACCCTATGGGGCAGTTCTACTCAGTCCTATAGTGTCACTATGAGCAGAGTCAACTGGAGAGCAATTTTTTTTTTAGCTATGTACCATGGGCAAATTAGCTTACCTCTCTTTACCTCATTATGCCTTCTTTAGTGATAATAATAGCCCATACCTCATACTGTTGATATGATGGTAAAAAGGTTAATATTGGAAAACTGCTAAGAACATAGCACTACCTAGCACATAGCTGGTGCTACATAAATGTTTGTTAAATAAAAGAGCTGTTCTTTTATAACTAATTGGGAAATAGTTTCCGATAAATTAGTATTCAAACTGTTACACACTTTATGTTGATACTATTACATTGAGCTTTCAGCTTGTATCATTTGTATTCCTGCAGACTGATGAAATAATGTATTGAATTTTTAAGACCTTTATTTCTAAAAAAAAAAAAAACAAACTACTAATTTCTGTATCTTTGAGCCTATCCAATATCAATAGAGTCTTATGAATTATAACTCTGACCAGGTGAGAAAACTTTGCAATTATTACAATATACGTAGAAAAACAGAGGCCATAAATTCCTAAGCAGCATGGCTTCTAAGACATAAAAGAGAACATTGTTAGGAAATAAAATTAGGAAAATGACAAGTCAGGAGGTCCTTGAACAACTATCCATAAGAGGACCATGGTAAGTCCACCAAGATATAGAACTTTTGAGGCCAAGAGTCAAATAAGCAGTTAATCTTTCCTTTCTTTTCACTAACTTCAAACACCTAAATCTTAAATTAGATAGCAATTCCCTTTACTCCTAAGTCATATAGCTGTATGAATCAGCTATTCTTTATTCCAATGGTGAATTATCTAAAGGTTGGAATTTGGATTAGATAAACAGTTAATTCATCACTTTCTGATGTTTTTGCCAATGTTACCACTTGAAACTAAACTTTTGGAGAACCTTACAGGGATTCAAAATGAGGCACGTTTTCCTTAGTACGGAGGTCAGGGAGAACAGTAACTGAGATTTTGAATGCATGAGTTTAAACAAAAATGGAAGACAAAAATATTGGAAGTGGCTAGCCAGGACATTTGTCTGGTAAGTGGCCAAGTAGGGTGAGAGTTCATAGATAGATAGGTATAATAGGTGAGTGTATAAGTAATATGATTTGAAGGACTCCAAGAAGTCTTCCCTTCTCCTAAGTGTCCTCCTTAAAACATCAACAAACTTTATCTGCTTCAGAAAACGCATATGTGATCACCATTGTAATGTCTTTGGGTTTACATTGCACAGATGTATTTTTTATTTCATAATCCTGAGACATGTAATATATATGATAAATTCACATGAAGATTTTTATTTGTTTCAAGTGGCTACAGCCTAAGAAAAAGATATCTCATATTCAAGGCTAATCCCCCCAGTTGTGAAGTGGAGTGTGATCTGATCCTTCACATCTCCTTTTGGGCCTGAGTGTTACTGGTAATTTCCTCTTCTGACATTTTGTTTCCTGTGATTTTTGCCTCACAACCTATAAACACAGTCAAACTTTTCCCATCCCAGTGCAATTTTTCTCCTTTAAAACAAATACCTTGGAAAAGCAATCTCATTGGCTCTTGCTACTTCTTCACTTTTAATTTACTTTTCATTCTAGTGCATTATATTTTTGTTTTTCACTCTACTGAAACCAGATTTTTCTTCTGCCACTTCAAATAAATTGTATAAAATTCAACAATGATCTGCATTACCATTTTGTGTTAGAAAATTTTGGTTCTATTCATCAATCAAGCGATATCTATCTCTTTAAAAAATTGTCTTTTCTATTTTAAGACATTGCTGTCTCCTGTTCACCCTCCTAATTTTTTGACTTTTGCTTTTGTTTTCATTGCTGGTTTCT
Source organism: Trichechus manatus latirostris (assembly GCF_000243295.1). Lineage (NCBI taxonomy): Eukaryota > Metazoa > Chordata > Mammalia > Sirenia > Trichechidae > Trichechus > Trichechus manatus. The sequence continues at coordinate 933,663 of NW_004444165.1, read as the reverse complement.
CTGCTTTTTCATGCTATTCTGTTCCTTTCTTTGCCACCTTATCTTTTTTACATGTTTTCATTCTCTCCCATGGTTTCAAATATCACCTTTATACTGATGATGCCCATATTTTTGTCTTTATCAGAGTCTTCTCTCCGAAGGTCCAAAGTCTTCTAGCCAAATGATCATGGAATCTGGTAATCTGTATGCCTATGGAAACCTGCCCACATCTCTGACTTTATATCTTATCATACTCTCCTTGTTATTAAACTGCTTGACTTCAGAGATGCTGAGAATATTCTCATCCTTGGTGCCTGCTGTTTCTTCTCCTTGAAATGATTTCCTCTAGGTCTTCTCATGGCCATTTTCTTTTCTCATTCAGGCTCAAGTGTCAGCTCTTAAGAAAAAAATTTCTTGACCATCCTTTCAAAAATCAAATCCCTCCCGGTTACTCTTTTTTATATCACCATGTTTTATTTATTTATTTTTATTTATTTATTTATTTATTGTACTTCAGGTGAAGGCTTACAGAACAAATAGTTTCTCATGAAACAGAAGTACACATGTTGTTTTATG
>NW_004444165.1:925289-926946 GCF_000243295.1 Trichechus manatus latirostris | reverse complement strand
GTCTTTGTATAATTTCTAGTTGTGAATTTATTTCAGCATTTTGTTCCTGCATTATTTTCCTGAATTCTTCCAATTTTTGGTCTGTATTTTCCATGAATTTATCTATTTTTTCCTCATGTTTGTCAGCTTTTTGCCTCAGTTCTTGGAGAATTCTGAGTATTAGAGATTTGAATTCCGTATCAAGTAGTTCTAGTGCATTTTCTTCCAGAGGAGGGTCATCTGGTTTTTTATTTTGTATGCATACTGGAACCATCCTGTCCTGTTTTTGTAAATAGTTTGTTATTGTCTGCTGTCTTCGGGGCATTCAGTAGTTATTTTTCTCGTTTATTGATTGTAGAATTTTTGTTTCATCCCTCTTTAAAAAAAAATTTGACTATGTCTGAGCAGGCAGACTGTGTGTTCTTTGTTGTTTGCTCATCTGTGGGCACAAATCTTTTCACCTCCTTCTTCAACTGGCAGGGTCAGTCACTCAGATATGTTTCGTCAGGACAGATCTAGCTGAAGAGGAGTTACTGGGACGGATTGTTTGTGGCACTTACTACAGCCACCAGAGTGGGTCGGTAATCAGTTCAGGGCAGGTTCCAGTAGTCTGTGCCTGTGCTGCTTGGTGGTGTGATGTCAAGCGCACGGTGCAGGTAGGCAGTATGCAGCAGGGAGGTTGTTATGTGTGGAGCTAAGATGGATATGGGAGAGAGGAGAAAGGAACAGGAGCCAAAAACATACAAACAAAGAAAAAAGAATGCTGGGGGAGCCTGCCCTTGGAGTGGAGAGATGAGAGACTATGAAATGGAGAAAAACAGAAAAGCGAGGAGGAAGAAAGGAAAAGAATGAATAAATAAGAATCAGAAAGGTTAAAGAACCGAAAAGTTCCCAGGGATCCCACCAGTGCAGCTATGAGGTCTGGGGAAGTCACTCTCAGGTGTTGCAGTACAGCCTGGCTAGAAGGCGTAGAGGTATACAATGCCAGGTATTCAGGGAACAGAAAGAGAAGGAAGATATAGAGAGACGAGAAACTGAGCAATGATGAAAGACAAAAAGGGAAAAAGAGGGAATAGAAAACAAAACAAATTAAAAAAAAAAAACAAGAAAGGCACCCAAAGAAACAGGAAAAAAAAAAAAAACCAACGTAAAAAGAAATGCCCTCAGGGATCCCTCTGCAGGTCAGTGGAAGCCGAAGGCAAGTCTCCCTGCCACGCAGCTCAGCCTGGCCATAAAGGGCTCCCAACTCAAGAAAAGGAAAAGAAAACAAACAAACAATTCAAAACAAACAAACGAACAAAAGCCCTGGGATCCCACCAGCACGGCAGCCCAAACCGGGAAGCAGCTCCACACTCGAACGGAGTTCCGCAGCCCCTCAGGAAGAAGCAAAGATGGTGCTCGGAGTCAGGTACTTGAGCGAAGGGAGGGGGAGGTGGCGAGAGGCAAGTAAGAAATCAAAAGAAGCAGAAAAAAATAAAAGCAACACTAGCAGCCAACAAATGGCACTCAGAGAGACAGCTAGTGCGGGCTGGTGTTTCTGGACAAGAGACTGTGTCCGCGGGAAGCAGAGGGGGCCGAGTGTGGGTGAAGAAGGGTAGAGAGTGGGGAAGCATATATCACAAATTACCAGAGCTCTGTAGCCCCTCAGGACGAAGCAATGATGGCGCACAGAGCGAGG
>NW_004444165.1:903301-925104 GCF_000243295.1 Trichechus manatus latirostris | reverse complement strand
GATGAAGAAGGGTGGGGAGTGGGAAAGTGTATATCGCCAATTACCAGTTGTTTTGTCTCCCGCTGGAAGCACCGTGAGGCTGCTTTCTCATACCCCATTTGCTGGTTTCCGATAGGAGTCCAAGACGGTGGATCCGCAGTGCGTTAGCTGGTAGGGGACCTCTGCATGAATCTCTCCTCGCTCTCCGTTCTCTGTCAGTTTTCTCACTCCATTTGGTGCTTGGCTGATTTCTTAATCTCTTCATTTGATGTTTTAGGGTTTCAGGATTGTTGTATTCTCTGTTCGGCTTAGTTTTTCGGCTCTTTGCTATGGAGGGACACCGTGGTGCTTCTGCCTAGAGCGCCATTTTTTCTTTTTATATCACCATGTTTTATTTTTTATGGACTATATCACTCTTTGAAAACATCTGGTTTATTTGTATACTTGTCCCCTTGTTTATTGTCAGTCTACGCATACTAGACTATAAGAGCCATGGAGGCAGGGATGTTTGTTCTTTATTGTATCTCTAGCACTTACAATATTATCAATAAATAGTTGATAAATGAATAAACTAATAATTTCGATCTCAACTTGTCAAAACCAACTTTATTACTTTTTATCTCAGCTTGCTCACCCCACCCCAGCTAGTTTACTTGTCCTGATGAATCCCCATCTACCCATGGATCCAAGCCAGAAAGCTTAGAATAATAACCCTGCCCTCAACACCAACAAGTCCTAGTAGTCACAAGTCCTATTAATCCTACTTTTAGCATTTCTTCTGTCTATTCCTACCTGTCAATTCCTGGCCTTATCGTTTTAGTTAAGCCCCTTGGTGTCTCTCCCTTGGGCTAGTTTAATAAGCTCCTGGAAAGGCTCTCCTTCAGTCTTTCATCCTTCTCAAATACCTTCCAAACTATTTGAAAGTATGATTTCTTAAAACACACACACACAAACAAGACAAGAAAACCCTGATCATATTTCCACTTCTGCTTAAAGTCTTTCAAGCTCAACTCCTGTTTGCCTTAAGTTTAATTAAATCCAGGACTTCCAAGGCCCAGCCTTGCCTGTCTCTCCCTCTCCAGTTTACCTATATTAGAATTTGGATTCATGAAACAGCCTTAATTTCCTTCATACCAGCAACACATTTGCAAGTTTGGACCTTCTTGATTTTTTTTGTTTTTTAATTCATGTTGTTCCTTTTACATGAACTTGCAAAATATATAAAATAAATTAATTATAATAAATTTAAAATGAAATGCTGAAATAAGTTCCTCTAATATCTTAATGTATTTCATAAACACTTAACTTTATATCTCAGATGATGCATTAATGTATGTTCCATGCTTTCAAGGATGAGCTGTGAAGGACATTACACAGTATGAGACCTTGGTCAATTAAGGCTGCTTCTGAGAGCAGTACAGAGCGCAAAGACCCTGGTACCTGCCAGGAAGTCTGTTACTAAAATAACTGTCCAAGGCTTATCCAGGCCAGAAAGGAAAAATGCTTACTGAGTTTAGAGAAACAAGCTAGGGATATAAGAGTTACTAAAAAAGTACTTGTAAAGCAGGAAAGGCAGAGCAGAAGAAAATCCAGAGAAATGAAGCAAGGGTCTAATATTTGAATGGCTTAGAGATGGGATAAAATATAATTCCATGGTCATAGCACATTTACTTTGGTATTTCTCATGTATCTAACTCAAGAGGGTTTTTTGTTTTGTTTTGTTTATAAGCTACTGGACTGGTGCTGGAAGATTTAACAAGCATTTAACAAATATTTGTTACCTACTTAGAAAAATTCAAAACATAAATGTAAATTGTACATGTGGGTAATTCTAAGAAGCATCATGAAGGATTTTCCTTGTTTTTTTTTGTTATCACCTATTATGTAATTAAGTACCTTGTGATTAAAAATCATTTCTTCCAACTTTGTCCTTAATACACAGACAAATATTATGTCTTTGTGTTTGATATATAGTGACAGTGATTGGGATGTAAGTATGAAACTTAAAGTTACTTTAGTTCTAAGGCTAACATTGTAAAACATGGCTTCTTTATTCTGGAATAATTGTCCAATTGAGAAAATAATTATTTTTCTGGCTCTTAATTTGAGTAGAACAAATAGTGGATGAGGTGCAAAGGGAGAGGTGTTCACCTACTCTAGCCAAGTCCCCCACTTCTGGGTGGGTACAGAATGCTTAAAATCCAGGTACCAGTGCTCTGCTTGCTATCTCTTTTGATCCCCTTCTCCCCCTACACACACCAAATCTCTCTCTCTTGATCAGATTATACATGAAGAAAACCACCATTCTGGCTCCTTGTTTCTCCATCTCACAACTGAAATAGAAAAGCACAACTGATTTGTTAGGTAATTCTTTGTAATGGAACTGTAAACACAGTGTAGCATCCACGATTTTACAGAGGCCAGAAAGGGAGAAGTTATAAGGATGGATTTTATTATCTCGAACAGGCTATAGTGCTATAGTCTAAACTTGTTTTATAATAGAAAATAACTCTAAATATTCACTCAGTGAATTGCAGTGGTCTATTTTAAAAAATTAAAATGACTCTGAGACTACTGAATTGGCGCCTGCATATAATACATCCTAGTTTCCCCAATATGGCTCACTGACATAAGATGTCACATGAGTTTCACTTTGTTTCCTAAACACAAATACTTGAACTTTTAATTTAGAGGCGTTTCTTCTACCAAACCACCTGGGAGAAGTTCCTTTATCAGAAGAGAAATCAACTGGTCATTCTCCTGATGCTGGAGAGTTAAGTTACCACTTGCTGCCAGGCTGAATCTATTCCTGACCTCTTCAGCTGGAACCCAGACAGAATTGTCTTATTCACTGTCATCTACCTGTATACAATAGACCAGTTACCAAGAAAGCATCTGTATTAGTTTCCCAGGGCTGCTATAACGAAGTACCACAAACTGGGTACCTTAAAACAATAGAAATTTATTCTCTTGCAGTTCTGAAGGCTAGAAGTTCAAAATGAACTTGTCACCTTGGCAGTGTCATGTTCTCCTTGAAAGTTCTAGGAAAGGGGTCCTTCCTTGCCTCTTCTAGGTTCTGGTGACTCCAGGCGTTCCATGGCATGTGGCAGTGCAACTCCAATCTCTCTGCCCCAGTCTTTACACGACTGTCTTCTTTCTGTGTCTCTTCTTGTAAGGATACCTCATATTGATTAGGGCCACCTTAATCCAGTATCACTTCATGTTAGCTTAACTAATTATATCTGCTAAGATCCTATTTGCAAATAAGCTCACATTCACAGGTACTGGGAATTAGGACTTCAACATATCTTTTAGGGGGGGACAAAATTCAACCCATAACAGCATTCATAATTTGAAAGAGACCATCCATAGTTATCTGTGCAACCTGTGCATTTTGAGGAAGGTTTATTGATTTCCTTTAAACTATTGATTTATCATCTTGCCTTTCCTTCCCAAATCATGACAGAGCTTAGTCTATTCAGGTTTCTCTTTTCTACTTCTAATGCATGTTTAATTAAAAGTAACTCACCCAAACACAGAAAGGGCTGTAGGTAGGTGTTCATGATTTTTTTTTCATGATGTTAAGGGGACTGGATGCTATTTGACTCAGAAGATACAAGGCCCAACTACTCATTATTTTGTTAGTGTTTTAGTGTGCTTTTATCGTACTTGTAGTTTTGCCCTTTAACTTTTGACTTGTGCAACTGAAACAAATTTCTGTAAGTCTTCCAATGGGTTATTTTATGTTGAAGGATTTGTTTCTACATAGATGAGTCAATTGACAGCTATTGTTTTGAAATAAGGGCTACAAATATTTACTTTTTCAAGTGTCCACAGAACTACAATTTGATAATCTCTTATCCTTTCCCAATGGATAGAGAGATGGGTTGCTGCCCGCTTTATTATGGATCTTTATTAGTTAACCTCCGTTTTCATAAAATAAATATTCCCTTCCACTTTGGAAGTAATTTGAAAGTCATGTTCATCTATCCTTTATCTATAACACCAGGCTCTTGCAAAGATTATAACCTTAAACTCTCTGCCTTCCAATATTTTTCAAACTTTGCACAATGTGGAGAATTACATGAAAACCATGGATTCTATTCATTCCATTAGTTAAAGCAGGTTATTCTTGGGGTAAGCTCATCGTCATAGACTGTATACATGAGTAAAAATACCTCAGTATAAAGATATACTATTTCCTTAATGTTAGTCTCCTCTTCTAAAGTATGGGGATATTAATAACTACTTTACAGGTTTATTGGAATGATTGAATGCCATAAATCATGTGAAATAATAAATACACTCCTTAGAACAAACTAAGTGCTTAAAAATATTGCCTATATTTTTTTAAGATGTGACTATAGCATATAAGTGATCAGTTCTGCCTGAGGACAATCGGGAGATGACACAAAGTATGTAACACCTAACTTGGAACCTGAAGGGCAAATAGGAATTTTCCACAAAACAAAGGAACATAAGGGCAGTTCAGGAACAGGTGTGCAAAGAATTGTGATGCAGCAAAAAGGATCAAGAGAGTAAGAAATGGACTTGGATCTCATCATGAAGACACTTGTGGACAAGACTGAGAAGTTTAGATTTTATTCCGGAAATGAATGGAATTTGGCCCATCAGTTTTCTTTTTTCTTTAACTATGAATTTTATAAATAATAGAAAATCTAGAAAGAATTATCCCAATCCTCATTCACAGTACCATAAAAGCATGAATGCATAAAAGTTTTTGATTTTTAGATGCCACTTTAGTTAGAGAAGATTGGTACAATAACATTAAAGAAAATGAGAAGCAATTCTCAGTTTTCGTATGTGGAATGCAAAGGATTGGAACTACACATACTGCTATATGTTGAGCAATATTTACCTTGAGATGTAAGTTTCAATTGCTCTTCTGTATGTGAAATTGTTTTTAAATGCTCTAAGATAGCATTCTTAAAAGAAATCTCTTACAAGAAGGCAATAAATTGCTCACTAATTTCTGTTCTGTAAGTTTGTATTTGGCAATACCCTCAAAGCAAAGCATTGCAAAATACTTTTTTAAATATTTATTTCCCAATATTTTTCTCTCTATAGGCTGGCTGTATATAATGTGGTAGATTTAAAAAAAAAAAAAATCTAAACAAAAGAAGACATATGTAGCATCCTACCACTAATGGACTGCCTGACCTTGGCATAATCGCTTTACTTTCTCGGCCACATTCCCTTAATCTGGATGAATTGATTTAGTTCTTTCTCTGTGGCTAGATTGGAGCCCAGTTTTGTGATTACTTGCTATCCATTCCCAAATAGACAAACATTTAATGAATCTGATAGATACTTCACAGAGTGGTTTAGAAAAAAAGATTGCAAAATTCTATTTATAGATGGTCATTAAATATAATTTTAAAATATAAGAAAGGCTATAGATTAGCAATATGGATATAGATCAGATTTATAATTAATAGTAATAATGAAAAGGATGATATGATTTTTAAAGTTTTAAATTATGTCTATATGCAGATCTGACCACATTTTTTAATAAAATATTGAAGTCTAGGGATGTACTTTTTCATGTGTACCTATGTATTTTTCATTCTTAGTAAATTATACAGCCTTATTCTTTGCAAAAACATTCACCTAAATATCTCTAGATGGTTCACTGTATTTTTTTACATTCTCTTTGATACAGATTAGCTTAGCACTATTTTCCTCTCATTTGTAAACTCATAGATATGAATAAGTTTGCCTTTTATTGGAAAACTATACTGTTACATTCCTGGTAGTCAAAAAATTAATAAGCACATCTAACTTATTGGCAGGTGGTAACTTAAAAACTAGTAAAATATAGCTTGACAGGCACTAGTCTTTCATGATTTGATATCCTCAGTCAGTTTGATCAAATTTTTACTGTTAAGATTTAAAAATGCATCTGCAAACCACAGTTCGCTACAGAGTTAATAAGTGAATAGTCACTCTCCAGTCTGTATGAAAAATCCCCCTGTTCTTTTGTGAGTTAACATATCATTAGAATTATAAATATAAATCTATAGCAATTGAAGTAGTGACTGAAATATGACCCTTAAGCTTGCTCCCCTTCTATATCAGCCTTTACTAAAGTGTGTTTTGCAGAATGCTAGAATTCCTCCACTGAACTCATTTTGTGTGTGTGTGTGGTATCTCAGGGGAATGAAGGTATTGCACAGAACATATTTTGGGAAACACAGTTATGTTTAAAAACATTTTATATTTAAAAAAAAGCTTTAAAAACAAAATTAAAAAATCATAGAATAGCTGTACTCTACTACTCTGAAAAAATATGGAGGGATGGAGGGTCAGATGCTTCTTTGGAAAGGGAAGAAATAGCACTGCCACAATCTTCTCATAAATTTTACTATTAGGATACTGTTGTTTAATTCCCTAAGAATATAAGGGGGAAATTCAAAGTTGAAGCAAAAACAAAAAAAAGATTGAAAATGAGTTTTCTAGATACACTAGTAGAAATAAAATTGCAGTTTTTATGTGAGGTTTATTGTATGATGGACTTGAAAAACAGATAGTTGCAAATCTGAATAATTGCCCTTTTCTTAAGAAGTCAGTTTTGAGGGTGAGGGGTGAACATTGTTTTTCTTGTATGTGCATTGCTTGTGTCCTTTAAAGAAAAAAAAACTATATAAGGAAATCTCAGAGTTTTTAATACAGATGTCTCCGAAAGGGTTATTGCTGCCAGTTTTTCTCAGTGTGTCACGTAATCTTTGTATAATTTATAAATGATAACAAAGAAATCAGGCCACCTTCATAAAAGCCTAGTGACACATAATTTAGTTGAATCTGAGGATTAGAAGTAATTGTCTCTCTTTGTTCCAAGTTCTAAATCTCTGTAAATGATTCACTGCATGTCATTACAGCTTAATATTTGCATGAAATCACAGTTTAGCTGGCATAATTCAACAGCAATTAAAAAGCTATTTAATCGTCATGCAAATTGATATGAGGGGCCCTTGAGTAAGAAGGATGTCTGCCTTTTTTTTTTTTTTTTGGTAAGTATCTCCAGGCGGACAGTTATATACTTGCAGACACGCATAATAGAATTGATAACATTGTTCCTATTCATGGAAATATAAGTGAATAATAATTCATGATTTCCATTATTTATAACAGAAAAGACCAACAATATGAATATGTCATTCTGTAGGCAGACATTATTATGATAATGAATGTTTATCTCCCAGGCGTAAGTCTAGGTTGGAGGTAAAAAGCAACACTTGTTCCTGGGCTCTAGTTTATAATCCCTTCTGTATTTTCCTTTCAAAGACAGATGCTTCTATAACCCCCTAGAATGTGTAATGTCATAAAACCAGGTATGCAGCAATCTTTTAGAACAACACCCACCCCATTTTTAGGTCCAGCTCTAGTTATATACATATAGGTGACTAAGCTTCCTACCTTGTACGTTGTTGACATCAGGAACCAGCAAACAAAGAAAATTAAAAATATAATAAAACTTCTTAATATCTAAATAAACTCAAAGCACAGTCATACAGATTTATAACGAATATGCCAGTCTCACGCCACGTAACAGATCTCATTGTTTACACCCGTGTTCATTTAGACCATGCCTCACCCTGCAACCAGTAGGCCCTTTTTAAAACTCATCACTTCCATGCATAAAATCTATAAGTTTCTTCCTGTAGGTAGAAAAATATCCAGACCCATTCCAATATGCCTAACAGTCTTGCCTTATCTGTTCCCTTCCTGTATCTTGAAACTCATGCTTTCTTCCTTTGCACTCTACCCATAGTGATTTTTTTTTCCAGTTCCACGACTATTTCCAGATCTTTTTTGTTTAAACAACAGGTACCTTCTACTCCTAATATTCTTTCCATCCCTCTACACATTCCTCTCACTACCTCCCTGAGGCTTTCTCAGAATATTACCTTTAGTAGGGTAATATTTAGTAGGATAGTTTTTATTCCAGCTTCTTTCCTTTTAATTTCCTTAGTTGCACTTATAATTTGAATTTTATTCTTCTGTTTACATGTGTGTGTTTATCTAGACGTTCCACTGAAATGTAAATAACAAGAAAGCATTAATAATGTCTATCACATCCAGCACTGTAGGCCCAGGATCCAACAGAGTATCTGGCACATAAAACAAAAACCAAACCCATTGTCACCAAGTCAGTTCCGACTCACGGCAACCCCATATGTATCAGAGTAGAACTTTACACTCGTTGCCATCGAGTCGATTCTGACTCATAGTGACCCTATAGTACTCACTTAATAAAATATTTATTTCATGAATAAATGATCTTATCTTGAAATCCAAGAGAAGCCTTGAGGAATCAAAGATCAACGTCAAAACTTAAATTTCTTTCTATGAAGAGAGTGTTGAAACTCCTTACTACACTCTAAGCAAATTTTCTTTTCTTTCTTTCTTTTTTTAATTGTACTTTAGATGAAGGTCCACAGAACAAACTAGCCTCTCATTAAACAGCACACACATTGTCCTGTGACACTGGCCAACAACCCCACAACATGTCAACATTCCCTCCCCCCACCCTGGGCTCCCCACTACCAGCCCTCCTGTCCCCTCCTGGCTCCCAGTCCACTCCCCTGGGGTGGTGTGCCCCTCCAATCTTGCCCCGTTCCATGGGCCTGTCCATCCCTGGATGAAGGGTGAACCTCAGGAGCGACTCCACCACTGACCTAAAAGGGTGCCCAGGGGCTACACCGCAGGCCCCCCCAACCCCGGTCTCCACCAGGCCAGCAAGTCCAGTCTCCTCCCATGAGCCAGAACGCTGCTCCACACCTTTCCCCAGCTCCCTCTGGGGCCCTCCACTGCGATCCCCCTCAGAGCAGTCAGTGGTGGCAGCCAGGCACGATCCAGCCATAATGAACTCAGTGTCGTGGAGGCTGTGGTAGTTGTGGTCTGTTAGCTACCTGGACCAATCTTCCCTTTGTGTCCTTAGAACTATTCAATCTCTACTGCTCCTGAAGAGGTGAGACCAGTGGAGCATCCCAGATGGCCACCCATGGGCCTTCAAGACCCCAGAAGGCTACTCACCAAAGTAGAATGTAGAACACTTTCACTACAAACTATGCTATGCCAATTGAGCTAGATGTTCCCCGAGACCATTGTCCCCACAGCCCTCAGCCCAGCAATTCGGTCCCTCAGGGAGCTTGGGTTTGTCCATGAAGCCTCCATGACCCTGCCCTGTACAACTTGTGCTGGCTTCCCCAGTACTGTGCACTGTCTTACCCTTCACCAAAGCCACCATCCATCGTCTGTTTATTTAGTGTTCTTCCATCCCCAGCCCTCCCCTCCCTCTTAACCATCAAAGATTGTTTCTTTTTTGTGTGTAAAACCCTTTCATGAGTTTTTATAGTAGCGGTCTGCTACAATATTTGTCCTTTTGTGATTGACTTAATTCACTCATCAAAATGCCCTACAGATTCATTCATGTTATCAGATACTTTGCAGATCCATCATTCTTTATCTTATAAGACTCCGTTGTGTGTAGGTACCGTAGTTTGTTTATCCATTCATCTGTTGATAGGCATCTACGTTGTTTCCATCGTTTTGCTATTGTGAACAATGCTGCAGTGAACATGGGTGTGCATATGTCCATTCATGTGATGGCTCTTATCTCTCTAGGATATATTCCTGGGAGTGGGATTGCTGGATCGTATGGTATTTCTATTTCTAGCTTTTTAAGAAAGTGCTATATCGTTTTCCAAATTGATTGTACCATTTTGCTTTCCCACCAGCAGTGCATAAGAGTTCCAGTCTTCCCGCAGCCTCTCCAACATTTGTCATTTTCTGCCTTCCTGATTCATGCCAGTAATGCCGGTGTGAGACGGTATCTCACTGTGGTTCTGATTTGCATCCCTCTAATGGCTGTTTCCTCAGGTGTCTGTTAGCTGCTTGAATGTCTTCTTTGGTGAACTGTCTGTTTTTTAATTGGATTATTTGTCTTTTTTTTGTAGAGGTGTTGGATTTTCCTGTAGATTTTAAGATACTAGATCTTTGTCAGATTTGTAAAAGCAAAAAATTTTTTCCCAGTCTGTAGGTTCTCTTTTCACTCTTGGTGAAGTATTTTGATGAGCATAAGTGTTTAATTTGTAGAAGATCCCAGTCATCTAACTTATCTTCTGGAGTTTGTGTGTTGTTAGTTATGGTTTATATCCTGTTAATGTCATGTATTAGGGCCTCAAGCGATTATCTTATTTTTTCTTCTATGATCTTTATTGTTTTTGGTTTTATATTTAGGTCTTTAATCCATTTTGAATTACTTTTTCTGTATGGTGTGATGTATGGATCCTCTTTCATTTTTTGTGCAGATGGACATCCAGTTTTGCCAGCATCATTTGTTAAAAAGACCGTCTTTTCCTCATTTGATGGACTTTGGGGCCCTTGTTGAAGATCAGATGACCGTAGGTGGGTGGATTTACATCTGGGTTCTCAATTCTGTTTCATTGGTCAAGTTATCTGTCATTGTACCAGTACCAGGCTGTTTTGACCACTGTAACTGTATAGTAGGTTCTGAGGTCAGGTAGTGCTGGTCCTCCTACTTTATTCTTCTTCTTCAGTAGTACTTATCCAGGGCCTCTTCCCTTTCCATATAAAGTTAATGATTAGTTTCTCCATCTCTTTTAAGAATGTTGTTGGTATTTGGATCGGTATTACATTGTATTTGTAAATTACTTAGGGTATAATTGTCATTTTTCACAATGTTGAGTCTACTTATCCATGAACATCGTATATTTTCCCATTTATGTAGATCTCTTTTGGTTTCTTGCAGTAGTGTTTTGTAGTTTTCTTTGTGTAGGTCTTTTATATCACTTGTTAGATTTATTTCTAAGTAATTTATTTTTTAAGGGCTATTATAAATAGTATTGTTGTCCTGATTTCCTTTTTGTCATTCTCTTTTTTGTTGTATAGGAATCCAACTGATTTTTGTATGTTTATCTTGTGTCCTGCTACTCTGTTGAATCTTTCTATTAGTTCCAGTAGTTTTCTCATGAAGTCTTTTGGTTTTTCTATGTATGGTATCATATTATCCACAAATAGGGACAGTTTTACTTCTTCCTTACCAATTTGTATGCCCTTTATTTCTTTCTCTTGCCTTATTGCCCTAGCTAGGACTTAGAGCACAATGTTAAATAGGAATGGTGATAAACGGCAACCTTGTCTTGTTCCTGTTCTCAAGGGGAGTGTTTTCAGCCTCCCTCCATTAAGAATGATGATGGCTGTTGGTTTTGTATAGATGCCCTTTATTATGTTGAGAAATTTCCTCTCTATAACTATTTTATTGAGAGTTTTTATCAGGAATGAGTGTTGGACTTTGTTCAATGCCTTTTCTGCATCAACTGAGATGATCACATGAGATTCTTTTATTTATGTGGTGGACTACGTTGATTGATTTTCTAATCTTGAACCATCCCTTGCATACCTGGTATGAATCCTACTTGGTCGTGGTGTATTACTTTTTGATATGATGCTGAATTCTGTTGGCTAGAATTTTGTTGAGAATTTTTGCATGTATATTCATGAGAGATATTGGTCTGTGATTTTCTTTTTTTGCGGTGTCTTTGCCTGGTTTAGGTATCAGGGTTATGCTGGCTTCATAGAATGAATTTGGAAGTATGTTTTCCTTTTCTATGTTCTGAAATAGTTTGGGTAGTACTGGTGTAAGCTGTTTTTGGAATGTTTGGTAGAATTCTCCAGTGAAGCCATCTGGGCCAGGACTTTTTTTGGTTGGGAGTTTTTTTTATTACCTTTTCAATCTCTTCTCTTGTTATAGGCCTGTTCAGATTTTCAACTTCAGTTTGTGTTGGTTTGGTTAGGTAGTGTGTTTCTAAAATTTGTCCATTTCCTCTAGGTTTTCAAATTTGTTGGAGTATAGTTTTTCATAGTACTCTGTAATGATCTGTTTTATTTCAGTTGAGTCTGTTATAATGTCCCCCATTTCATTTCTTATTTGGGTTTTTTGCTTCATCTCCTGTTTTTCTTTTGTCAGTTTGCCTAGTGGTTTGTCATCCTTTCAAAGAGCCAACTTTTGGTTTTGTTGATTCTTTCTATTGTTTTTCTGTTCTCTATTTCATTTATTTATGCTCTGATCTTTATTATTTCCTTTCTTCTGGCGGCTGTGGACTTCTTTTGCTGTTCTCTTTCTATTTGTTCAAGTTGTGTAGCTAATGTTTTGATTTTGTCCCTTTCTTCTTTTTTGATGTGTGCATCTAATGCTGTAAATTGACCTCTGAACACTGCCTTTGTTCTGTTCCAAAGATTTTGGCATAAGGTGTTTTCATTCTCATGTGATTCTAGGAACTTTTTGAGTCTATCTTTGATTTCTTCTATTACCCAGTGGTTTTTATGCAGGGTGTTATTCAGTTTCCATGTATCTGACTTTTTTTCCTTGCTTTTCCTGTTTTTCATTTCTACTTTGATGGTGGTGTGATGAGAGAAGATACTTTGTATTATCACAATATTTTGGATTTTGTTGAGGGTTGCTTTGTGGCCTAAGATGTGGTCTATTCTGGAGAACATTCCATGTGTGTTGGAAAAGAATGTGTACTTTGCAGTTGTTGGGTGTAGTGTTCTATATATGTCTATGAGGTCAAGCTGGCTGATTGTGTTCTTTATATCTTCTGTATCTTTGTTGAGTTTCTTTATAGATGTTCTGTCCTTTACCAAGAGTGGTGTGTCATCTCCTGCTGTTATTGTGGAACTGTCAGTTTCTCTTTTCAGTGCTGTTAGAGTTTATGTATTTTGGAGCCCTGTCATTGGGTGTGTATATATTATGGGTATGTCTACATGGTGGATTGTCCCTTTAATCATTATATAGTGCCCTTCTTTTTCTTTTATGGTGGATTTTGTTTTAAAGTCTATTTTATCTGAAATTAGTATTGCCACTCCTGCTCTTTTTTTGGTAGCTGTTTGCTTGATGTATTTTTTCCACCCTTTTATTTTTAATAAATTTATGTGTTTGTTTCTAAGGTGTGTCTCTTGTAGACAGTATATTGATGGATCCTGTTTTTTTATCCATTCTGTCACTAACCGTCTCTTCATGGGTGCATTTAGGCCATTTACATTCAGTGTAATTATTGATAGGTGTGAGTTTATTGCTCTCATTTTGTAGTGCTTTTTTTGTGGTGCTAACATTTTCTTTGTTCCTCTTACTCTCCTGTGCTGAATTCCTTTTGTTTGTGGATTTTTTTCATTTCTTTTGTTTCTGTAGATTTTGTTTTTACTGAGATTGTATGTTTTTCTTCTTTATTTTGATGAGTAGGTTTGTTAACTTTCTTTGTGGTCACCTTGAAATTTACCCTTATCTTCCTAGGTTTGAACCAGTCCATTATTACTTAGTATTGCTTTGCTTTCCTCTCCATTTGAAAGTTCTATACCTACACCATTTATTCTTTCTTTTATTGTTCTAATGTTGTTGTCATTTATGGATTAACCTCCCTCGTATCCTGTTGTAAATCTTTTGATTTTGAATAGTCCTTGAGGGTTCATTTCATATGTTGGTAGCTAGCTGATGCTCTCTTGGGTCCTAGATTCAGGCTGTTGTCTGATGTTGTTTTTCTCAAACCGAAGGACTCCCTTTAGTAATTCTTGTAAGTTTGGTTTGGTTTTTACATATTCCCTTAGTTTCTGTTTATCTGTAAATGTCCTAATTTCACCATCATATTTGAATGAGAGTTTTGTAGGATATATTATTCTTGGTTGGCAGTTTTTTTTTCTCAAGGTTTTATATATGTCATCCCATTGCCTTCATGTCTGCGTAATTTCTGCTGAGTAAACAGAACTTAGTCTTATTGTTTCCCCTCTGTGTGTGACTTTTCATTTTTCTCAAGCTGCTCTCAGGATTCTTTGTCTTTGGCTTTAGCGAGTGTGATTATGATATGATTTGGTGATTTTCTTTTGGGGTGTATCCTATGTGGGATTCATTGAGCTTCTTGGATGGTCAGCTTTTCATCTTTTATGATATTAGGGAAGTTTTCTGTTAGCAATTCTTCAGTGATCCTCGCTGTTTTCCCTTTTGTCCCCTGTTCTGGAACCCCGATCACTCAAAGATTTTTGCTTTTCATTGTATCCCACATCATTCTTAGGGTTTCTTAATTTTTCTTCATTCTTTTTTCTGATTGTCTCTCAAACAAAGTGTTATCCAGGTATTTGTCTTCAATTTCACTGATCCTGTCTTCCATTATTTCAGACCTGCTCCTCAGAACTTCTATGACACTGTCCATTTCTGAAATCTTGTTGTTTATCTTTTGGATTTCTAATTGTTGTTTTTGTATGATTTCTAGTTGTGAACTTATTTTGACAGTTTGTTCCTATATTATTTTCCTGAATTCTTGCATTGTTTTGTCTGTATTTTCCATGAATTTGTCTATATTTTCCTCATTTTTGTCTGATTTTTGCTTCAACTCTTGGATAGCTCTGAATATTAAGAGATTTGAATTCCCTATCTGGTTGTATCCATACCTTTTCTTCCACTGGAAAGTCATCTTGTGTTTTATTTTAGATGTCTTCTGGCACCATCTTGTCATTTTTTTTAAAATATGCTTTGATATTGCTTGCTATCTTCAGGACATTCAGTTGTTACTTTGTTCATTTATTGATTGTAGATTATTTTGTTTTGTCCTGCTTTTTTGTTTTGTTTGATTATGTCTGAGCAGGCTAGCTGTGCATTCTTTGTTGTTTGCTTGTCTGTGGACATGATATTTTTCACCTTCTTGTCCAATGGGTAGGGCCAGACAGTTTATCTGTGGTGCAGCAGGGCAGGGCCAGCTGAAGGGGAGGGACTGGGATTGGTTGTTTGTGGCATGTACTGTGGCCAACAGGGCAGGCTGGGTTCAGTGCAGGGCAGGTTCTGGTAGGCTGTGCCTGTGTTGCTCAGGGGTGCGATATTCAGTGCATGGTGCAGATAAGCAGAATGGAGGGGGGAGGTTGTGATGCGTAGAGCTAAGTTGAGTATGGGAAAGAAGAAATAAAGGATAGAGAAAAAAAATGTTGAGGGAGCCTGCCATTGGAGTGGAGAGACAAGTAACCAAGAAATGAAGAAAAACAAAAAGGTAAAAGGAAAAAAAAAGAGGAAAATAAATAAATAAAAATTAAAAAAAGAAATGCCCCCAGGGATCCCAATGGCGACCGGGGAAGTGGCTCCCAGGCCTTGTGGTACAGCCCGTCTATAAGAGGTGGAGATAGCACACAGTGCCGGGTATTCAGGAGACAGTAAAGAAGGAAAGTAGAGAGAGATCGGAAACGGAGAAATGAAGAAAAACAAAAAGGAAAAAACAAAAAGAAAAAATAAATTAATGAAAAAGAAATGCTCCCAGGGATCCCAGTGGCAACTGGGGAAGTGGCTCCCAGGCCTCAGGGCACAGCCCATCTAGCAGGGGCAGATGTGGCACACAGCACCAGGTATTCAGGAGACAGGAAAAGAAGTAAAGTAGAGAGAGAAGAGAAACTGAGAAATGAAGAAAAATGAGAAGGAGAAATGAGAAAAGTAGTAATAATAAAAATTAAATTAAAAGAAAAAAGAAAGGCCTCTAGGGATCCCACTGGCATGGCTGCACAGACTGGGTAAGTGGCTCCCAAGCCACGCAGTACAGCCCAGCTAGAAGGGGAAGAGATGGCACATAGCACCAGGTATTCAGGAGACAGGAAACGAAGGTAAGTAAAGAAGAAGAGAAATGGAGAAATGAAGAAAAACAAAAAGGAATAAACAAAACAAAAAGTCCCCTGGAATCCCACCAGCTTGATGGCATGAACCAGGGAAGCCGTTTCCCAGCTGAGCGACACTTCACAGCCTGTCAAGAAGAAGCAAAGATGGCATACTAAGCCAGGTGTTGGAGAGAAAGGAGGGGGAGGAGGTGAGAGGCAGGTAAGAAATCAAAAGAAGCTGAAAAAAAGCAACCCTAGCAACAAAGAAGTGGCACTGAAGGAGCCGGCCAGTGTGGGCAGGGCAAATGCAAGTTGCACGGAGCTGCTGGCTCCCAGCCAAGCAACCTCAGCCTGCTGGGAATTGGTGGAGTCTGAACAGGGGGAAGAAGGGTTGAGGGTGGAAAGTGTGTATCACTTGTTACTGGATGCTCTGTCTCTTGCTGGGAACTCCATGAAGCTGCTTTCCCAAACTCCCTGTCTGCCAATCTCTGACAGGAGTCCAAGATGGCAAATCTGTGCTGCATTAGCTGATATGGGGACTCTGCTCGTATCTCTCCTTGCTCTCTGTTCTCTGTCAGTTTCTTAATCCATTCGGTACTTGGCTGAGTTCTTTATCTCTTCATTTGATGCTTAGGTTTCCAGGATTGACATTTGTCTCTGTTTTACGTGGTTTTTCAGGTCTTTGCTCTGGAGGGATGGCATGGTGCTTCTGTCTATAGCACCATGTTGGCTGTGCCTCCTCTAAGCAAATTTTCTTGGTAGCAAAAATTTAGAGAATTAATTTCGATTTCTCAAAACTTAACATTTAAAAATATAGCAGGAAAACTGTTTCATTAGTTGTTTATGCAAGAAATTACTGTTTTTTAAAAATCTATCATAAGCTAGTCTCGTAGCAGCATAATTCTGTGGTATTTCACATCTAGCACTTAGCACAGTACCTGGCATGTAATGAATGATATGAAACAGAGACCTGAAGGACTCATACAAGTACAAAGGATTATTGACACAATTTTAAGAAAAGTTGGGGATAGTTAAAGGGTATTAAGTATTCAGTGGACTCTGTATGGAAAAATAGTGAAGGAAGACTGAAGGCAGATAATCATCCACTTGTTGGGGCCAGCTTTATTTATACTATCTTGATGACAGATAGAAGGATTGTGTGGGTCTCTTCATCAGCTGCTAAGGAAACGCTTTTGCTTAATGAAGTTAATCTAAATAAATTTCTGATAACCACTTTCCATATGTGGTCCCTTTTTACCCCTTTCATATAATGCCTTTATCTCATCAAATTGGCAAAGCCTTAGTAAAAGTCTTTTTGTTGCCTCCAATCTCCTCTCTTCCTCTTCTAAACTGTCTCACCACTCTAAATGTGTGGCCCTTTATTCTCAACCTGTGGGAAACAGATCCTTTAGTTCCTCTTAAAGCTAATGAATGGGATTTTTTATCTGCATACCAAATGTTGTATTAAGACTGAAAGACTAACAGAATGTATTTTGTATACATATGGTGTTACTATTTTTCTTCAAATTTTGAGAATAGTGATGTAAATAAAACCATCACAGAATTTCAAATAATTTTGGTCTTTATACATTTTTCAGTCAACAAATTAAATATGTATAATTACCATATCTTTTAGAAATCTGATGCTTTATATTAAAAATTGAATTTCACACACCAAAACATTAGGATATAGACAGTTTCACAAAGACTCCTCCCTTGCTAGACTTTATCAGATATTTTTAACTATATGTTCTTTCTGGTTCTCATCAGAAGAAAGGGCTCAAACGAATATAAAGAGCCAACCCATGTTTACTGATAAACTTTCAATTTAGCAGCAAAATTCATTGTCCTATACATGTACATTTGTTTTTAATTGCTTTTCTCTAGGGCCACCTTCAGCTCCGAGGAATGTGATTTTTAACATCAATGAAACAGCCCTTATTTTGGAATGGAGCCCACCAAGTGACACAGGAGGGAGAAAAGATCTCACATACAGCGTAATCTGTAAGAAATGTGGCTTAGACACCAGCAGCCAGTGTGAGGACTGTGGAGGAGGACTCCGCTTCATCCCAAGACATACTGGCCTGATCAACAATTCCGTGATAGTACTTGACTTTGTGTCTCACGTGAATTACACCTTTGAAATAGAAGCCATGAATGGAGTTTCTGAATTGAGTTTTTCTCCCAAGCCATTCACAGCTATTACAGTGACCACAGATCAAGATGGTAAGTCTTACTGCTGTTCTCTCAAAACAGATGCTTTGTTCGCTTTTGGTGCATAATATCCCTGACGGACCTCTATCCACTGAGGTGCAATTGTTTACTGTATACATTGCAGAGATGTGTTTCTGCTGCTTGTTCTTTTTCTTTACCAAGTTGCAGAAAAATATTTTTCATATTACTTCTAAGTGGTATGGTTAATTAGATAAAATGCTTTTCTCTATTGTGTATGCATTCATGTTTTTAATATAATCATATGCCAGTCTCTCTTAATAAATTCATATTGATCAATTAAATTGAATTTCAATGACTTATACTGTCATCCCTTTCCATGTTGAATGGAGAAAACAGTACAAATTTATTTAATTATAATTCATATCTACTTTGTACATTCTAGTCAACATGCTTAACCTTGATCCACTATGAAAATAAGTAGCAAAAAAAAATCCAGAAAAATGTTCGAATGCTACCTTTTAGGTAGACTTTGTGAAAAGTAGTTAAACTGTCTTTAAAAAATCCCTTTGCTTTGTAGTTAAACGTTCCCTTTATAACACTATAGATTTTAACTGCAACGTAGCCAGACACAAACACTCCTATGATTTTTATAATTATATTCTGTCTTCAATTTCCTGTAGCATGATTGTATTGCAAATTATGCTACAGGAAAAGCTTCAAAGATTTTCAAAAACTCTTTTTGAGACACATTTATAAGTGATGTGGATACGTAGGTGACTGTCTTACAGCACAGAATGTTGATTTAAATCAATGTGCACATATGAGACAAATTTATGAAGATAAAACTATTCTTATACAATAAGGCAGTATATGGTGATATTTAAAATAAAAATATATTAGAAATGTTGGAATACTATTCAACAATAAAAAGGAATGAACTACTTATATACACAACTTGGATGAACTTCAAGGGCACTATGCTGAGTGAAAAAAATTTTTCAAAAGGATGTATACTGTATTATTCCATTTATATCACATTCATAAAACAGCATAATTGTAGAGATGCAGAAGAGATTAGTGGTTGCCAGAGGTTTGGGATTTGGGGGTGTGTGCAGTGTGACTCTAAAGAGATACATGAAGGAGCCTTGTGGTAATGGTAGTTATCTATCTTGATTTTGGTAGTAGTTACATGAAGCTACATATGTAATAAAATTGTGTACAGCCACACACACACACACACACACACACAAGCATTGTGTATTGTACCAATGTCAGTTTCCTTCCATATTATAGTTATGCAAGTAATTAACATTGGGGGAGGCTGGGTGAAGCATGTACAGGATTTCCCTGTAGGTTTTTGGTGAAAATTCCTTTGAATCTATAATTATTTTGAAATCAAAATTAAAAACATTATTAAACCTATAAAATGTGCAAGAAGAAATTAATATTCTACTAAAAAGATATGAAACGCATGTGAATATTTTATTTGAAATATTATTCGTAAGTTCACTTTGCTGATAATTTTCAGAAATGCATCTAGTAAATAAAGCAAAATCAAATGCTATTCTGCAGTCACTATAATTTTCCCCTTCATTTGACAAATAGCCCTACATCATAGAATTTGCTTTATGGTTGTTCAAAAGGGAAGTCCTATTTCTTCCTTTTTTTTTTTTTTTTTAACTTTTTACTGTTAACATCAACAAAATCTTTTCAAATATATGTCTTGTCAAATATACCTTCAACATAAAACATATTAGGGTCTAAAACATATTAGGGTCTTCTGTTCTTCTTTGCTTTAGCAGATTACTTATAAACTTTTACTCGCTGCTACCTGCTCAAAAATACAGCCCAAGCTTACAAGACATTCTTAACTATAGGGTATAAATAAATAATTTTGGAAAGCAAAACAATATATCACTTTAAATAAAATGTTTATATACATAAGTTTACATAATTTCATACACATATATGACAATATTTCATTCTAGGATCAGAGGGGAGTTTACTTAATCTAGTTTTCTACTTATTCATAAGAACAGAAAATACATTGTTTCTCACTTTGTAAATGAGATAATTCATTAAAAGTATATAGCTATATGGAATAAATACATATTAAACATGAAACAAGATATAGTATCCATATATTGACAATAAACATTCTGGAAGGATAACTTCATTAAGTATTCCTCGTCAAGTTTACCTTTGATGAAGGATATTAAGAAAGCTTAAAATTTAATTGACTTTGTTCTAGATATAAATAGTAATAAAAGATCAAAATATATTTAAGTGTTATTTGAAAAATACATAAAGGTCCTACACTGAACTAAAATATTGCCACATACACACTTAAGAAAATATATTTAATTATGACCAGCCTTAGGTATGAGCAACTACTTTCATGTTAACATTTTCAGAGATACCAAGAAGACTTTCTCTTTGTGCCTGAAATTCTGACTATAGGGAGTCATATCTTTAAAAATGAAAATACTCCCATTCAAGGGTAACATAATGATATAGTTCAATCTATAGATGTATCAGCTACTCTTTTAATGTAAGAAGGGGTAAGAGCCTATTATTGGCCAAAAAGCAACTCATGGAAAATGAAGTGTACCGGAACCAGCCATCACTGTCATCCTTACAGATAATAATTTTACTGTCGCAAATAGAGGAAGAGATTTCCCGTCACTCAGCTTGGAGTATCTTTAGAAATTCTCTTTTAAGGTACTTGAGAAACAACTTTCCAAAGTGTTCAGATTACACATTACAATTTCGATGGATTGAAAGGACCATAGTAAAGTTTGCCTCGTTATCTGCAAGTTGCATATCATTTTTTATACTAAGATGGAAAAGTGATACTAATATTGATACACTCTTAATTTATTCAACATATTTTTTAGTGTTCTTCTTGTGCACAATGGTGAACAAGTCCTTAAGAGGCATATCTAGTTGGGAGGCAGAAAATAAACAAATAATTTTATAAATATTTAACTAGTACTATGATAAGTCCTACCAAGGAGAAGGTCAGAGTCCCCTGAGAGCATTTATTTTCCAAATCCTGTGGGGAAGTTCTACTCTGTCGTATAGGTCACTATGAGTCAGAATCAACTCCATGGCAACAGGTGTGGTTTTTTGGTTTGGAGGATGAAATGGGTCTTCCTGAGAAAGTTGCATTTATTGAGTTCCATCCTGACAGGTGAGTAGAATGTGATCAGGCAAAATTAGGCTGGGACAAAGGAAGTAATTCTCAGTGGAAGAAACCGAGCAAAGTCTGGGCAATTGAGGGATTAGAAACTGATGGCTAATAATACACCAAGAGCCTCCAAATATATTGCAGAGGTACAGGATTTGGGAGAGGACCTAAAGAATTAACCAAAAATTAGAGAAATGAGTCGGTATCTGCAAAATAGCAAAGGCAAGTTAGCGAATTACCCACTTATCAAAAGATGCTGGTATATTATTAGGGTAACAATTAGGGAAAAGAAAATTAGCAGAATAACATTGTTCATGAGATGATACTTGTATGAATTGTTGTTGTTAGTTGCTATAGAGTCAAATCCCACTCATGGCAACCCCATGTGTGCAAAGTGAAGCTGCTCCATAGGATTTTCAAGGCTATGACCTTTCCAATCAGAACACCAGGCCTGTCTTCTAAGGCAACTCTGGGTACATAAACAAAATCTTAGAGACCAAAAAGTACAGACAATTATATTAATTATGTTGTTACTATTCGGTGTAGACATAGTGTGAAACATTAGAATATACAGAAAGACGTTTCAATTGATATGCCTTCTCTTTTATGTAGTTTTATGTAGTTGACTAGATGGATGGATGGATGGATGGATGGACGGATGGACGGATGGATAGATGGATGGATGGATGGTTGGATGGATGGCTGGATGGATGGACAGATGGATGGATGGATGAACGGATGTATAGATAGATGATAGAAGATGAATAGATAGACTGATAGATGATACATAGAT
>NW_004444165.1:895858-903201 GCF_000243295.1 Trichechus manatus latirostris | reverse complement strand
TATATATATCAAATTTAAGACATATTAAGGAAACTTCATTAAACAACTCTTACTTGATTGTTTACTATCTGTTTAGAATTAAACAAATACACATTATTTTTTTTTCCAAATCACTTAGCACCACTTAGCTGTAGTTAGGGAAACATTTCTTGATTATTCTGATTCTAGTTGGATAAGTAAGATTATAGATTTAAGACTATGACTATCATAATTAAGGATGTTTGCAATAAACCTTAATTAACTGACTTCTGCAGTCCCTAAGAGCTATATTTGCAACCTTCTGTTTTCATAGTTTACTTAAATGGTCTTGAAAGATGTTTCATTTAGAGAGCAAAACAAGAAAGCAACACCTAGGGAAAAAAATCTGACTCTAATTAGTGCATGATAGGAAAACCAAGGTGTGTAGTTCAGTAAAAGAAATTATTCAGGTCATAGAAAGTAAAGGAAAATATTAATCATGGATACTCAAGATGAAAGAAATTGTGTTTGTAGATATCCTGACATGTGCAAAAGTCTATAGGGACCATGTTGAAAGTGAAGGACATGCTACATTACAAACCAATTTTGCTGATATTTGCTAAAGGGTCTTTAAAGCAATTATTGTCAGAAAGAAGTTGTCCAATTCATTGGCTTCTTAAAATATACATTCAACAGCCCTTATCCCTGCTCTTGGTTGGCAATTCTGTATAGGTCTGCCTTAGGCTTACATTTTGATTCCAGACTTCACATACTTGCTCTAGCAGCACTAAGTAATTGAACTGACATTGAAAATGGATTTGAAATTAACAAAAGTCTCCATATATTTATAAACTTGAGATGTTTATTTAATTTACAGTTCTATTTCAATTTTATAAAAATATAGTATATTTCAGTTGTTAACCTTTTGAACTTTGCTGGAGGAGTAATTAGGGACACTGTAAATAAGCATTAATCTTCATATCTACATTTTAATATATTTTACATCTGAATGTCTCTCACAGTTTTCATTTTGTTTTCAAAAATCTTGACAGCAAATATTCTTATTTCTAAAATCTGTGCAATTCCATTTACAATTAAAAAATAATAATAAACCAGTATAAAAATTTTAAATACTTCCTGAAAATACACTGAATACAAGATGCCTTATTCATGAGCCAAAAACATGATAAAATTAAAAATAAAAGACAATAGCCATGATTTTAACTAAGAGAGATGCTGTCTTATTTGTAGTTTTTGTACTTACTCCGCATAAGCAAATTGCATATTCAAAAGCTACAGATATAAAAAAAGTATACATTTTTTCCATCTCCTCTGGAAAAGTGTTTCTCGCCTGAAAATGCACTGAATATTTTATTTATGGAGTTAATTGAAATGTCAATCTAGTTAATCATAACTAAATAACACTATGGTCCATCCAAATATTAAATTATAGTAGAGTCTGGACGCTTGTAAATTTTGTTTTTACTGCTGAGAAGTATGAAATTACATCTAGTCAGTCTTTTTGGTACCCTAGTGGTGCAGTAGTTAAGAGCTACAGTTGCTAACCAAAAGGTCAGCAGTTCGAATTCACCAGCTGCTCCTTGGAAACCCTATGGGACAGTTTTACCCTGTCATAGAGGGTCACTATGAGTCGGTATCTTTTTGTGGTATACATATTTTAAGTAATTGAATGATAAAGAAAAAGGCCCTTAGACCAGTCAGGATGTGTGTAAGTTGAACAACTGCTTCCAGACAGTTGTATACAATTCTACCCATGCTTCTATCTCATTGGACCACAATCATATTTGTAAGAGTTTACCTTCCCAACCAACATGCAAGCTTCTTGAGGTCAAAGACGCTATGTGACATGACTAAACTACTTACCATAGTGACTGTAAGTTAATAAATATCAATTGACTGCATTAATAGGAATCAAAGATGGTGTGAGTTAATTTTTCATTTATTTATTCAAACAATATTTATTGAACATTTTCAATAAAAATATTATATTAATATTTTATTAATACTTGTTGAATATTTTCAGAAAAAAAATGTATTGTTCTGGGTGCTAGGGATATGGAAATAAAGGAGAAAAACAGTTAATAGTGCCCCTGCCTTCATTGACCTTATATTTTAGTGTCAGATAGTGACATGTGTCATAAAGAACTAAAACAGAGTTATCGAGGGATTTGGAAGTAATAGTGGGGTAAAACCAAAAACAGAACCCATTGCTGTTAAGTTGATTCTGACTCATAGTGACCCTATTGGACAGAGTAGAACTGCCCCATAGGGTGTCCAAGGAGTGGCTGGTGGATTTGAACTGCTGACCTTTTGGTTAGCAGGCAAATGCTTAACCACTACGCCACCAAGGCTCCATAGTGGAGATAGGGGTCCCTTCTCTGGCAGTTCCCTGTTGATGTAAAGCTACAGTCATTCTTTAATTATCTTCAGCAGAATTTTGTTAGTATGTGTTATTAATGATACAGTTTTATAATTTCCACATTCCGTTCAGTCACCAAAAGCAAAGGTGCTACTTTGAAAACTAAGGTCCCTCTGACCCAAACCATGGGCTTTTCAATCATCTCATATGCATGCAAAAGTTAGATGATGAAGAAGGAAGACAGAAGAAGAGTTGATGACGTTTGAACTATGGAGTTGACCAAAAATATTGAATATACCATGGACTGCTACAAGAAAGAACAAATCAGTCTTAGAAGAAATACGTCCAGAATGTTCCTTAGAAGTGAGGATTGTGAGACTTACTTACTTAGGACATGTCATCAGGAAAGATCAATTGCTAGAAAAAGACATCCTGTTTGGTAAAATAGAGGGCCAAAGAAAACAAGGGAAATCCTCAATGAGCGGGATTGACACAATGGTCACAACAATGGATTCAGACATTATCAAGGATCATGAAGATGGCGCAGGACCAGGCAATGGTTCATTACACATAAGGTTGCCATGAGTCAGAGCCAACTAGTTGGCAACTAACAACATGGGTCCCTTTTACATAGGGAAACCAAAAAAAAAAAAAAAAAACCCCAAAAAAACCTCTCCTTTCTTGATAACATCACATTTAAGCATATTAGGAAATTAAGAGAATACCTTGAAGATATACTTAAAAAAAGATTATTCCAGGCAGTCTACTGCAGGCACACTATTCCAGAATAAAAAGGAATAGTCTTAAATTTAAACAGGAATATGTCTTAAAAGTAGCAAGAAAGTATTATTGCATATATAGTCTTAAGTATATACTGAATTTCATCCTCATTAAATCCTCTGACGTTATACCTACAGAATTTTCACCACAATGATTTTAATCAATACTAAACCATCCTTTAAGCAGAAATTTTTTTCAGCAATCATACATTGTTAGAGAAACGTGTTCAATCCTAAACATAATTTTAAGCAGTTGGCTTTTAGAGTCATCAGATGTTTTCTCTGAGGAATTCCCATTTGTACATTTTGCAGGAAATGTGACTAAATAATTTAAAAGTATGAAATAATAAAACTTTATTGCTGTTTTGATGCCTCTACTACTACGTTAATTTTAATGTCATTTGTCCACCTAATTCACAGCATTAGTAGAGATTATTTAGTAAAATGCTTTAATTCCTATAAAAAATGAACCTGGTTAACAGATGTTTAACTAAATTGAAGATAAGTGTATGTAATATTTTGCATAATCTATGACTATCATATGATGTGAGGTTCTACTTTATGGTTAGGCAAATGTCTAGCAGATTGTTTAGCCCATTTTTAATGACGTAGTTCTTTGTTTTGAAAATGGAAGCCAGTTTAAATTCATTAAATAAACTCTGCCCACAAAACCAGTTGGTTAAACTAGATAACTGATTCATATGTGGCTAATATTAAACTTTGGGTGTATGTTTTTAAAAATATTTTCTGAAAGTATTTTTTACTTTGATTTGTAAGGATTAAAAATATGTTAAAGTATAAGAATAAATCAAAAAGGATTCCAAGGTCAACAGATTATTCTGATCGTTATTAGAAATGTGAAGGCTCTTTATAGTTAATTTTATTGAAAAATTAGAGATTAAAAAATTAAATCCTGATATTTTAATCAGATTGAAATTTTCTATTGTATCTATAGATTGGATGTTTTTTCTTCCATGTAGTTAGTCCTCAATACTTTTATATTTGATTTAATTCTAAAAAAGTCAGTTCCAGCTATGTAATTTGTTGTGCCTACCGCAAATTGAAAATGCAGGGTCCCTTGTTCAAAAAACAGGGAAAGAGTGCCATTAAAGGTACTAAAATATAAAGCTTGTTCCTTTCTTTACTAGTCTCTTTTTTTCTCAACTTGTCATGGTGTTATGTATTTGCTAATTAATATCCTTCTAACTAAAGAAAAATTAAAATTTAAAATTCTTAGCATGAACTTTGCCATGCATCTTTATATTGCTCAATGCCAGTTTTAAATGCAAACATAAGAACAGATCATTTAATTCATATGTGAAATCATGGATATTATGTATTTCTTTCTTTCTTTTTTTTTTGATAGTCTTCCCTCCCTCCCCTCAAGGGTGCCTCCAGTAAGCCAGACAGACAAATACAAGCCAAAATCAGGAAGGTTGGAAGAAACAAGAGAGGGTCCTCCCAGCGTACTTGAGGGGAGAGTGAAAATGCTCCTAGGTGCCTGGGGCCCTGGCTTGTGACTCCTTAATGGTGCCAGTTTCCCCTTCCTATCAGCTGCCAACTGACTGACATGAGATGCTTCCTCAGCCCACTGGCGATAGAGAGTAACCCAGGAATTTGGTCCTTCCTCTGGAGACACAGCCCATTGGCCTAACTGGGTAGAGGGTGGAAGTGATCCTGGGGCAGGGGCAGGGATTGGGAGACTGTGTAGGTTTAGAACAGGGGAGGGTTCATCAGAGAATATATCCAGGGGATGTGGGGATACGTGAGAGTTGGGGCTTTTCCTAGAGCCCTGGCTCCAAGCCCCAGTGCATGCTCCATAGTCCCCAAACGTCACTTACAAAATACCAGTTCAAAGACAAAGTTATGAAAAAAATTAAGACAGCAACAGCAGATCATTAAAGCCTAAGCAGGAGTCCCTGTACAAGTACACAGGCCACACACTGATGAAGCCAATCCTAAAAACACAGAAGAGTAATGGAATTGTGTTTTTCCATTTTCCTCTGGGTGTTATTCAGCAAACTAATAAGTCAGTGAATGTCATGTACCAAGTACTGTGCTGTATGCCATGTAGTGAAAAGATGCATGCTTGGTACATGGTACCTGCTTTGGAGCAGCTAACAGTCTTTTATCTCTAAGATTTGAAAATGGGAGTCTGCCTAAATAAAAAAGTCTGAATTAAATATATAATGTCTGATTCAATATGTATTTTCAAGAACAGAGTACCTGAAATATTGTGAACTACTGCATTTAGTACACAAATCATTAAATATTTATAAAGTAATAAATGATTAAAGACCAAAATGACAGGCAGCAAATGTTGACATTTCACTTATCTATTTTTATAAAAGACAGCCTACTTGTTAGAACACATTTTTATTCTGTTAGGCACTGAGCAAAGCTTTTAGTAACAAAAGATAAAAACAAAACAAAAAAATTGATAAGTACTTCTGTGATTTTCCTGGTGTAATTCCAATTATTTTGACATTCTTTTTCTTATTTTTTTATTCTTTTTCCCATACAAAAATTTATACATACATTGTTATGTGACCCTAATTGCTCTCCCCATACTGTGACAGCACCCTCCTGCTTTCCACCCCTGATTCACCGTGTCCATTCAACCAGCTCTGTCATGGTTTGAATTATGTCCCCCCAAAAAATGTGTGTATCAGTTTGGCTGGGCCATGATTCCCAGAATTGTGTGGTTGGCCTCCATTTTGTGATTGTAATTTTATGTTAAAGAGGATTAGGGTGGGATTGTAACACCACCCTTACCCAGGTCATATCCCTGATCCAACCTAAAGGGACTTTCCCTAGGGTGTGGCCTGCACCACCTTTTACCTTACAAGAGATAAAAGGAAAGGGAAGCAAGCAGAGAATTGGGGACCTCATACCATCAAGAAAGCAGCGCCGGGAGCAGAGCGCATCCTTTGGACCAGGGTCCCTGCACAGAGGAGCTCCAAGTCTAGGGGAACACCGAAGAGAAGAAGGCCTACAGAGAGAAAAAGCGTTTCCCTGGAGCTGATACCCTGAATTTCGACTTTTAGCCTACTTTAACTGTGAGGAAATAAACTTCTCTTCATTAACACCATCCACTTGTGGTAATTCTGTTACAGCAGCAGTAGATGACTAAAACAAGCTCCTAACCCTCTCTGCCTACCCATCTCACCTCCAGACAGAGGCTTCCCATTTAGTCTCTTGTAGCTAGTTGAGCTAAGAGGCACAATCCTCACCAGTATCACTTTATCTCTCACAGTTCAGTCCAATCCCTGTCATGAACACTGATGCAAAAATCCTAAACAAAATTCTACCCAATAGAATTCAGCAACATATCAAAAAAATAACTCACCTGACCGCCCTGACAGGGAACAGAACAGAGAGTCCCTGATGGAGAAGAAGAAAGGTGGGGTGCAGAAGTCAAATTCTAGTAAGAAGCCCAGACGTAATGGTCTGAATAAGACTGGAGGAACCCCAGAAAGCATGGCCCCCGGATTCTCTATCAGCTCAGATCTAAAACAATTTCTGAGGCCAACTCTTCAGACAGGGATTGGACTGGACTGTGGGACACAAAGTAATACTCGTGAGGAGTGAGCCTCTTAGCTTAAGTAGATACAAGAGACTAAATGGGCAGCTTCTGTCGAGAGGTGAGATGGAAATGCAGAGAGGGCTATGAGCTGGTTGAGTGGACATGGGGAATCATGGGTGGAAAGGAGAAGTGTGCTGTTACAGTATGGAGAGAGCAATTAGGGTCACATAAAAATGTATATATAAATTTTTGTATGGGAGACTAACTTGAAATATAAACTTCATTTAAACTACAAGAATAAACAAAAAAAAAGAAAAGGAAAAAATAATAATTATAATTCACCATGATCAAGTGGGATTTATACCAGGTATGCAGGGATGGTTCAACATTAGAAAAACAATCAATGTAATCCATCACATAAATAAAAGACAAGATCTGCATGATCTTATCAATCGATGCAGAAAAGGCATTCGAAAAAGTCCAACACCCATTCATGATAAAAAATCTCAACAAAATAGGAATAGAAGGGAAATTCCTCAATATAATTAAGAGCATTTCTACAAAGTCAACAGCCAATATCATCCTAAATGGAGAAACTTTGAAAGCATTCCCCCTGAGAACGGGAACCAGACAAGGATGCCCTTTATCACCACTCTTGTTCAACATTGTGCTGGAGGTCCTAGCCAGAGCAGTTAGGCTA
>NW_004444165.1:886369-895758 GCF_000243295.1 Trichechus manatus latirostris | reverse complement strand
TGGAGTAAAGGAGAATGAAGAACACCAAAGACAGAAGGAAAGTAATATCCCAAGAGACAGAAAGGGCCACATAAACCAGAGACTTCATCAGCCTGATACCAGAAGAACTAGATGGTGCCTGGATACCACCAATGACCACCCTGACAGGGAACACAACAGAGAGTCCTGGATGGAGCAGGAGAAAAGTGGGTGCAGAAGTCAAATTCTAGTAAGAAGACCAGACTTAATGGTCTGACTGAGACTGGAGGAACCCCAAAAAGCATGGCCCACGGATTCTCTATCAGCTCACAAGTAAACAACTTCCGAGTCCAACTCTTCAGACAGGTATTGGACCGAACTTTGGGACATAAAGTGATACTCGTGAGGAGTGTGCCTCTTAGCTCAACTAGCTGCAAGAGACTAAACAGGCAGCTTCTGTCCGGAGGTGAGATGGGAAGGAAGAGAGGGTTAGGAGCTGGTTGAATGGACATGGGAAATTGGGTGGAAAGCAGGAGTGTGCTGTGACAGTATGAAGAGAGCAATTAGAGTCACATAACAATGTATGTATAAATTTTTGTATGGGAAAAAATTAAAATTCTTCATCACAATCACCTTCACTTGCTGCACATGTAGCTTTTAGATCAGTGAAAAGGTTCCAGCCTTTTCTTGCACTAAAGTAAAGCTAAATTCGAACCTTACGCACCTGTTCCGACTTGCCTACAAATTGTTTAAGACACACTGAGGAACGGATCTTGTTCGTAACCCAGGGACTGCCTGTAATCTCTTACTAAAGCAAGTAACTAATATTACAAGATGATAAATATATATCTATAATATGTGAATAGAAATATACTTTCTGTTCCCTTTAACTTTATCATTTAAAACTTACTTTACTCTTAGTCACTCTAAGGTATGGATTAACTTTTACTGTATGATGTTCATGTGAATGAATGATCTCTTTTATATAACTTCCTATTTCAAGGCTGTTTTATGTAAATAGTTCTTGATTGACCCTTATCTATGAGTTAGAATTGTCTTTTAACAAGTTTATTTGACAATTATATCCTATCTCATTATTTGCTATTTTTTAAGTTTTCTTACTAGCTTTCAGAATGATAAATATATCAATCAGTTGCAGATATGAAATGCACATTCAAAGTCCTAGAAATTGGGGATAGTTTCCTCATTCTATTTTTATGAGAATAAATGTTTAATGTGCTGAATATTTTTGAATATTTAAAATGTTCAACTACTGTTTTTTTTAGATGTTTTACAAAACGTAAGATACTTGTATTAAGAGAACAATTAAACCCCATCTGAATTCTACTTAATTATTTACTTAAATTTAAACTATAGCTGACATTCAAAATTATTTCCTCAAATAAATTATTCCTCACCTTCTGATTTTTATTAACCTAATTGCTGCCAGCCTGTATTAGTTTTACACTTATATTAGGCAACAATTTTCATATCCTTGAAAGAATCTCAAGATAATGCTGAGTTCATCTACTAGTCATCAAGCAGGATGTAAATAAATGTCATTTTTGTCTTATTTTAAAGATTTCTAAGAAAGATGTCCAATCCTCTTTTTGGGTGGTTTTCCATGTATCTCAACTAAAATCTTCCTGTTGCCAGTAGAAACGTTAGCCTATTTAATAGTAAAATGGAAAAAAAAAAAAAAAAACTCACTTTAGAAGATGGTAGGTCACCATTCTCTGCATCACCACTCTGTAGACACAATGACCATCAGTAGAACATTCCAGTGAGACTTTCCTACTGATTTCATTTCCAGTTTGCAAGTTTATCAGCCCCAACTCCACTTCCACTGTTCTGTAATCCTGTATTTGTAGACTACCAGAGAAGTGTTATGCATCAATCCTCACAAAGCTGAAAGGGGCCCCAGGAGAACTGACTATATGTCAGACTGAAGAGTCTTCAAGGGCTACTTCTTGGATAAATTTTCAAGATAATCTGAGAGTCTTTCAGCCGTTCTCTCACATGATTCTTATGCAACTACCAGGCTCCAGAGGAGGAGATGCCTCTCCAAAAAGAGAATGAGAGTCATGGAATCAAGACAGCTGTTTCAGAACTTGAAAGCTTCCACCAAGGTCATTCTGGCACAGCAATGGTGTCTTCAGGGAATAGTCAGGCCAAGGAAAAAAAACAAACTACCCTAAATAGTGTGAAGCTATTGTTGATGAACAAACATTGAGCTTAAATAGTTTTTTTTAGCTCAAACCCGTAACTTTTCCAACTCAGGTCCTCAAAATACAGAAGTATGTGTTCTGTAAAAATTATTTGATTTTTAAAATTTAATTTTGGAGAATCCACAAATTGAAATTCCATGTTAAAATATTACAGGGTGGTTGAAAGTTCTTGTATATGACTAAGCGGAATCTAACGCAGACATGCAAAAAACATAACATCTCTAAATACTCAAATTAGCACTTTAAATGTAGCATATATTAAAATAAAGAGATTAATTATTTACGTGAAAAAGGTTTAAATTTCTTCCAAAACTCAGTCAATGTCATGCCGTATAATTTTATCTATACTTTAAAAGTAAATAATAGATATAACTAACTTATGGGAAAATCATTTATTTCTTTGTTACAAATAAAATTGTTAATGTAATATGTAAATTGCTATCCATTTTTTCCTCAATAAAAGAATCCGTTAATGATAGATGAAATACAAAAATAACCAAATTAGCTTTCTGACAGACCATTTCTTCTAATATTTCCTCAATATATCTTTTTTCTTCATTTAGGAAGACTGAAGTTTTAATGACCTTTCAAGGCATAGAGCTTCATTCTTGTACTATAATCTAGAATTGAATATTTTTTCTCAAAACATTTCTTTATAAGGATTCCATTTTTTTTTCATTTTCTCCCATTTTTTTATTTCAGTTCTCCACTTCTTAGTTTTTCTTTTTCCTACTGTATTGTGCCCCCAGTCTCAGTGAAGGGAATGAACCCATACACCTGCCTTCAGGAGACTTTTAAATCAATTATGCTTTGCCAAGTTGTCAAGGGCACCATCCAGCAGAGTATAGTAAAGATTATCTTTTGACATAAATTTGGCCAATAGGGACTTGATTTTCACAAGAAACTATAACTTAGAATCCACAGATGGTAATATTTATTGCCTATTTACTAAACAGCTAAAAAAGAGTAGATATGTTTGGGGATTACAACAACCGAACAGATTCTACACTGTCAAAACTTAAGGCATAGATAAGACAAACAGGTGGTATTGCTGGACTGGATTTTGCATAAAAGCCTTTTCTTTATTTTCAAATTTTCACTTTTCAAGTACTAATTGCTTTTCTCATGCTTCCATTTCTTCACTGAAATTTGGCTTAGTTTTTATTTAACAGTTTTATTAGAAAATATTGTGACAGGTTTCCATAACTTTACAAAATTTCAGTGCATTGAGTTTACCTATATATTAAAATGTTATCTGTTGCTAGGATAATGAAAGTGTTATATAAATGCAAAATATATTTCTGCTCCATTTAAATATGACATTTTTTAAAAAGTGGATTCTCATCCAGAAATGTCCCTTTAAGACATTAAAAGTATATTTAATAAAAATCAACTAGTGAATAGTTACATTTCAGGAACTATCTTTTTTTCCCTAAGGTAAGCATAAACACAGTTTCCAGTCAGTGGAACAAAGAAAAATAGGCTTGAAGAAAAGTTCTTAACTTACAAAGGGATTTAATATAGGATAAAGAATACATCTCAAAGAAATTGGAAAACATATATAGCATCAAATAAATTGTGTTGAGGGAAGATTATTATTTAAAAATATCAAGTTAATCCTTAACTAAGAAAATACCTTAAAACAAATTCCAAATTATTTAACAGACAAATGGTAAAAAATAAAATCTTAAGAAAAAGTAAATATAGGTGAATATATAACTAAGCAGTGAATAGAGAACCACAAGTAAAAATAAATTACAAAATAAAAGACAGGTTAAATGCAGATTTCATACATCAAAATCCATTATAAGCAAAATAAACACAAATTATAAACTAGGAAAAATATTTGTGATAAATAGCCCATTGTAAAACTCGGCAAAGGAAAAGAGCTGTCAATTCTCAGAAGAAATGCAATAGCCTGACATATACCAAAAAATTCTCTCCTTTTGCTAAAAAATCAAAGAAGAGCAAATTAAAACAATAATGATGGGTAATTTTCTTCTCTTCAGATTGATATTGTTGTTGTTATTTGTTTTGTTTTTGTTTTTTTTCCTAAAGGGTAATGCTCATGTCAGCTTAGAATGTGATTTGATCAAAACTCTCATATACTACAGGAGTAACTGCAAAATTATATAATAATGTGTATTCATACTCTTTGATTCTAGAAATCCAGTATTATATATCAATATTAGGAAAGCTAAGATATGGAGAAAAAGTGTATGTTCTTACAAATATGAATTATTTATAATAGGGAAATATGTAAATATCATATATGTCCAACAATATATAATAAAGTGTACTATATCTATAACATGGATATTATTTTATGTTTTGGGGGAAAAAAGTTTAATTGAATGCAGGTAATGCTTACAATATTGTATCAACTGTAAAATACAGGATTCAAAACTCTATATACATTATCATTCCAATTATGTAAACAATTGATGTGCATATATATAGTCATAAGAAAATTGTAAAATTTTGAAATGTTGGCCATGGTTTTCACTGTAAAGTAGGATTATGGTTTATTATTTCTCTAAAATGACTTTAAAGTCCTCATGATCTGGCCCTGCTTAGCTATCCCTCCCATGTTACCACTGCCCCGACCCTTATTCTTTTATGGCTCCCTCTATTTACCCTAAGGATCCCTGGTGGCACAGTGGTTAAGTCCGTGGCTGCTAACGAAAAGGTCTGCTGGTAACCAGTAGACACTCTACCATAGAAAGATGTGGCAGTCAGCTTCCATAAAGATGACAGCCTTGGAAAGCCTGTGGGCCAGTTCTACTCTGTCCTATAGGGTCACTGTGATCAGAATAGACTCTGTGGCAATTGGTTTATATTTACCCTAGTAAGCACTTAAAACCATGCTGTACATTTCTATTGCATGTCAGTCTTTTCTGCTGAACTGTCAATAGTATTTTATATCCCCAAGGCCTAACATAGCGCCTGTCACATAAAATCTATGCATTAAATATTTGCTAAACATATTAGCAAAATGTGTGCATATTTATTTATGTGTACACAACACATACACAAGAATTTGTACTATACTCAAGTTGAACCTTTTAAAAGTTTTAATACAATGATACTTTTGACCCTTAGTTTAAGTGCTCACTAAGGACAGCAGCAATAAGCATTCTATTCTTAGACTCATCGTCCTGGAACAGACCAACAGAAAGCATCGTGTTCAGTTTTGTAAACCTAAGCAGGAATGCACTGCAAATATACAGGAGAGATTATTGTCTATTTGGTTTTATGGATCTCTCGGGCCCCAAATTTCATATCCTGTGTCCGTAGTCTGCTATTTACTGTCTGCATACTCATGGATTTATAACTCGTAATACCATTATTATTTTTTTTCTGTTGAAATATCAGGTAGTTTAGTCATCTATAGGCAGGAAACAGCTGGTCAGAATTAGATCAACTCTAAGTTCTAGTCCCTACACTGTTCCTATAGAGCTGTATAAATTCAGGCAAGTTATTTACTTAATGTCTCTGGACCTTAGATTCTTCATCTATAAAATGAATATATTGTATTAGATGACATGATGAGCATTCTAATACCCAGTAACTATGCACACAGTTTTTTCATATTTAAAAGCAGTAGTCTAAATAATTCCAAAGACTTGATCTAAGAGAAATTAGACAATAACTTCATTTGTAAATATGCAAGAATCTTTTCAACACCTCACTTAAGGTACACCTCTTCCTAAAATCTCGATTTTAACTTTCCATGCATATAGCTTCTGCCATAGGAGCTATATGCATGGGAAAAAAGACTTACTGTGCTTTAGGTGAAAGTATACAGAGCAAA
This sequence comes from Trichechus manatus latirostris, assembly GCF_000243295.1. Taxonomy (NCBI): domain Eukaryota; kingdom Metazoa; phylum Chordata; class Mammalia; order Sirenia; family Trichechidae; genus Trichechus; species Trichechus manatus. Next base: position 889,758 of record NW_004444165.1, on the reverse strand, counting down.
TTAGTTTCTCATTAAACAATTAATACGCAAATTGTTTTTGTGACATTGGTTGCCAATCCCGTGATGTGTCAACACTCTCCCCTTCTTGACCTTGGGTTCCCATTTCCATTCATCCAGTTTTCCTGTTCCTTCCTGCCTTCTCGTTTTTGCTTTTGGGCTGGTGTGCCCATTTAGTCTTGTATACATGGTTGAACTAAGTGTGTTATTATTTGTTTTATAGGCCTGTCTAATCTTTGGCTGAAGGGTAAAATTCAGGAATGACTTCAGTGCTGAGTTGAGGGTGTTGGAGGGTCGTCCTCTCAGGGTTTCTCCAGCCTCTGTCAGACCAGTAAGTCTGTTTTTTTTTTTTTTTTTTAAGTTAGTTTGCATTTTGTTCTACCTTTTTCTCTCACTCTGCCCAGGACCCTCTATTATGATCCCTGTCAGAGCAGTCAGTGATGGTAGCCAGGCACCATCTAGTTGTGCTGGACTCAGTCTGGTGGAGGCTGTGGTAGTTGTGGTCGATTAGTCCTTTGGACTAATCTTTCCCTTGTGTCTTTGGTTTTCTTCATTTTCCTCAGCTTCAAATGGGGTGGAACCAGTAGATGCATTTTAGATGGCTGCTTACAAGCTTTTAAGACCCCAGACACTACTCACCAAAGTAGAATGCAGAACATTTTCTTTAGAAACTATGTGATGCCAGTTGAGCTAGTTGACTGCCAAGACCATGGTCCCCAGCCCTCAGCCCAGTAACTCTGTCCCTCAGGGAGTTTGGATGTGTCTATGAAAGTTCTATGATTTGACTTTGCCGTGGTCAAGCTGTGCTGACTTCCCCACTATTGTGTACTGTCTTATGGAAGGATAGTTTGAGATATCTTGAAAGTTTCCCATGGTGACCTCAAGTTGTGTAATTATTATTAGAAGGTAAAGAAGCATCTCAGTAATATTTCCTCCTGTGCTCAAGCCCATATCATTTTACTCACAATGAGAAGGGAAAAAAATCCTTATGGTTATTGAAAAATAAAAAAAAAAAATTAATTAAAAACCTGACCACGCAAATTAAAACAATTAATAATTTTAATCATTCAAACTTAATAAGAATCTCCTCCTCCCCCTTTTTTATTTCATCTCTTATTCATTTTCTTTCTCCCCTCCCCTTTTTTTCCATACCCTGCCCTCTGTCACTTTCAACCTCATCATTTTTTTTGGCGGGGGGGAGTAGAGTGGGGTGGGGTTACCACTTGTCCTGATCATATATTTATTTTTCCAAAAGTGTACTTGTGTCACTTTCTTCAAAGTGATTTGTGGGTGTTCTTTATTCCATCACTTAATTCTATGGTATCATACATTCCAGATAAAATTTGGTCTTTCAACAAGAATATAAGCTCACAAGGACTAGACCTTCTCACTGTTTTATTCACTCTGTCCTTAGAGCCTTGAACAGCACTAGGCACAAATAGCTGCTCAACAAATATTTGTTTGATAATGAATGAACAAACGTTTCCTAGGCCTTAATGAGTGATCAGTACTACGTTCCAGCATATGGTATAGGTAAGAAAGGAAAGCCTTACTCTAACTGGGGAGACAAGCTTACTAGATCTAAAAAGGCTAGCAAAGAATAAAAGGAAGCATATTTTAATTTAAGTGCTAAATTATGAGATGTAGATGGTAAACACTTTAGTTCAGAGAAGGAAGGTTTAATTGAGTGGGGATACTTCCTTGAGGAGCTTTACCCTAAAGGAAGAATAACATTTGAATTGACGTTATGAGGAATGTAGCCTTGGGATTATAAAGCCGTGCAGGAAGAACAAATGTTCACAAGTTGTTTCCGACAAAGTTGTAGCAAGGCCAAATTCTTCATGTCTACCTCTGAAGAAGCCTTCACTGAGTCAGTATTTACACCACAATCAGTCTTTGATAAGAGACTTATAGAATCACACTCATTCAATTTATGAGATAATTTTGCATGTAGTATTACAGATGAGGTCTTGGTAGCAATATTGTATTCTACTTGCTCAAATAGGAGCAATGCTTGATAAAGATGTATCAAAGATGAAAATTCCCAGAAGAAGCAGCTTACTTTTGGGGGGTTGTTCTTTTAAGGAAGCAGGCTTAACAAAAAATAGTTTCCATGGCACTGTTACAAGATGCAGAGTTTTGATAGTGATTTATAAACAGCCATTAGAATGGAATACTTGTTGTCTTCCCACAGCAACAACTCTGAACACTAAGCACTTTTTGGTCAAGCCCCTAGGATTTGACTGCAGGACGTTCAGTTATAAAACAGTTCTTCATTGATCTGAACTGTTGAGTTCTTAACTGTAGCTTATTTTCACTTTGATTTTCAAATCCATAAATGCCAGTCACAGCATTTAAGAAATAAAATCATTGGCACAGGAATTTAAATGAAAAGTGATAAATCAAGGCTGCCAGTGGCTACTACCTCAGCCAGGTGCAAACACCACAACCACAGTTTTTAATAGCCTTGCATGCGTAATTTCAAATTAAGTGTGACAAATTAAGCAGGAAGTTAATTACTATCTTGAAACAAATAGTCTGATGTTGATTGGAAGGAGCATCATAAAGCTGTGTTTTACCTTAACAGAATACCCAGAGGAAGTATTAGAGATGTACAGATAATGATCAGTTCAGGTAAAAAAAAAAGGGGGGGGGGATTTATTATGCATCTGATTGGAGGAGGTCAGATATACGAAAAGGGGACTTTCCTCTGAGAGTAGCTTTCCTGGTCTTAAAAACAAAGAAGCAAATTGATAAATGCACCAGAATCTTGGTACAATATGGTGAATGTGGGAGGTGGGATGGGGGGGGGAGGTAGATATATCTCTATAACTTGTGACCAGATATTAGAATCCCTCTAACCTCTTCACATGGCAGAAGTGCCAGAATGAACAATCGCACTTTAAGTGAATGTGACCTTAAAACCAGATGTAAATCGCAAAATTCTTGACTAGTCTCTCATGTATTTTTCTATAACTGTACTTCCTGGCCCATATTGTCTTTAGATATTTATTGAACAACAGCTTTTCCCTTTAGTAACTTCCCACTTGAATTAATAGTTTCTAATTAAGAGAAAATGTTTTCAGAAAGAACCTGGTCTTTGTAGTTCAAATGGATCTTAGAAAAGATATAGTTCAGCCTTCATTTAAGATGTTAATGACTATCCCTTACCAAGACTGTCAGACACTGTTCCAAACAGCGATTTTGATTTACTTAAATTAAATCAAAAAACAAAATAACCCCTGTGAGTTATTATTATCAAGGTTTTCCAGATGAGGAAACTGAAATACAGACAGACAAAGTAAAATGTCAGCTTTACCCAGTTAAGGCACGGAGGGAGCAGAATTTGTAACTAGCTAGTCTGGCTCCAGAAATCTGAGCTCTTTTTTTTT
>NW_004444165.1:780720-877293 GCF_000243295.1 Trichechus manatus latirostris | reverse complement strand
TGAGTTCTTTATCTCTTCATTTGATGTTCTAGGGTTTCAGGATTGTTGATTCTCTGTTTGGCTTAGTTTTTCGGATCTTTGTTGTGGAGGGACAGTGTGGTGCTTCTGCCTAGACCGCCATCTTGCCGGAGTCTCGAAATCTGAGCTCTTAACCATGAGGACATACTGCCTTTTGAAACCTCGTCCTGGAGAGAGCAGGAATCCTTAGTTATAAAACCCTAATTAATCAGTCACAAGTTAATCATATGAGGCCTGTTGCTTGTCTACCTGTTGCATACCGAAAGCACACCTTCATCAGAAAAACAAAGATAAAACGTAAAGATTAAGATGGCTTTTAGCAAACTCTATAGAAAATATGGTGAGCCACGACAGTAAATTGATTGATGTAAGGATGCTTCTGAATGTCCTTGGAGTGCATAAACCTTGCCGTCCTCTCACCACAATATTTTGCCTAAATTGGAGAAGACTATAAATCAAAAGAGGATACTGATATTCAAAATTATCCATTTCTGTCTAAAAAGAAGGGAAAAAGGCAAATGTTCTTACATCATCTTTCATCATATTTGATCTTAATCCTGAAGCAACTACTCTGGCTATTTATTTATATCCGTATGTTAATGTCACAGATTTTATAATAATTAGAGAAAGAACAAAATTAAAAGATATATTTAATAAAGGAAGAGTTCAAATTTAAAATACATACATTCATTGGTATACCCCTGAAAATACAGGTATTTGGGCTATTCCAAAAGAAACATTTGATATAACCCACCTATTCCTCCCAGCCACCTGACCTCTTTGCTGTTGATCAAATACGCTAGGCACACTCTTGCTACATGGCCTTTCTCTTTTTTGTTACTGCCTCTGGTCTTTTCTCAAATAGCACTTTGTCAGTAAAACCTTCTTTCTTAGTTTTCTAGTGCTACAGTAGCAAAAATACCGCAAGTGAGTGGCGTTAAAGAATAGGATTTTATTGTCCTCCAGTTTTGGAGGCCAGGAGTCAAAATTCAGGACTAGGCTCTCTCTCTGTGGAATCTAGGGGAAGATTGTTGGCTCTTTCCATTTCTATAGTCCCAGACATTTCTTGATATTTCGTGGATGCTTGTTGATGTTTGATTTTTAGGAACAGAAATTTTGAAGTAGGTAGCTGGTAATTGTATTTAAAAAAGAGATGTGGAGAAGGGCATTTAAGGCTCCTCTCTTCATAAAATATGTAAAATCACAGTGTGAGGCATTGTTAATTTTAGCTATGAGTTGGAATCAAGTTGATGGCAATGAGTTTGGTTTTTTTTTTTGGTAATGTAAAAGTATGACCAATTTTAATGTAAACATATGCACACATGATTAAGTTTATATAAACTAAGGAAATTTTATTACCTAAACAAAGTCCTCTCAACTAGCATGGAGACTGGTCTTATTTTATCATCATACTTTCCAGTTTCCCCTATTGCAGACTCTAATTGAGGATGAGCAATGAAGAACTGAACTAAATTCATCAGAGACAAGTAAAATGCTAATATTTCAAGTTAGTAGGAATTGTCTCCATGTGCGTTTTACTTACAGAGGTTCCCATGTTTAGAAAAACAGAACTGGGCTTTTCTGGAGATTTCACTACCACTGACCAGTACAACTCATTTCTGCTCGTTAGCTTCCACTTTATTTGATGGCTGCTTGAAAACTTTGTAAATCTAATACAAAACTGTTGGCAAAGCTTGGATAATTTGGTACAGTATTAGAGAAGAATAATCTTGCACTGATTTGAGCCAAGATAAAAAGACTGAACTGTACTCAAATACCATTTGTCTTAGCCTTGTCTTACTGAACTGCATAAACTCCTGGTAAGCTAGTTAATAATAAGTTTTAACTACAGTATGAATATAATGCAAACAAGAGTAAAAATTTATATTTGACTTTAATTTTTGAAAAAAATAGATCTGCACATAAATAATTCACTGAAAATTTCCATGAGATGATTTGCATATAGATGAAGTCATTTATATATATCAGTTTACCGTATTTTACGCAAATAACTTGCACCTTCTACATTAGTTTGCCAACTGCCCCCCCATGAGGCATATTCATAAACACAGCTATGCCAATTTTTTTTACATGTTGCTATAAAAAAATTACCATAATGCACGTATAAAAATACCTCATGGGGAAGGGTACGGTTGACAAACAAGTGTAGAAGTCACTAGTTATTTGCGTAAAAATACGGTATACTCCATTCTGCATTAGAAATTAATAGGTATAAAGAGATGTTGTCATGACATAGAATCAGAGAAGGACTATTGATATCTGTAGCCAATGTTTTCTAACCATAGTAATTTGTTATTTTAATGTGGAAATATGTGTTGAATCTTGTTGTAAAGTGCTAATTAGTTGACGATATTTTTTGTTATTGTATTTGCTTATTCGTATTGTAAATATGGTTTTCTATACCTGTATTCATTCCATTGATTTGAAAAAGTAATTAAATAACAAACTATTCCACAAGTCAATTCAAACAAATGGTGTTTATTCTCCCTCTTTTTCCTCTTTTCTTATTTTTCTCCCCTTGGGCTCTATATTGGTGGGATATCTCTTAATGTGTTTTCTGAATTCAGATGCAGTTATTCTTTGTGGTCAGGTACAGTATAAGGATATACTGTGCCTATGAGTTGGAATTGACTCAACTGCACACAAGGATAACTCTTAATAAAGAACTATAATCCAATCAAGGATTTTTTTAATGATGCCTGTTAAAATCCAACCACTACTAGAATAATAGTTTAAGATCAATAGAAGGAAAGAAGGGACATAAAACAAAAAACATTAATTCATGTCTTTCCAGAGGGTACAGATGTGTCATGTAATAGATCTTCAAGTAAGTGTTGGTTACCTAACTAAATGAGTGAATGAATACATGAGGAGAAATGTATGTTTACATTTCACTTCAAATATCATATCTGAAGTTCACTTCTTTTTAGTTTGGGAAGATTTTGTTTTGTTTCTTTTTTGTTTTGTTTTGGGAGGTGGGTGGTGATTTTCATCTCCTGACCAAAATGGGAGAAAAAAACGTATTTAAGTCTAAAAATCCCCAAACATATGAGGACAATGAGGTAGGTGAAAATTGAAAAATTCTAGGCTCCCCAAAAAGTTTTTAACTAGAACAAATATTCTGTAGTTGTTTTGTTTGGTGGTTGCTTTGTTTATTTTTGTTTGTTTGTCTCCTGAACAAGATAGAGGCTCACAGAGAATTATGTCTGGGAATGGTAGAGAGTAAATGTAGTAGCAGTTCTATCACTTAGAAATACATTTAGCTGTAACTAACAGAAAACCCAACAATGAAGAGTTTATTTTTCTCATATAACAAAAACATAGGTAGAGCTTTGCTGGAGGTAGTTCAACTAGTCAATGATAATTCAGGGATTCAGGATCATTATTTTTGCTCCATCGTGTAAAGCATGTTGGCTTCCTTTCTCCTGATTACAAAAATACAGGCTGCACCTCCAGGCAGGATATCTGTTTTCAAGGCAGGAAAAATGGCAGTACCAGCCCTGTTTGTCTCTTTTTATTGGAAAAGAAAAAGGTTTTAGCACACCCTAACCAGCAAACTTCTGGTTAAATTTCATTAGTTATAACTTAGTCCTGTAGATACTGGAAAATCAAGTTTTAGGCATTTTGTTCTCTATACCATGGACTGCCAGATGAATGAACAAGTCTGTCTTGGAAAAAGTATAGCCAGAATACTCCTTAGAAGCAAGGATGGTGAGACTTCATCTCACGTACTTTGGACGTGTTATCAGGAGAGACCGGTCCCTGGAGAAGAACATCATGCTTGATAAAGTAGAGGGTCAGCAAAAAAGAGGAAGACCCTCAATGTGTATGCTGAACAAATATGAGAAGCTGGACTATGTGAAGAAGAATGCAGCACAAGGATTAGAGGAAGACTCATTAACAACCTGTGATATGCAGATGACATAACCTTGCTTACTGAAAGGGAAGAGGATTTGAACACTTACTGATGAAGATTAAAGACTACAGCCTTCAGTATGGATTACACTTCAAAACAAGAAAACAAAAATCTCTCACAACTGGACCTATAAGCAACATCACAATAAGTGAAGAAAATGTTGAAGTTGTCAAGGATTTCATTTTACTTGGATCCACCCACAATCAATGCCCATGGAAGCAGCAGTAAAGAAACCAAATGATGTATTGCATTGGGAAAATCTGCTGCAAAAGACTTCTTTAAAGTGTTAAAAAGTAAAGATGTCTGTTTGAGGACTAAAGTACACCTGACCCAAGCCATGGTATTTTCAGTCGCCTCATATGCATGTGAAAGCTGGACAATGAACAAGGAAAACCAAAGAAGAAATGATGTTTTGAATCCTGGTGTTGGTAAAGAATATTGAATATACCATGGACTGCCAGTAGAATGAATAAATCTGTCTTGGAATAAGTACAGCCAGAGTGCTCCTTAGAAAAGGGTATAGCGAGACTTGTCTCAAATACTTTGGACGTGTTATCAGGAAGGACCAGTCCCTGGAGAAGGACATCATGCTTGGTAAAGTAGAAGGTCAGCAAAAAAGAGTAATATCCTCAAGGAGATGGACTGACACAGTGGCTGCAATGATCTGCTCAAGCATAGCAACGATTATTAGGATGGCACAGGACAGGGCAATATTTCATCTTGTTGTACATGGGGTCCCTATGAGTCGGAACCAACAGGATGGCACCTAACAACAACAGCATAGGAGAAGAGGTCAACAGAGAACACGCTTGAAAATGAGTGTTGAATAAGAGAACCTATAGTGTCAGTCATGGCCACATTAAGCAAATTTGTTGATAGAAAACTGTTTAAAAGAGAGATTCTGAGAAAACTGATCGTTATGAATATTTAAACAAGTTATAAAACAATATTTAGAATGTAATTCATTTCTGGGTTTGGAGAAAACAGCTGGAATGTTGTGGTTGTTTGTTGTTGTTAGTTGCCGTGGCGTCAATTCCAACTCATGGCGACCCCACATGTGCAGAGTAGAACTGCTCCATAGGGTTTTCAAGGCTGTGACCTTTCAGAAGCAGATCACCAGGCCTGTCTCCAGAGGCACCTCTGGATGTGTTTGAACTGCCAACCTTTCAGCTGGTAGTCCAGAGCTTACTATTTGCACCATTTAAGGAGACCTACCAAAAAGTTAGCAGTGACTCTTTTTAGAATATAAAAATATTTAATTTCTTAAAATTATTTGCAGTTTAAAAACTTTACAGTAAAAATATTTTATTTTGGTAAATGGATGAATTTTTTTAGGAAAATGGTGGTGGGGATGTCAGTTAGTTCTTTATACTTTAGTGTTAAAATAAGGCATGGTAGCCTACCCCAAAGACCTTACTCTAACTAAAGAGCTCTTTAAGAATTTTTACTTGTGATACATAGTTGAGTGAAATCCTGATTAAGGAAACTATGTACTGTTAGGCATGATGGTAAGACAGCTGTTTTTCCAAATTCACAAAAGATAAAGAATAACACTCTAAATTTGTTTTCTTTGTTTTTAGATACAAAGTCATGGAATTTGCTGTGGGCAATCATACTTATCTTGATTGTACTTAAGTTTTGTGACTACTCCGTCATTCTCTCATTTTCATGTTTTAAACTACATTCACAATATATGCAAATTCCTAGTGATTAAATGTTTAAATGTTCATAAAATCATTAAATGATTTTAGAAGAACATGTGCACAAGTTTTATCTTACTATAGGTAGTAAAGCTTTAATAATCCAAAAAGTAATAGAAAAAATTCAAGAGGAAATACCAAGACGTTACATCGGAAAAAAAAAATTAAATCCTTTAAATTCTTGAATTACTTAAAACAACATAATCAGACTTAAAAGGCAGAATTATTATAACAATGAAAAGGGTGGCTTTTTCCTAACCTGTAAATATAAATCAGTTAATATGAAAAGCACTAACATCACAATTTTAATGGCCCAAAACGTAATAGACAATTTAGAAAAGAAAAAATAAACATTACTTATATGTTATTAAAATAATTGTTTTCATTAGTAAGCAAAAGATTGAAAAATTATTAATGGAATTTTTTTACCTGTCAAACTAAATGAGATTAAAAATTAAAAAAACAGTATTTGATACTGGTGTGTTTATTGCAGATTAAACTCATACACTGGTGGTGGGATTTTGCATAGATGTAAACCATTGAAAGTGTGTTAGCAATATTTATTAAGGTACTTTAAAATGTTTATACCCTTTGATACTGTAATTTAACTACTAATTAAAAAATTGCATAAAAACTAGGAAAATAAATTTAAAACCTAAATGTTAACCAAAAGAAGAATGGTTTACTAAGTTATAACACTATTGGTATAAATGTTATGTACCTATTTAAATTTTTAAAAGAATGGTGAAATTCTCATAACATGATGAAATTAAAACACACACACACACACACACACACACACACACACACACACACACACACACACACACACACACGCAAATCGGCAAAAGCACAAGTCTATTTGTCTTTTTGTTACCGGACGTCTCAGGTCCTCGCTCAGCGCAGCCACAGAGACACGAAATGGGTGAAAGCAGAAGAAGCTTTTTTGGTTGGCAAAGCAAAGGAGCACACCAAGATGGCTCCCTGAACAACAGCTGTAACCGCTTTTATTAGAGGCAAAAACTGAGGAAGGGTCCTGGCAGGAAGGAGCAAGTTCGTTGATTGGTCTGGCCTGAAAAGGTGTTTACGGGGCCATTTGCTTGCTCAATCCAAAAGGCCGGGCAGGCAGGGGATGTCTCTCAAACCGGATCTTAGGCTCAAACCCTTCGCTTCTGAAAGTCTTCCCCTAATCTTGGGCCCCTAAAGTTTGGTTCTGTCTGGCAGGAGAATAGTTCCAGGGTCACCCAGAGGACAGGGTTGATGGTTCTGTGTGTGCCAGGTGGGCCAGATTTGGTCTTAACTGGTTTTGTGGTGTGTGACTCCAGCCTCTTGTTTCTCTTATCTTAGGCAGGAAGTTGGTCGATTGCCTAAAAAACACCTGGAGAAACCAGTTAGAAGGGGAGGTGGTCATGCTACTCTACTAAGAAGTTGGGGGATGGTAATGGTGCCCAGAGGCTGTCGGCCATCTCTATATATAAGTACACAAATATATATGTTGTTAGTTTATGTATATATATATATATATATATATATGTATATATATATATATATACACACACACACACATAGAAAGAATAATGGAATGATACTAATTGTGATATTAATAGTTTTCCTCTGTTTATACTATTATAAATGATTCTTATTTTCTTCTTTTTATCTATTTTTGTTTAAATAACATTTATACTTTTTATAATTTGAAAGATAAAATTTTAAACCTTGAATTTCTATCTCCAAGGTTGTTCATGGTATGGAAGTCAGCTGGGAACATTTCCTTTGTGATGTTCTTGAAGCAGCTCTGGCTTCAATAAATATTCAATAAATAGTTTTTGAAGGAGAAACTTAAGCTACACTTAAGCCAGTTGTCAGAAAATATTCACAAGCTCAAGTATTGCAGAGGGTTGTTAATATTCCTTCTGTTTCTTCCTTTTGTCTCTCACATTCTTCATTTTTCCCTTGATTATTATCTTTTCCTTCCCTTTTCCCACTTGATTACTCAAGGAACTTTCCTTGATCTCTTTCCTGGCTGTAAGTGCCCCCAGCACACACACAACTTCTCTGCAACATTTCTCAAACGTGCACATTAATCACCTGTTAAAATGCAAATTCTGAGTCATTAGCCCTGAAATGGGGCCTGAGATTCTGCAGGTCTAACAAAATCCCAGCGATGTTGATGCTACTACACTTTGAGTAGCAAAGCTGTACAGCAGTGGTTCTCAACCTTGGCTATGCATTGAAATCACCTGGGTAGCTTTAAAAAACACAAATGCCTGGGCCCTGCACCCTAGACATTCTGATATATAGGTCTTAGGTATGGCCTGAACATTAGGAATTTTAGAAGCTTTGTGGGTGCAAACACAGAATTACCTTTAAAACACTTATTTGTATGCACATCTTTCTCTCCACCACAGTCTGAGTTGACTCAGGGTAGAAACAATGTACTTTGTATTATCATACCTTTCACATATCCTGCTGAATGAATGAAATAAAGTGTGCAAAAAAGAAGTGGCAGATATTTGTTCACATGGTTAAAGTAATAGAGAAAACTACACTATGGGTGTTAATTCATAAATTTAGATGACAACCAATTTATTTTTATGCTATAATTTTGAATTTTTGATGATTTTTGTAAATATCTTTTATTAATTAAAATGCTCACTATTAGAATTTGTAAATCTTTAAATTCACTGGTAATTTCACAATCCATGTACATAGAATATACTTTATAATCTTGTATAGCTTGAGTTTTAGTTGTCTGTTCATTATCAATGGGAGTGTTATTTTCAGAAAAGGCTGTCAGTAATGAAATTTTAAAAGTTCAATGTTTAGATTGACTTCACAATTAAAGAAAGCAAAAATACTCCCAAAAATATTTTGCCATAAGCTTTATCCATGTGGATTCTCCTACAAATGCTACATTATTTCTACTTCTCAAGTTCTAAAATATGAAAAAGGAGCCCAAGAATGTGTTGGTAAAGAATCTCCTTCAGGGGATTACTTTCATCATTTTTTTCCCTGCAGGTTAAGATTTTTCTTTTTTTCAATCCTCCAAAGGCCTCTTTCTGTGCTTAAAGCATGTTAGCAGTCTTGCCAAAAATAGATACATGCAATCTTGCTTTGCTATAGGGTATATTATTGCATTTGTAATTCTTCATGCTGGAAGAGAATATGCTTTCTCTCTTGTTAAGTCAGTCAGATAGCACAATTCTTTGAGCAGCTCCATTCTGCCTTCCTGACCAATATGCATTCTAAAGCCTCACAGCATAACTGAATTCAGTCATTTTACCGTAACCAAAACAAGTCAAAAATGCGTCTAGACTGACTGCTTTTGTTCAGTTTCCCTAACCATCTGAACTCAGATGCAGACTTGCCCAGTTGAATGTCTTCATGTTATTCTCCAGTGCAGCACCTCTGAGGGATATCTACTCTGCAAACTCAGAACGGTTTCTTCTTTTTTAAAATCTCTTCACTCATGGAAAAGGTGCACAATATTATGAATATATACAGTAGATATCATTGCACAACAGAAGTCCTTAGGTTATTCTCTGAATTCCCAGAGACAAAAATAGTTTATGGCTAGTGATTTAACTTGGTTATTGGTATTTCACTCTGGGGAGCACTGAGGATTCAAGAGAAGTATGTAGCAGGTGACATGCCCTTCCAGAGCTTACATCATATTTGTAAATCTAGACACGCACTAGCCCCTCACCTAAAACAGCCTCTTACCTGGTGAAGTTCCCTAGGTGATGTAAAAGGTCTTCGCTCGGCTACTAACCAAAAGGTTAGCTGTTCAAATCCACCCAGCAGCACCACAGAAGAAAGGCCTGGCAATCTACTTCCTAATATTACAGCCATTGAAAACCTTATTGAGTGCAGCTCTACTCTGAAACGCATGGGGTCGCCATGAGTTGGAATTAACTGAATGGCAATGTTTCTTTTTCTTTTTCTTTTTTTTTTTGAGGGAGTGCAGATGATGGTGACCAGGACTAAATTAACCAATACAACTTCCCATCTAAACTGAAATGTTTCTGAAATGAAAGAGAGACCTATTTATAATTATACTGGTGTACCAGGTGTAAACCTGCATTGTCCCAGGCAAATCTATTGTTGTTAGTTGCTGTGGAGTCGATTCTGACTCATGGTGACCCCATGTGTGCAGAGTAGAATTGCTCCATAGGATTTTCAAGGCTGTGACCTTTTGGAAGCAGATCACCAGGCCTGTCTTCTGAGGTGCCTCTGGTTGGGTTTGAACTGCCAACCTTTCATCTAGGAGTCCAGTGTTTAACTCTTTGTACCACCCAGGGACTCCCTCAGGATGCTAACAATTTGATATATTGATGGAATGAATGAGATTCTGGATTGGCACATTACTCAGTGTACACTTTTACTTGACAAATCTTTGAGTTATTTTCTGAGTTTAATCAAATAAATATTATTAAATACTAAATATATTGCTGCCTATTTGTGTGCCTTCTGTCTTTAAATTTATTTATGTCCTCCAGAGTTTGTCTTATAATTTACACTTTTTGTTTTATACAATTGAAATTAAGCCAATTAATTAATATCATATATATTTTCTTTTTTTTAGTAAAAAGCAAAATACCAGTGGCCACTCTTTAAAAGATAGTTGGTTTTTAAACATGCAATTTATTTCCTCTCTTGTTTTGATTTCTCATGTTTCTTTAAAACATATACAATGAAAATTAAAGTCAGAATTTAGACCCAATGGCTGCTAGTTTCCTTCATCTTACTAAATAATATGTCAATTTATGTGAAAGAATAATACTACAATGAATTTAGAACTAGTGATTTTATGCTGTAGCGTTAGGCAACCTTTTAATTGATAATTGAGTGCATTCAGTCACTTAATTTTTACTAAAAGGATTCCTGAAAATGTGGGTCAGAAAATGTTATAAATTGAACAATCACCTTATAAGTTCAAAAGGGACTTCCTGAGAGCTACACATATTGTAACATATTGGACTGTTTTTTTCTACCAGCACTGCTTTCCTTTGGCCCAGTCAAGTCCAAAGAGGTAGGCGGAAAAAAAAATCTTTATAGGTTTCCAGAGAAAGAGGCAATAGCCACCAGACAGTCCCAAGAACTGCTAAAATATCCACTGATTCAGCTACCTCCATTTTTTAGTAGCCTAATCGCTATGGCCAGCTGGTTAGTCAAGCAGCCCAACTCCTAGTCTTCAGAAAGAGGGTGCTGGGACTCACCAAGTTCATGAGGTAGTAATGAGGACTAGAAGTGCCTTCAGGTAATTTTCAGAGGGTTCACTGCCTGTCAGCAGCCCAGGGTACTCAGTCACTGATGAAAAAAAAGTAGAATGGGGGATAAGGGATAGATGGAAGAAGCAAAGAGTAGGGGGAGTGGACACCCACTACAGGGTCAGCAGTCATAGATTTTCCAGGGCCAGACTGCCAGGGATGCCTGATGAGGGATAAGGGGTTGGGGAGGTGGGAAAAGTATAAAGAATCCCGTTTACTTGTGGTCAGGGTGGTGGTATTTTACTGTGATCAACAGCCACTAATTTGTGCAGTCAGGTCTAAAAATGCTCCCGCCTGCACCTTGATAACCTCCCAGACTTTGGTCCCAGCAGCAACCGTAGGAACTAGTAATTAGTATTGACTAGGAATTAATAATCAGACAATCAGAGAAAGATATATTTTATTCAACCGTGCGTTATTCCAATAGTCATTAGGTATCCTAAGAAATTGAAAACATGAGTCATTACCAGGCTAAATACATGTATATGTTTCCTTCTAAACCCTAAAAATAATTACAATCACTAAATAAATAAAACATTAGTTTGAGAACAGAAATTTTAAGGTAAGCACAGTTTGCTAGTTTGTTGTTTTTTTCCCATGAACATATTACCAACAAGCCATTTTTGTTCTTTGATATGGAAATTTGAATATTTTTGAAGAGTGACTGAGTTTTAAAACACTCTAATAATCTATATTATACTTATACTTTCTCAGTGGATTCTATTTGGGCATTTTAGAATGTTTCTTAGTCAAGTCACAAAATGAGAACACACAAATTATTTAGTAAGAAAAGGACCAGAACACTCATTCCTGGTTTGTTATTACCTTCAATATATTCTAAAAGTATTTGCTTGGAAAAAGAAATGTTATTTTCTAATTCGTTAATATTGTTTATGATTTATTAACATATAGTGTTCTTATTGTGGATTTCCGAAAAAAAAATAAGAACACCTAATTAGTACCTCTCTACCAAAAGTGTCCTATTTTATAAAAGGAAAATGTCCCTTGAACAAGTGTGACTAACTTGTGGCTATAAGAAAAATAAAAGGCGTGATAATCAACTTTGGAGTGCTGTCAGATTGCTCAAGTGAGGAGAATGGAGACACCTGTAAAGCAAAGCGGGTCAGAGCAGAGGAAGTGCAGATGAAAAACGAGCTAAGGCTTAAACAAAACCAAAGAGCACATTACAAGAAAGTCCAAATCTAGTTACACAATACGTCATAGGCAGGAAGCCAAGCAGAGAATCAATGAAAACTGGTTACCATCAAGGTGGACTCAAGGATGGAAGAAGACAGCAAAGAACAAATGTTTAAGGTTGATTTTCACTGAAGACATGAGTGACATTTTCACTCCAAAAATTTTTTTAAAAGAACAAAAGCCAGAGATACTAGATCAAACACAATCAAATTCATAGACGTTGTTAATCCTATTAAAGAGTATAAATAACCATGAATAAATTATATGCGCCCAAGCATTTTAAAATAATGTACAGAAGAAATTCTAAAAATATTGTCTTAAATATTAGGCTTAACTGATAGATTTTTTTATATGTAAAATAAGGGTTAATAGCGTCACTCCGAAAGGGTTGTTATGAAGAATAAATGCAATAAGATAAATAAAATCTTAGAAAAGTTCCTGGCACATTCTAAGTGCCCAGATAACTATTATTTTGATATTTAGCAAAGCAAGTGAATCTTAAACAAACTTCAGGATTAACAAGCAAACAAAGGTTAAAACAAAAAAAATTGTGATCAGGATTCACTGATAACCTGGATCATGGCCCATACTCTGCCATCTGGATGACCTTTTTCAGATTACTTCATTTTTCTGAAATTTTACTCGTCATTTATAAAATGAAATTGAACCCGATTATCTCTATGGTTGCTTCTAGCACATCTATGATTTTTAGAACCTCATGCTTCAATAATCTTAACATTTTTATATGGTTGAGTCTATCATTTATACATGATCATAAACTATTTGAATATTTATATTTTCTTTATGTATCCCCTCATGAGGTTGTGACTTCCATGCATTAGACAAACATGTGTACAAGTTCCAATATCAAAAATGTTCTTAAATTCACTCTCAAGGGCAAAATCTTGAGTTAGATTTCCATTGCCTTTTGGTACGTACTATGAGCATAGTAAACATGTTCCACAGGACAAGCAATTAAATTCAGTTTCCTCATCTCAGACAATAAAACTAAAAATGATATAATTTGACATTTACTTCTGCGAGTACTAGAGAATTTTTGTCTTTTATCAGTATATTTTTAATCTATATAATTCAGTCACTTGGCAATTTCAGTGTAGTTGTTTTTGTTATTGGGTATTGTCGAGTCAATTTTCAACTCCTAGTGACCCCATGGAGCCCTGGTGATGCAGTGGTTAAGTGTTTGGCTGAGAACCAAAAGGTCAACAGCTGAATCCATCAGCAGCTTCTTGGAAATCTTATAGGGCAGTTCTACTCTGTCCTATAGCGTTGCTATGAGTCGGAATCGACCGGATGGCAATGGGTTTCGTTTTTTTGTTTAGTTAGTGACCCCATATGACAGAATAGAACTGCCCATAGGATTTTCTAGGCTTTAATCTTTACAGGAGCAGATATCTAGGTCTTTCTTCCACAGAACCTCTAGGTGGGCTCCAACCTTTCGTTCAGCAGCCTAGTGCTTAACCATTGCACCACCAGGGCTCCTTGGCAATTTCTGTACTAATTTATAATTAAGTAAATCTCCTTATTAGGGTTGTTTGCAAACAAAAGGAATTGATTTTTATTAACTTCAACCATATAGATTGGCTCAGAAGAATTAAGAAAAAATTGAAATATAGATCAGGGAAGGGCAGGAGCTAAAGCATTTGTAGTGACCTAGGAAACTAGATGCTCTTCAGAGCATTACTGTTGTAATGGTTTGGCTCCAACCATTTCTGTTCTTTCTCAGTACTGTCAGGTTTCAAATAAAGCAAATAAAGACCCTGATATTCCTATAATGTGGAACATACTTATATTTGGCTAGGTAGGGCAAGGCTTTTGGCAAACTGTCCCAAGAACATGTTATGGGAGAAATTCCCCTAAGGAAAAATTGAGAGATGGCGAGAGAAGTTGAGTGTTATCAGATGAAACTAAGGTGGTGTCAGAAAAAAAGAATTTTGTTTACAGTTGGTAAAAAAAATGACCCAAATTACAATAATTAATTTGAGAAAAGTTGCTTGTGTATGTGTGTTTTAAGGTCACTGCTTTATTAGAATTATCCATTTAAATACAATTAGTTTACAACTACTATAGGGGAAAAAGAAGAATATATGCCACGGATAAGGATGGTTTTCATTGTAATTTGCATTTCTTTTTCTATGAGTAAATTTAAACCTTTTTTTTTTTCTTAATATTGCTAAGGAAGAGCAAATCTTAGACTCCCCACCAACTGTTCCTGTTGCACCAATGAGTCTCTCACTCTACTTCCAATTACTGTCACCTCACACCACAGAAGACTGCATAGTCTACTCCATTATCAAAAAGAAACCTGAAGGAAGACAAATGGGTAAGACTGGGGAAAATGTCACCCCCATTATGTCAAAGGAAATAGAGCTAAAAAATAGTTTAGATGCAAAGTCAAATCGTAAGGCAAGCAAAATAAATTGAAGCTGTAATAATAACAATATTGTCATCATTGTCATTTTATTATTATTGGTTAGATTTATTGAGTTTTCTATAGGCCAGGTACTGCTCCAGGTACTTTACATATATTAAAACATTTAATCCTCACAACTGTCTGGGTGCAGTAACAGTTATTATCCTCATTTCACAGATGAACAAATTGAGGGACAAAGGAGTTCATAATCAGTCAGGGCTCTGGCAAGAACCAGATGGCACACCAAAAAGGGGCTAGCTAAAAATAATTTAGTGAATGGACTGTTTATAGAGGGTAGTTCAGCTGGAAGGCAGTGGGAGGTAGGGTTAGGAGAACCAGGAGAGATAGTGAGGTACTAAAGGACTCAGATAGCCAGGAACCATTGCCTTCTGAAGCCTGAAGGAGTATAAGAAAGAAACTCCATTGCTGCAGACTGGGACTACAGAACAGGAGCTGTAACCATAGAGAAAAGCACCCACTAAAAGACACTGGAGAGGCAAGGATAGAGCAAGGGGGAATAAATATTCCCAATTATCTTTCTTCTCACCCCCTCATGATGTCTCCTATATTCAACCCCAACTGGATTTATAATGCCTGAGCAAGGTAGCTCACATAGTCCACGTGGAACAATTTTCTGGAGCATATAGCTGCCATAAATAGGTGAAGAAATGATACAGGGAATCAACCTAAACAGCACATCTCATTTACTTCACCTGAATCACATAGCTGGTGAGTATGGAAGCTGGGATTTAAGGTTAAGTTCTGAGAAACTTCCTGCCATAGCAGGAACCCCCATAAGGACCACGATGCCAGCTTAATTGCAAAAAAAACCACCCCATTGACCTCCACTTGTTCCATAAAATGGCCAGATAAAGAAAATCACCTCTAAAATGTAACAATCTTTCCTCGTTTGAAATATTCTCAAACTGCTTTCTTATACACACTTGCAGGCAAGTAAAGACTACCAGATGTACCGAAAGACCAGTTACAGAGTCTCCCTGACTTCCACAATCCACACCTTCGTAGAAATCTTGTCAGTCAGAAACTGCCTCATGATTTCCTCTTTGTACACTGTAATACTTACTCTTCTTTCTGACACCCTGCTGAAACACAGTAGATGGGTTCACTGCAAATTTATAATAAACAGCCTTTAGTAATTGTGTGTCAGACTTAGATTTATCTTTGAGAATTCTTTTATTTTTAGATATAACAAAAAATGTGGCATTTTAACCATTTTTAAGCATACAATTCAGGGACATTAATTACTTTCGCCATGTTATGCACCCATCACCACTACCCATTTTCAAAAGTTTTTCATCACCTCAAACAGAAATTCAGTACCCCTAGTAGTAATTCTGTGTTCCTTCGTCCCCACAGCCACTGTTGTTGTTAGGTGCTGTCAAGTCATTCCCGACTCATAGCAGCCCTGTGTACAGCAGAACAAACACTGCCTGGTCCTGCGCCATCCTCACAATTGTTGCTATGTTTAAGCCCATTGTTGCAGCCGCTGTGTCAATCCATCTTGTTGAGGGTCCTCCTTTTCTTCTCTGCGCAGCCACTGGTAACCACTGATAAACTTTGGTCTCTGTGCATTTGCCTATTCTGCACATTTCATGCAGCCCTGGTGGTGCAGTGGTTAAGTGTTCATCTGCTAACCAGAAGGTCAACGGTTAAAATCCACCAATATGTGGGATCACACAATATTTGTCCTTTTGTGTCTTACTTATTTCACTTAATGTTTTCAAGGTATGTGTATATTATATGTATATTCAATTGTTTGTATATGTCACATTTAGTTTATCCATTCATCTGTTGATACACACTGGAATGCACACCAGTGTCTCTGTTTGAGTCCCTGCTTTCAAGTCTCTGGGGTATATATTTAGGATAGAATTGATAGGTAATACATAGGTCATGTTTAACTTTTTGAGGAACTGCCAAAATATGTCTGCAGATTTTACATTTCCACAAGCAATGCACACGGGTTCAAATATCTCTGCATCCTCACCGCCACTTGTTAGTTTCCATTTTTCCAATGATAGCCATCCAAGTGGGTGTGAAGTGGTAGGTCACTGTGGTTTTGATTTGCATTTCCCTGATGACTAAGAATTTTGAGCATCTTTTTTTTTTTTGTGCTTGTTGACCATTTGTATATCTTCTTTGGAGTAATGTCTATTCATGTTCTTTGTCCATTTTTTAATTGGTTGTTTTTTATTGTTGAGTTATAGGAGTTTTTATATATTCTGAATATTAAACCCTTATCAGATATATGGTTACCAAATGTTTCCCCCCATTTTATAGGCTGTCTCTTTACTTTCTTGAAATGTGCTTTGATACACAAAGTTTTTAATTTTGATTAATCCCAATTTATCAATTTTGTCTTTTGTTGCTAGTGGTTTTGGTGTCATAACTAAGAATCCATTGTCTAAAATAAGGTCTTAAAAATTTTCTTGTATCTTTTCTTCTAAGAGTTTTATGGTTTTAGTTCTTATTTTTAGGTCATTCATCCATTTTGAATTAATTTTTGTATATTGTCTGAGGTATGCATCCAACTCCATTCTTTTGCATCTAGTTGTCCCAGCATCATTTGCTGAAGAGACTGTTCTTCCCCATTGAATGGACATGGGACCCTTATTGAAAATCAGTTGGTCATAGATGTACTGGTATTTCTGGATTCTCAATTTTATTCTATATGTCCCATCCTTATACCATTACCACATCATTTTGATTGCTATGGCTTTATAGTACTTTTTGAAATTGGGAAATATGAGTCCTCCTACTGTATTCTTTTCCAAAATTGTTTTGGTGATTCAGAGGCCCTTGAAATTCCATAGGAGGATCAGCTTTTCCATATCTGCAAAAAGACTGTTGGAATTTTGATAGGGATTGCATGGAATCTGTAGATTGCTTTAAGTAGTATTGCCATCTTAAAAATATTAAGTCCTCTATTCCATGAACATGGGGTGTCTTTGCATTTATTTAGATTCTCTTTAATTTTTTTTCATCAATGTTTTATAATTTTCAGTGTACAAGCCTTTTTCCTCCTGGTTAAATGTATCCCTAGGTATTTTATTCTTTCAGATGCTATTGTAAATGGAATTGCTTTGTTAATTTGTCTTTCAGATTGTTCATTGCTGATGTATAGAAACATAACCGATTTTTATTTTCACGTTTTCTTATATACTGCAACTTTGCTGAATTTGTTTATTAGCTCTAGTAGCTTTCTTGTGTATTTTTGGGAGGACTTTCTATATATAAGATCATATCATCTGCAAATAGAACCAAAACCAGATCCTTTGCCATCGAGTTGATTCCAACTCATAGAGACTCTACAGGACAGAGTAGAACTGACTCATAGGGTTTGTTAGGCTGTAATCTTTACGGGAACAGACTGACACATCTTTCTCCCGCAGAGTTGCTGGTGGGTTCGAACCACTGACGTTTCTGTTAGCAGCTGAGCACTTTACCATGGCACCATAATAGAGATAGGTTTTTTTCTTCCTTTCCAATTTGTATGCCTTTTAATTATTTATTTTGCCTAACTGCTCTGGTTAGAACTTTCAGTACAATATTGAATACCAGTGGTGGAGCAGGCATCCTTGTCTTGTTCCTGATGTATGGGGAAATCTCTCACTCTTTTACCATTGAATATGATGTTAAAAAAACAAAAAACAAAACCCATTGCCATGAAGTTTATTCTGACTCATAGTGATCCTATAGGACAGAGTAGAACTGCCCCATAGGGTTCCAAGGAGCAGCTGATGTATTTGAACTGCCAGCCTTTTGGTTAGCAGCCAAGCTCTTAACCATTGCCCCACCAGGGCTCCAAATATGATGTTGGTTGTGGGTATTTCATAAACGTCCTTTATTATGTTGAAAAATTTTCCTTCTATTTGTAGTTAATTGAGTATTTTTATCATGAAAGACTTTTGGATTTTGTCAATTACCTTTTCGGTATTGCTTAAGATGATCATGTAGTTCTTTTCCTTTGTTCTACTAACGTGGTATATTATGCTGTTTGATATTCTTAGACTGAACCACCTCACATTTGAGGGATAAATCCTACTCGGTCATGGTGTATAATCCTTCTAATATAGTGTTGAGTTTCATTTGCTAGTATTTTACTGAGGATTCTTTGCATCTATATTAATAAAGGATGTTGATCTATAGTATTTTTCTCATGTAGTGTCTTTATTTATCTTTGATATCAGAGTAATGCTCATAAAATGAGTAAGGAAATTTTCCTTCTTCTATTTTTTAAGAGTTTGAGAATAATTGATGTTAATTCTTCTTTAAATATTTGGTAGAGTTCGCCAGTGAAGACACATAGTCCTGGAATTTTCTTTTTTGGGAGGTGTTTGATTACTGATTTAACTTCTTGACTTGTTATAAATCTGTTGAGATTTTCTATTTCTTCTTGAGTCAGTTTAGGTAGTTTATATGTTTCTAGGAATTTGTCAGTTTCATCTAGTTTATCTAATTTGTTGTCATGCAATTATTCATAGTATTCTCTTATAATCCTTTTTATTTCTGTAGGGTAAGTAGTAATGTTCAAACTTTTATTTTAATTTTATTTGCTTACTTCTTCTCTCTTCTTCCTTGTCAGTCTAGCTGAAGGTTTGTCGAAAACCGGCTCTGTGCTTGGATCTTTCTTCAGCCCTTAGCCAGGCTTGTGCTGAGCCTAAGGATCAGCCTCAGGTGAAATCATAGGGCTTCTTAATTAATTTATGAGTATGCATTTTGCTCTGGGCATGCGTGTGGCTCTTTCAGTTTCCTTGTATACATGATAATTTTGAAAGCCTTAATTTATGAAAGAAACTCTCTCCCTGGTTAAACACTACTCTTAGCCAAAATATTGGTGGTTTAAACCCACCCAGAGGTGCCTCAGAAGACAGGCCTGATGATCTGCTTCGAAAAGGCCACAGTCTAGAAAACCCTAGGGAGCAGTTCTACTCTGCACACATGAGATCACCATGAGTCAGAATCAACTCGAGGGCAACTAACAACAACAACAATAATAACAAAAATATATGTCTTTAGCCCCAGCCAGCTACAGACATTTCAGCCTTCTGGCGTTACTCCCTCCCCACTACACTGCATGAGCTCCAAGACAGATCAAACCAAGCAAGAGCCTTGATTCAGTCCTGCAGGCTGTCCTCAGACAGGTTGGAACAGATACACACAATAATTTGCAAATGAAGTGTCTGTTCCATCTAAAGCCAGAAACCACACTCCCTCTCTGGGAGTGCAGGTGATGCCACTTTAAGATGACTCAGGAAGGGGGTGGGGTTCAAGCAAGTAGAAAAGCAAAGCTTTCCTACCTCTTCTGTCACTTTTTCTTTGATTCAAAGCCCTGGTGAAGCAGTGGTTAAGAGCTGAGCTGCCAACCAAAAGGTCTACAGTTCGCAATCCACCAGCTGCTCCTTGGAAACGCTATGGGCAGTTCTGCCCTGTCCTATAGGCTTGCTATGAGTCAGAATCGACTCGACAGCAATGGGTTTGGTTTCTTTGATTCAGTGTTCACTTAGTTGCTGTAACCCTTTGACTGTTTTCCAGGGTTCTCACAAAGTTGTTTCTGCCAGTTTCTCCTTGCATGTGTGTTCCTTGCGGAGGGGTGGAGGGGGCAGACAATGGAATATGCAGCTGCTCATGCCACCATCTTGCTCCAGGCTTTTCTGTCTTTGACAATTCTTAATGACTGCATTATACTGTCTGTCAATAATACCATTGCTACAGAGCTAACCAATAAATTAGAATAAAGAACAGAATAGGCAGAAGTATGTACTGCACTATCCAGTTCTGGGACCAATTTTGGACAATTTAACCAAAAATAAATAAATAAGAACAATAATGGATTATAACCTACTGAATAAAATAAGAATCCATGAATCTATATACCTGTTAAACAAATAAACAAGCAAATAAGTAAATAAACAAGTGAGAAGGAAAAACTCTTCCTTACAGTAGAATGTCTTCTAATAAATATAGAAGAAATGAAGGAGTTAGAAAATAACCATTTTGCAATCATCATAGTAAATGTTTATTCAGGCAAGGATCATCACTGAATGCTAACTGTGGGAGTAGGAGACATTTAATGAGGAACAAGATATTTACAGGTACTCAAAGTATATTTCCCAAAATTATTCATTAATTGAAGAAAAAAGAAAAAATAGTAACTATCAAATGGATAAAACAGACAATATCTTAACAAAGTGATCCAAGTTACCATTACTATTTAGGGACAAGCGGGTGTAATACCTTGAGAACTGATGTTGTTTATTGTGTGCAGTTGAGTCGATTGTGACTCACAGCTACCAAATAGGACAGAGTGCCAGCGCAACATAGGGTTTCTCAGGCTGTAATCTTTATGGGAACTGAGTACCAGTTCTTTTGCCCTATTTACTTTTACTTTTATACATTTAAATTAGGTTTGAATTTTTTAACGTTTATAGATTGACTCTCCTTCAAAAATAATTAAAAGAAATTAATAAAGCAGAAAATCTTAGAAAATATTATCAAACTCTTTCATAGTGTGGCAAACATTTGTCATTAGAATTATATGTCTTGTATTATTTAGAATGTTCACATAGGCTTGTTTTCTAGTCAAGCATTCTACATTGTGTTATACTGGAAAACTGATAATTTTAGCAAATTCTCAGCCATTCAATGTTTGCCATTATATAAGCAAGGGATGCTCCTAGAGATTAATTTTTGTAATAATAAATAAACTAAGATATACTACCACAACCAAGATGCTTGGTTAAATATTTTGTGAATTATCCCTTATTGCTGACTTGAAATACAAATTTTCAAATGAAACACCAATAATATTTTAAAAAAAAAAAGCATACAACTATACAATTAGGTAAGTGTTTCTACATTATGGGAAGAATGACAAGACAAAATTAATTTAAATAACATTTTTCGACTTATTTTATAGTTTGGTATTTTATAGACAATATTGTGTGAAAATTATAATAAATATGAATAAATATATCATAAATTATGGCAATGTTTATTGAATTATGTAATTATGTTAATTTTATCTTAAATTCTCTTTTTAAACATTTTGGTTTATGATAAATAGGAATTGACAAATAAAATGGTAGTATGTAGTATATATATATTTAAAAATAAAAAAAAACATTGCCATCAAATCAATTCCAACTGATAGGGACAGAGTAGAACAGCTCCATAGGGTTTCCGAGGCTGTAATCTTTACAAAAGCTGGACAATGAGTAAGAAAGACAAAGAAGAATTGATGCCTTTGAACTATGGTGTTGGCAAAGAATACTAATATACCATGGACTGCCAGAAGAATGAACAAATCTGTCTTGGAAGAAGTACAGCCAGAATGCTCCTCAGAAGCGACAATGGCGAGACTTTGTGTACTTTGAACATGTTATCAGCGAGACTTTGTCTTATGTACTTCGGACCTGTTATCAGAAGGAACCAGACCCTGGAGAAGAACATCATGCTAGTAAAGTAGAGGGTTAGTGAAATAGAAGAAGCATCCTCAATGAGATGGATTGACACAGTGGTGGCAACAATGGGCTCAAACATAGCAACCATTGTGAGGATGGCGCAGGACTGAGCAGTGTTTTGTTCTGTTGTACATAGGGTTACTATGAGTCAGAACCAACTCGATGGCACCTAACAACAACAACAACAATCTTTACGGTAGCCAACTGGTACATCTTTCTACCACAGAGTGGCTGGTGGTTTCGAACTGCCGATCTTTCAGTTAGCAGCCAAGCTCTTAACTGCTGTGCCACCAGGGCTCCAAATTTTAAAATTTATTAATAAAATTCTTATTTAAAATTAAGGTTATGGTCCGTCTCATGGCTTAGTGCTATGTTGATTTGTTATAATTGATAAATCCTTCTTAAAGATTATTATTCAATATTGTATTTAATTTTTTTATACAATCATACCTAAGAATGCTAAATGTAGAAATCTAGTCATATCTGATTTTCTACTTTACCTGGTCTTGTAAATGAGTTAGATATTATGTAAGTGCATACTGGACATTTAGAAAGTTACATTTATCATACTGTTACTGTGAATAATGACAAAACTGAGAAAAAAAATAACTGAACAGGCAAAACAAAATATTTTACATATCAGTGGGTATTATACTTACTTAAAGTTATTCATGGTTTTGTGTAATTAAATTATATATATGTGTGTGTATATATGTATATATATAAATTTAACAATCATCAATGCCTCTTCAGTTTGTCTTTAAAAGATGAGGAGTAGTTTTTTTTTTAGAAAATGTAGATTTCCACTGTGTGGCAAATCAATAACTACCAGCAGTGATTTACTGCATAGCAGTATTCCATAGGTTGGATAACTTTTTGACAGATGCACAGGCAAAATTTGCCTAAACTACCACTCCTAACATAATTTAAATGCTAAGCCCATAAACTAGAAACATGTTCAAATAAAATATAGAAATTATGTAACTAAAGCATACATCCCCTGTAGAACCAAAGAATCAAAGTATTCTATATTAATAATTTATAATCAGCCATGTTGTTGTTGTTGTTAGGTGCCATTGAGTTATTCTGACTCATAGCAACCTTATAAGACAGAGTAGAACTGTCCCATAGGGTTTCCAAGGAGCTGCTGGCGGATTTGAACTGCCAATCTTTTCGTTAGCAGCTGAGCTCTTAACCATTGCACCACCAGGGCTCCATGATTAGCCATAGATATAACTACATATTCTAGTTATTGCACTGGTATGCAAATTAAGGATTTAATATATTTGTATTAATTGAGAAGACAACCAAATGCCCTTGAGGACTTTTTTTTTCTTCCAACATAATAGCAACCCTAGTGAATCACTATTATAACAATGGGGTGAAATCTGGGATATTCCACTATTTTTCACATCATGCTATTCAGTACTTCTACTCCATAGTACTTCACTGGCGCTTCAGAAATGAGTGTCCTCTTAGTGTACGGAATCAGCAGCCACATATTTGGAGATGTTGTTTTTAGAAAAGCTGATTCAGCAGAGAAGTGAAGGTAGTAACTGGAGCATACAATCAAAATTTATAAACAAAAGAAATAGAGTAGATGCAAAATAGGACTAATAGGTAAAGTGAAAAGAAGTAAATGTAGAGACTTAAAAGAGAAGTAGAGAGGGATGAGGGATGAATGAAAAAGTGGAGTACAGGGCATTTTTAGGGCAGTGACACAATTCTGTATGATGCTGTAATGGTGGACACATGACGTTATGCATAGGACCGTACAACATAAATTGTGAGTCCTACTGTAAAGTATGAGCTTTAGTTAATAATAATGTATCTATATTGGTTCATAAATTGTAACAAATGCACCGTAGAAATGCAAGATGTTAGTAATAGGAGAAACACTGGGGGGAAGGGGCGGAGGGGGTATTTTGGGAATTCTGTGCAAAATTTGTCTGCAAACCTAAAACTGCTCTAGGCTTAGAGAATAAAAATACCATTTTGCTTACTGTAGTTGTATAATATAAATGGAGTTAAAAAGCAACAGTTCACATGATACTAACACGCAGTCACCTGCAAGAATGTAGCAAATAACAGTAAAGTTTGCTTCCCATAGTCATATACTGAGATGGATTAACTATAAGCACTGTATTTCTTAGCATACTGTAAGTACATCATGCCATGAGAACAGCATCTTGAAATATTTATGTTTCAATATTAAGGCATCCTTTTAGACATCTTAATAAATGACTTGAGTAATTACTTTAAAGGAGTTTCAAAGACTACTACATTCTATTTTTACTCCTTCTTAAAACCTCTTGACAGATTTTATATCAAACCTTATACCAGATTTACCTTATCTGATAGTTGGGTGTCTTACCAAAGCATTGTGTTTCTATTCTTGTCATTGTCTCCTGGATGTCTCCCAGTAATGGGAATTTCAAACCTAGAATTGAGTTTTGATCATGTTCTATGGCTAATTTCTATAAGGAATGACAAGGTTAATACTTCCACAAATCAATCTTAGTACAGCTATGAATGCACTTTTCCCTGAGCACGATCAAGGGTGAGAGAACAATTGTAATGATGCCGAAGGAATCGCAGCGTTTTGTTTCACTTTTAGTTGCGTGTTTCTAGGATAAAGGGAGAACTTAATAAATAATTAATACAAGGTGACGGCTACTTGACAATTCCTTTTAAAAAGGAACCTTACCCTTGGGTACTTATTTGAATAGTTTTCTTAACCTTGACACATATCTAAATTGTGTAATGTGCTAAGAATGCATCCTTTAAATTCTAGTTACCATATATATAAAACACAAGTAAATTTTCTGCTAATCATAGTAAAAACAACTAAAGATTAGTAATAGATATAACCGTTATTCACAATCATCCACACATACACAGTAAAACCTGTGAAGCTGGAACCTGTGTAAGGCGGGAACCTGTCAGAGAAGGAAAGTTCAAATATTTTCCACTAAAAGAGAGTAATAGAAAAGTGGTAAGACTGCACCCTATTAAAGGCAGAAAACTTGTGAGAGCCAGAAAAACAAGGCAGTCCGGTCGAGTTCCAGCTCTCACATATTTCACTGTATATTGAAATATTTTTTGACTGATTCACTTCTAAACTTTTTTACTCTCTAGCAAAGCTCTATAAATACAACTTTAACCATTAATTGTTTTTCTAAAAGTCAGGAAATTAATAAAAAAATCATCTACTAGTAAATATAGAGAATCAGACTAGGAACTTGAAATTGTAATTCTGACCTTATTGAAAGCTTCTTGATTAACGTGGGAGAATCACTGCCTTTTTTTTTACTCAGTTTTCTAATTTTGAAGTGATTATATTCATCTGTACATTTTTAATACACTGAAGTTGATGTGCTTATAAAATTTTTCTCAATGCTTACAAAATAAAATGAGTTTCTTGGAAGAAAGATACTACAAAATTTGGTATTATTACTATCAACACAAACTGATGATATAGTCTACCAAACTGCAGTTTCTCTAAAAATCCTCAAAACGCCTTTGACTGGGCAGTCTTTCCACTGTTGATCAAGCATGCATGTGTGTGAGTATTTTATGTTTTATACTCCATAGTTTTACTCTTCAAGGAATGTATGGTCATTTGCAAGCATATCCTTTTATTATTTAAATAAGCTATAACAACAATGATGACATCATTCCTTTCAAAACTCAGTTATGAACAAAAAAGACCTATTTAGGTTGTAGCCAGATGCCCCAAAAGACATCAGCACAAAAGGGTAATAAATGTGGAAACTTTGTTTATTTTTAAATTGGAAGAATTGTTTCATATTACAAAGCTTCCTAGAATACCGGAAGTATCCATTTGAGAATAATAATTAGTGTTTTTGTTGTTGTTACTTGTTTGTCTTTATTTAAAAGGAAGGTTTAAGAGCATCGAGTGCCCATCAGCATCAGAGCCATTATAGGGAGATCAAGCATATGATGTAAATTATATTTGTATGATTTAATCATTTTGTTCCAAAACTATGTATATGGTTTTATGGTCTTTCTAGTTAAAGAGAAATTTTTCCTTCTGAATAAATTGCCAAATCACATACATGTTTCTTGAAACCTAGAAGAGAAATTATTGTTTGACTTTTCTGAGACTGTGCCTAGGTTAGGAAGAAATATTTTATTCAACATGTTTCATGAGGAACACGTGGCCTTTAGGGAGTAGCGTGGTTGAACTGAACCTAGTCAATAGTAGATTGCATACCCTTGGTTAATTTATTAGCCACCTGTTTCTTTCTTATGGTATGATAGAAAATTAGGATTCCATCACCACATATGCAACATTTTGTGCTCTGAATGTTCAGAGAAATATTTCAAATAATATAAAGCCTCAAGAGTTTTAATTTAGAGTTAACAAACATTAATAGCTTTCAAGATGATTAAATGTAAATACCATTCTTGAGATTTTCCTTTACTAGCCTCTGTATTTTAGCTGCCTTTCATTATAAAAATCTGAGATTCATGAAGAAAAATCACACCAAGAATTCCTAAGATCTTGGATTGGCTTCACACCAGTACAAAAACTTACTGCAATATTTGAAGCATTATTGTCTCTTCCTCAATTAAAAACCACTGTGAGTGCCAGCCTAATTGTAACTTGGGTGAAGACAAAAACATCTGCGACATCCTGGAAAAAGGACAATATTGTTGTCAGACATTACTCTTGACTTCCCTGTAGGGCAGTGCTCACAGCCTACCCCCAACACTGAAGACTACTGCATCTACCATGCAGATAATGACTTTAATTTTTCCTCCACAACACACGAACACACTTCTACACACACACGTTTACGGGACATTACATCAGCCTTGGTAAATCACTAACAGGTTTGTGATTATGTATCAAGTAAGAGGTAGGAATGTGACTAGAGGTTCTGATACCTCAGTTTGCAGTCTGAACCACCAGAAGACCTCTAGCCCCATGCCTGAGTCAGAACTATTCTGTAAGGTGAACTCTGGAGTGTATTTGGATTGGCCTGGCCTGCTAGAGGGACAGAGTTCAGGCTAAGAAGGAAGTGCTCTTGAAACTGTTGTAGAATTGAGAGCTGTATGGCAGCAGGCTTGCGGCATGACCTTGTACTTTCAAGGCATGACAAAGGGAAATAAATAAAATTAAAAAAAAAGAAAAAAAAAAAAAAACAGCAGTGCCATCTCTGCAAATTTACCCTGGCATTTTGAATTTGCCTCAGTGAGATGGCATCCTGTGAGAACCCCAAAATTAAGTGCTCCCTCCCATCAAAGCCCACTAAAAACACAGTGCTTCTCACCCCAGTGCATGTGACCCCAGCCATCTAGAACTGATGCCTATGAGATAATGCATCTTGCCGAGCCTTTGAGGTTATAGTTTCCAGCTTCTGTTGTTCTAATCATTATTCCTAGGAATAGCCTCCAGTGTCAGAAATGACCACCTGTCTATCTGCTCCCATCATTTTTAAATAATCAGATCTTGGTAGGGCATTTTAAAAGAAAGTGACAAGTTCTAGTTATTTTTTCCAAGATCAAGAATGCTCTTCCCTGCTCTTTGTCAAATGCCTACTTCTCTTGTAGAACTTATCACGAGGATCGCTATGAATTCAGCATGCTTACTAACCAGACTTAATCATTACCTCCTTGATTATTGATTATTCATCAATTTATTTAATAACCACATAGCCCTCGCTGTGTGTCAGTGTTCAGATTGCTTTACAAATATAAATTCACTTAATTCTCATAACAACACTTAAAATACTTATAATTTTCTCCATATTATAGATAAGAGAACAGAGGCAGAGAAAGAATAGCTGTCCATTAGAGTTAAATAGCTTGTAAGTGTTGAAAGCAAGTATTAAACTCAAGCAGTTGGTTTCCAGAGTCTGTACTGTTAACTATTTTGCTCTATTGCTCTTATCACACTGTATTCTTACAATTTGCTCACATCTTTCTCCCAACTAGTCTTGACATGACCAACAAATATTTATTAAATAAACAAAAAATTTATATGAATATCTTTGTTTAGATGACCTAATAGTCTCCTTTAAAACACTGGCAAAGAAAAAAAACAACCCTCATCATCCTACACATTGATTAACGTTTGACTCATGATTATAATATCACCCTAATATTTTTTCTGTAACACATAAAAATATACACACCTGTACGTACAGATCAGGTCCCTAGGTGCAACAGTTTGCTCTTCACTGATAATCTATAAACTTTGACAGTTCAAACCCACCCAGCTATACTGCAGAAGAAAAGAAGTAGCTATTTGCTTCTGTTTAGATAACAGCCAAGAAAACTCCATGGAGCAGTTCTACTCTGAAACACATGGGGTCGCCATGAGTCAGAATCGATTTGACGGCAACCAACAACAATATACATATATATCACATACATCTGGATTGCATATCCATGTATCTATCAGCTTGGTAGCTTGTTTTAATCATGTTTAAATCGACATCACCTAGCAATGAAAGGGCATAGGAGTTTTAATTAATGCTTGAAAGGAATAACTACTAATTTTTCTACTCACAGTATACTTTCATTACTAAGTTTTTATTCCATTTGCCAAATGGAGCATTTTAAAAATGAACTGTTGACTACTTTTCTTGTTTCAGATTCATACTGAAATTTAATGTAGTTGTCCAACTCATGTTCACCAAGCCTTGTACCAAGTCAATGAGCATATATATTCCTTTTTCTATGATATTTCAGTATTACAGCTATTAATAATTTTGTGCTGTTTTTTGCCAATAACGTGCCGTTTAATGCTTCTCTTTGCAAAAGAGAATTTAGCATGATGTTCTGGTTTTATGTTTAAATTTTTGTTTTATCCTGAAACACCAATCTGAAAGTTGAGAAAATAAACAACTCTGTCTTAATAAAAATAAAAAGTAACACTTGCTTCTAAACTGCAAGATATTATTTTGTCCACATAGATTTTCTGCAGCACTGTTATTTTTATGCAGAGATTTTCTTAAGCAATGGTATTTTTAACTATAGGCAATTCTTTTTAGTCACTGTCATAAAATGACAGCTACATTTAAGTGGCATATATTGTCTTTGCATAGGAAACACCATACTTAATGGCTTATGACATTAATTACAGATACCAACATTTTAAAAATATAATGTCAGAAATGGCATCACATTGCTTACCTCTACAATATTTCTGGTTGGCAGACAGTTTGATCTTTGCCTGCAAAATTAAAGACTCAGCAAGTCCTATTGCCTTAAAATTGTTTTTCAGAGAATATGTTATCTTTCTCATTTAAGAGAAGAGGATAATTCTTTATAACAGTTTGGAATTTTTTATACTCAGTGGAAATATTACTCATAATACGGACATATTATAGTCATATTATGGACTCAGAAAAAGTAAACATATGCCCAAGACATATACCTGAGTCATTGTATTAGCTTTATACCCAAAATTATATCATCAGTTTTTCCAGTAAATAAATACATAAGGAAACAATATTATTATTTTTATTTTATAAAAATTAATAACTTTGGAGGCAGGGCCAAGTTGGTGGAATAGTCAGATGGCTTCTTATGTCCCTCTTACAACAAAGACCTGGAAAAACAAGTGATTTGATTGTATATACATATCTAGGAGCCCAGAACAAGGCAAAGTTGAGGAATCAGACTGAGTGATGGGGGGAGAGAGAGACGGTTTGGAAACAGCAAAGAGTTGCCTGACCCGACCTGGCAGAGCCACACCCTTCAGCCCAGCTCAGGTTGTCCAGAGAGGCGGGCATACAGCTCCACTCACTTACTCAGGAGGCAGTTGCAACATCGAGAGAGATCTGGCAGCAGAGATTCTGCTGGGACACTCCGAACCGGTGAAAAGTAGCGCCCAAGTGGCTAAAGATAAGTACGTGTGTGTGGCCTTTTGCGGGGATTTAAAGAAAAAAGAAAAAGAACCCATTTGGGAAATACCTCTCTCATTTACCACCTCCCTTCCTGCTCTGCACTTGTTCCAGCTGGCTTCAGTGATCTCTGAGTCCCCTGGGCCGGAAGTAGATCCCATAAGGCACCCTGACCCATTCTCCTGGCCTTGGAGAGGGAACAAATTAACAAACGTGGAAAAAATAAGCTACCGGCTCCCCTAAGCCAGGAACTCAGGGTTGGCACAGCTCCTTTGGCTAGGCATAAGCATAAAGGGTCCGCAGACTTTGAGTGCCTTCCACCCTTGTATAGACTTGTGTGGACCCATCTCAACAGTGTAAGGCCTCACTACCACGGTACAACAGGGTAAACACCTGAAGTTTAACTTCAACTGTTTCAGCTGTGAAGTGGCAGATTTGTGATTCTTGACATTGCTCTGCCCTTTAAGCAGGCAACTTACCTGTCTACATCAGGGTCCAAGCCACCTGTTACAGGGGTCCAAGAATAAGTGATGCCCCCCAGTCCTTACAGCCAACAGAGTAGGGTGCTCATAGTTCAGCTGCAAAACTCACCTACCTCTTCACTCTAGGGAAGAGGGACACACTTTCCTTTCAGATATTCAGGTGCAGCCATCAGCCCGTGGCCTTGCTCAGCGTGTGACCCCCTACTGCAGCCAGATACCTGTGCCTACACCAATCACCCATGCCTCTCTAAGACTGTAGGTGACGGCTTGCACCACACACTTGGTGACCGACTGCCTGGACAACTGAACTGAATCCATACAGGATAACTTAACAGCCTCCTGGTTGCTCATACTTATTTACAAACCTAACTACCTGGTGACAGGACGTTAGACGTTCAAAGGCACCAGTAATCAAACTAGTGCACATGAGCAGCCTAATTGGGCATATCAAAGCAAAACAAAACAAGAAGATAGGACACACTAAACAAATATAAAATAAAATTATAATAACTTATTGATGGCTCAGAGACAACAGTCAATATCAAACCACATAAAGAGGCAGTCCATGATGGATTCAGCAAGCTCCCAAAATAAAGAATCAATAAATTTTTTGGAGGAAGAGAATTTATTGGAATTACCAGAGGCAGAATAAAAATTAATATACAGAACTCTTCAAGAAATTAGAAAGGAAATTTCACAAAACGCAGAGACAGCCAAAGAACATACAGACAAAGCATTAGTGGAACTTAAAAAAGTTATTCAAGAACATAATGACAAATTTAGTAGGCTGCAAGAATCCATAGAGAAACAGCAATCAGAAATCCAGAAGATTAACAATAAAGTTTCAGAATTAGACAAGTCAACAGACAGTCATAGGAGCAGAATTGAGGCAGTAGAAGTCAGAATTAGTGACATTGAAGATAAAGCACTTGATGCCAACTTATTTGAGAAAAAATCAGATGAAACAATTAAAAAGAATGAAGAAATTCTAGGAGTTATCTGGGACTGTATCAAGGGAAATAACCTATGAGTGATAGGAGTACCAGAACTGGGGGATAACAGAAAAAACAGAGAGAATTGTTGAAGACTTCTTGACAGAAAACTTCCCTGATATCATGAAAGATGAGAAGATATCTATTCAAGATGCTTATCGAACCCCACATAAGGTAGATTCCAAAAGAAAGTCACAAAGACATATTCTAATCAAACTTGCCAAAACCAAAGATAAAGAGAGAATTTTAAGAGTGGCTAGGGATAAACGAAAAGTCGTCTACAAAGGAGAGTCAATTAGAATAAGCTCGGACTACTCGGCAGAAACCATGCAGGCAAGAAGGCAATGGGATGACATATATAAAGCCTTGAAGGAAAAAAATTGCCAGCCAAGAACTATATATCCAGCAAAACTGTCTCTCAAATATGGCAAAATTAGGGCATTTCCAGATATACAGAAGTTTAGGGAATTTGCAAAAACCAAACCAAAATTACAAGAAATACTAAAGGGAGTCCTCCTGTTTGAAAATCAATAACATCAGATAACAACCCAAGACTAGCACACAGGACAGAGCAAGCAGATATTGACTCAGATAGGGAAGTCACAAAAATACATCAAAGCTAAAACACTGAAAATAGGGAAACAGAGATATCAATATTAAAAAATGACAACATTAAAACAAAAAAGAGGGACTTAAAAATGTAGACATAGATTTTTCATATGGAAAGAAAGTCAAGGTGATATAAAGAAATGAAGGACTGGTATAAATATAGAACAATAGGGGTAAATATTAAGGTAACCACAAAGGAAACTCACAATCCTTCAAGTCAAAATAAAAAACTAGAAAAATATAAAGACTCAGCAAACACAAAATCAACAACAATGAAAAACATGAAAATAAAATGCATGAAGAAAAACAACTCAGCACAGAAAATTAAGTGGAACAAAGAAACTGTGAACAACACATAAAAAGAGACATCAAAATGACAGCACTCAGCTCATACCTATCAATAATTACACTGAATGTAAACATACTAAATACACCAATAAAGAGACAGAGACTGGCAGGTTGGATAAAAAAGGATGATCCGTCTATATGCTGCCTACAAGAGACACACCTTAGACTTAAAGACACAAACAAGCTAAAACTTAATGGATTGAAAAAACTATATCAAGCAAACAACACTCAAAAAAGAGCAAGAGTGGCAATATTAATCTCTGACAAAATATACTTTAAAGTAAAATCCACCACAAAGGGTAAGGAAGGACACTATATAATGATTAAAGGGTCAATACACCAAGAGGACATAACTATAATAAATATTTACGCACTCAACAACAGGGCTCCAAAATACATAAAAAAAACTCTAACAGCACTGAAAAGAGAGATAGACAGCCCCACAATAGTAGTAGGAGACTTCAACATACCACTTTTGGTGAAGGACAGAACATCCAAAAGAAGCTCAACAAAGACATGGAAGAGCTAAATGCTACAATCAATCAACTTGATCTCCTAGACATATACCAAACACTCCACCCAACAGCAGCCAAGTATACTTTCTTTTCCAATGCACATGGAACATACTCCCGAAAAGACCACATATTAGTCCATAAAGCAAGCCTTAACAAAATCCAAAGCATCAGAATAATACAAAGCAACTTTTCTGACCATAAAGCCATAAAAGTAGAAATCAACAACACAAACAGCAAGGAAAAAAATCAAACACATGGAAACTTAACAACTTCCTCAAAAAATACTGGGTTATAAAAGAAATTAAAGATGGAATAATGAAATTCATAGAAACAAACAAGAATGAAAACACATCCTACCAGAACCTTTGGGACACAGCCAAACCAGTGCTCAGAGGTCAGCTTATAGCAATAAATGCACATGTCCAAAAAGAACGGGCCATAATCAAAACATTAACCCTACAACTGAAACAAGTGGAAAGAGAGCATCAAAAGAAGCCCTCAGGTGCCAGAAGAAAGGCAGTAATAAGAATTAGAGCAGAATTAAATGAAATATAGAAGAGAAAAACAATTAAAAGAGTTAACAAGACCAAAAGCTGGTTCTTTGATAAGATCAACAAAATTGATAAACCATTGGCCACACTTACAAAAGAAAAACAGGAGAGGATGCAGGTAACCCGTATAAGAAATGAGATGGGTGATATCACAACAGACTCAAATGAAATTAGGAGAATCATAACAGAATAGTATAAAAAATTGTACTTCAACAAACTGGAAAACCTGGAGGAAATGTACGAATTTCTAGAAACTCACTATCTACCTAAACTAACACAAACAGAGGTAGAACAACTAAATAAACTCATAATAAAAGAAGAGATTGAGAAGGTAATTAAAAAACTCCTAAGAAAAAAAGCCCTGGCCTGGATGGCTTCACTCGAGAATTCTACCAAACTTCCAGAGAAGAGATAACACCACTTCTACTAAAGATATTTCAGAGCATAGAAAAGGATGGAGTACTCCCAAACTCATTCTATGAAGCCAGCACAACCCTGATACCAAAACCAGGTAAAGACACCACAAAAAAAGGAAATTACAGACCAATATCCCTCATGAACGTTGACGCAAAATCCTCAACAAAATTCTAGGCAATAGAATTCAGCAACATATCAAAACACTAATTCACCACGATTCAGTGGGATTTATACCAGGTATGCAGGGATGGTTCAACATTAGAAAAACAGTCAGTGTAATCCATCACACAAATAAAACAAAAGACAAGAACTACATGATCTTATCAATCGATGCAGAAAAGGCATTCAACAAATTCCAACACCCATTCATGATAAAAAATCTCAACAAAATAGGAATAGAAGGGAAATTCCTCAATATAATTAAGGACATTTCTACACAGCCAACAGCCAACATCATCCAGAACGGAGAGACTTTGAAAGCATTCCCCCTGAGAACGGCAACCTGACAAGGATGCCCTTTATCACCACTCTTATTCAACATTGTGCTGGAGGTCCTAGCCAGAGCAATTAGGTTAGCAAAAGAAATAAAGAGCATCCAAATTGGTAAGGAAGAAGTCAAAGTATTTCTATTTGCAGATGATATGATCTTGTACACAGAAAACTCCAAGGAATCCACAAGAAAACTACTGGAAGTAATAGAAGATTTCAGCAAAG
Source organism: Trichechus manatus latirostris (assembly GCF_000243295.1). Taxonomy (NCBI): domain Eukaryota; kingdom Metazoa; phylum Chordata; class Mammalia; order Sirenia; family Trichechidae; genus Trichechus; species Trichechus manatus. The sequence continues at coordinate 842,748 of NW_004444165.1, read as the reverse complement.
TTTCATTATACAAGATAAACATACAAAAATCAGTTGGATTCCTTTACACCAACAAAGAGAACCTTGAAGAGGAAATCATCAAATCAATACCATTTACAATAGCCCCCAAGAAGATAAAATACTTAGGAATAAATCTAACCAGAGACGTAAAAGTCTTCTCCATTGAAACTTCCAGGCTCTTCTGTAAGAAACCAAAAGAGACCTGCATGAATGGAAAAATATACCCAGCCCATGGATAGGTAGACTCAAAATTGTGAAAATGTCAATTCTACCCAAAGTGATCTACAGATACAATGCAGTCCCGATCCAGATTCCAGTAGCATTTTTTAATGAGATGGAGAAATAAATCACCAACTTCATATGGAAAGGGAAGAGGCCATGAATAAGTAAAGCATTATTCAAGAAGAAGAACAAAGTGGGAGGCCTCACACTACCTGACTTTAGAACCTATTATACTGCCACGGTAGTCAAAACAGCCTGGTACTGGTACAACAACAGATACATAGACCAATGGAACAGAATTGAGAATCCAGACATAAATTCATCCACCTATGAGAAGCTGGTATTTGACAAAGGCCCAAAGCCTGTTAATTGGAGAAAAGACAGTCTCTTTAAGAAATGGAGCTGGCATAACTGTATATCCATCTGCAAAAAGCTAAAACAAGACCATACCTCACACCATGCACAAAAACTAACTAAGAATGGATGAAGGACTTAAATATAAAATTAAAAACGATAAAGATCATGGAAGACAAAACAGGGACAATGCTAGGAGCCCTAATACATGGCATAAACACAATACGAACCATAAGTAACAATGCGCAAGCTCCAGAAGAGGGAGTAGATAAATGGGAGCTCCTAAAAATCAAACACTTATGCTTATCAAAAGACTGCACCAGAAGAGTAAAAAGACAACCTACAGACTGGGAAAACATTTTGGCTATGACAAATCCAATCAGCGTCTGATCTCTAAAATCTACAAGATACTACAAAACCTCAACAACAAAAAAACAAATAACCCAATTAAAAAATGGGTGAAGGATATGAACAGACACTTCACCAAAGAAGATATTCAGGCGGCTAACAGACACATGAAGAAATGCTCACGATCATTAACCATTAGAGAAATGCAGATCAAAACTACAATGAGATATCATCTCACCCCAACAAGTCTAGCATTAATCCAAAAAACACAAAATAATAAATGTTGGAGATGTTGTGGAGAGACTGGGACACTTATACACTGTTGGTGGTAATGTAAAATGATACAACCACTTTGGAAATCGATTTGGCACTTTCTTAAAAAGCTAGGTATACAAGTACCATACGATCCAGCTATCCTGCTCCTTAGAAGATATCCTAGAGAAATAAGAACTGTCACAGGAATAGATATATGCACACCCATGTTCATTGCAGCACTGTTCACAATAGCAAAAAATGGAAACAAACTAGATGCCCATCAATGGATGAATGGATAAACAAATTATGGTATATCCACACAATGGCATACTATGCAACGATCAAGAACAACGATGAAGCCATGAAACATCTTATAACGTGGAGGAAGCTGTAACTCATTATGTTGAGTGAATTTAGTCAGTCACAGAAGGAGAAATATTGTATATGACCACTATTATGAGAATTCAAGAAAAGATTTAAACACAGAAGAAAACATTCTTTGATGGTTACAAGGGTGAGGAGGGAGGGTGAGGGTTATTTACTAACTGGATAGTAGCTAAGAATTATCTTAGGTGAAGGGAAGGACAGCACACACTACAAGTGAAGTCAGCACAACTGGACTAAACCAAAGCCAAGAAGTTTCCTGAATACATTCAAACACTTTGAGAGACAGAGTAGCAGGGGTAGGGGTCTGGGGACCATACTTTTAGGGGACATGTAGGTCAATTGGCATAACAAAGCTTATTAAGAAAATGTTCTGCATCCTACTTTGGTGAGTGGTGTCTGGGGTCTTAAAAGCTTGCAAGCAGCCATCTAAGATGCATCAATTGGTCCCAACCACCTGGAGTAAAGGAGAATGAAGAACACCAAAGAGACAAGAAACATGTTAGCCCAAGAGACAGAAAGGGCCACATAAACCAGAGACTTCATCAGCCTGAGATCAGAAGAACTAGATGGTGGCCAGCTACCACCAATGACTGCCCTGACAGGAACACAACAGAGAGTCCCACATGGAGCAGCAGAAAGGTGAGGTGCAGAACTCAAATTCTAATTAGAAGACCAGACTTAATGGTCTGACTGAGACTGGAAGAACCCCTGAAATCATGGCCCCTGGATTCTCTATCAGCCCAGAAATAAAACAATTCCCGAGGCCAACTCTTCAGACAGGGATTGGACTGGACTCTGGGACATAAAGTGATACTCGTGAGAAGTGTGTCTCTTATCTCATGTAGATACAAGAGACTATAAACAGGCAGCTTCTGTCCAGAGGTAAGATGGGAAGGCAGAGAGGGTTAAGAGCTGGTTGAATGGATGTGGTGAATCAGGGGTGGAAAGGAGTGTGCTGTCGCAGTATGGGGAGAGCAATTAGGGTCACATAACAATGTATGTATAAATTTTTGTATTGGAGACTGACTTGAAATGTAAACTTCTTTTAAACTACAATAATAAAAAAAAAAAATAAATGACTTCTACAAAATTTAGTATGAAGTGAGTGGAATCTTCACTCAAGTGAAGAGACCAAGAGATGGATAGAGACAGAGAAAAACAAGAGAGACAGACAGTGAGAGTGTGTGTAAGAGAGAGAGAAAGAGTTAATTATTAATGAAATTATGTAGAACACTAAAAAATTTCCCTTCCTAATATTAAAAGATGTTAAATAGCTTTAGATTATTTTAAATATTTTGATGTTGGAAAGGTAAATATTACAAATACAGTTCATTCAAAATTACTTTAGAGTTTTAATGCAATCTGAATGCAGATCAAAAGGGAACATGATTTAAAATATAGAAAATTAATTGTGAAATATTCTGGAATTATACAAGGGTAAAATAGCTGAAATAAATTTTAAAAGGAAAAGAAATGAGGAAATACTCATCATTTCAGTTACTAAGCTATATAACAAAATAGAGAAACAAGGTGTTAATTGATTAGACTATATTGCTCAATTAAAACAAAATCTACAGTTCCTATTATTTATAATAGATAGTATATGTAAAATATTAAAAATAAAAAGGTTAATATTACTCAGAAACATTGTAACACTTTATTATCAATTATGAAAATAATGCCAAATTCCCTCCTGACTCCTTTTGCTTAAACAACTGGATTACATTTAAATATATTAAGTTATAGAAATCAGTATTTGTCAAATATCTTGAGGTAGTTGAAATCTCTATGCTTAATAATTTAAAAAAAAAGAGGTGACTACATAAAAATATTGGACTTCAATATGTAAAATATTAAAATAAAAATAAAATAGAAAAAATTATTTGGGCAACACATACAGTATAGTCTTGTCATATAAAAGTTCAAATACTTAAAGAAGAATTTCTTAATAATATCAGTTTGCAAAATGAAAAAAGTATATTAATAGCTTACTAAAGAGGAAATGTAATTTTTAAAAAACAAAAAAGGAAATACACTTACTCCTATGAATGAGGAAATTAAAAAAACATAAGTATGTAAATTTTACACATAGATAAACCCATTGCTGTCGAGTAAACTCCGACTTACAGTGACCCTATAGGGTTTCTGAGACTGTAAATCACTACGTAAGCAGTCCCCCGCAGAGCGATTGGTGGTTTCAAACTGCTGACCTTTCAGTTCGCAGTTGATAGCATTAACCACTGTGCCACCAGGGCTTCTTCAGTTACACAGAGATATATATCTATATCTATTTATCTATATAGATATATGTGCCTAATGTGGATGAACTTCAGTCAAAATATCATTATACATACTTGATAAAAGCAAAACCTGGTGTAAACAATTAGGTAGAAGAAGAAAAAGTGGCCTGGTGAGGTATTTTTGAAAAAAAAAAATCAGCCATTGAAAATCCTTGTGCAAAATTCCAGTCAGACACACACGGAGTCACCTTGAGTCCATGATATATTGTTAAGTGAAAAATAAGTGATGAGACAGTGTGTAGAGTATGCTACTGCGTATGTACAAAGGGGAGGAAAAGAGACTATTATATTTATTGTTTTTGTGTGTGTTTATATTTGTATAAGAAGGATATACACAGATGACTCAAACGTATACACATAAGGTAAGAACCTTGTTTAAGGAAGGGAAACTGAGTGTAGCCAACTACTGTCAGGGCACCACTCATATTCCTGGTGGGACCACTGTCCTTTAAGCACCCTGGTGTCAACTGAAATCACCTGAGACTCTCCACTAGAAGGTTTTCTTTCCAGGCCATGCCCTTAGGGCAAACTGCAAGCGCTAGGGCATTAAGCCCTAGTTGCAGCCCCCATCAAAGTCTCAAGAAAGTTAGAAGTTAAAGCCCCAGCTTCCTCCCCAGAGGGTGGGCCAACTCTGAATTTTGTTTCATACCATCTCCATACCATGTCTGTAGTAGGATTGCACCCCAGTTAACCTTGGTAGTGCAGTGCTCTCAACACACCCTACACTGGCTTCCTTCCCTTCCCTGTCTCACTTTCCCACAATCCTACTAGGGGCCTGACAAGATCACCTCCCAGTAAACCAAAGGCACAGAAGTCCTTGTGTAGCTGTCTGCTTCTCAGGAGAACCCAGCATAAAACACTGGATAACTGGGAAACAGGCAAAAAGAGATTCTCTACAGTGTGCTCTCATTTTCTTTGAAATTTGAATCATAAAAATACACTAGTATAAAAAAATATAAAGTATTGTATGCTAGGAACTGAATGGCTTACAGATCTAAGCACATTATTATAATGCCCTCCAGGAACTACTGATTGATTGAAATTTGGGTGTCTCCAAAGTTTGACTGCCAACTATATAAAAGGTCTTTTCTAAAGTTGGTTATGTCCGCAATTGATTCATCTAACCTATGCTTTTTACAATCCAGTTCTCCTAGAGAAATCTTTTCCACATGTGTTGAGGGCAATTTTGTTGTTACCTCATGAACTAATTTTTTTCCCCTCAGGACATTTACATATACATTTTATATATATATGTATATATATATATATATATATCGATGATAGTTGCATGATCTATCGTATCAAATTGGGCTATGATTTTTTTTTATGAATTGTTTCTAGAGGCAGAACACATCCTATTAAGTCTTCCCAAGGTATTCCTAACAATCATCTTCTTACATCCAAGTATTTTGTGACCCATAGCTTCAGCCTGCCTTGTGCTATTTTTTTTGACCCCACCAACTCTTCTAGAGATTGAGGCCAATTTAAACTCCAAGATCTTCCCTGAGCTGGAGTCAGATGTTACGGATTCAAATTCTAACTTTGCCACTAGTAAGTGACCTGTTAAAACCAGTGTGCACATCTTTAAACTGGTAGTAACTAAACATACCTCAGAGGGCTGTTGTAAAGAACAAATTTAAAAATATCATAAGACACAGTGCCTATAACACAGTTTGTAAAGAAAATGTTCTACATTCTACCTCGGTGAGCAGTGTCTGGGGTCTTAAAAGCCTGTGAGCAGCCATCTAAGATAGTCCACTGGTCTCACCCCTTTGGGAGCAAGGGAGAATGAAGAAAACAAGATACAACGGAAAGATTAGTCCAAAGGACTGATGGACCACAACTTCCATGGCCTCCACCAGACTGAGTCCAGTACAACTAGACGGTGCCCAGCTACCACCACTGACTGCTCTGACAGGGATCACAACAGAGGGTTCTGGACAGAGCTGGAGAAAAATGTAGAACAAGATTCTAACTCACAAAAAAAGACCAGACTTCCTGGCCTGACGGAGACTAGAGAAACCCCAAGAATATGGCCCCCGGACACACTTTTAGCTCAGTAATGAAGTCACTCCTGAGGTTTACCCTTCAGCCAAAAATTAGACAGCCCCATAAAACAAAAAAAAGACTAATGGGGCACAACAATCCAGGGACAAGGACTAGAAGGCAGGAGGGGACACAAAAGCTGGTAATAGGGAACCCAAGGTCAAGAAGGGACAGCGTTGACATGTTGTGGGGTTGTTAACCATTGTCATAAAACAATATGTGTACTAACTGTTTAATGAGAAACTATTTGTTCTGTAAACCTTCATCTAAAGTACAATAAAAAAGAAAGACAGTGCCTAGCACATTGTAAGAAAATATTAATTATGATGAGGATGATGATAATGTGCTACTGGTATATTTTTATTGTATGTGCTGTGTATCTCAAATGACCACAAAATATAAAACATGGAGCTCTGACAGAACTGAGAAACATGTTTTGGTTTTTATTTGGAATGCCAGGAAATTCTACTTTGTCTTACATTTCCCTGCCTTTTCTTTTTTCATTAAAAGGTGATATGTGTTCTTAGTCAGACATATGGAACTTTATCACTAAAGGTGACTCTTCACATCCTCAAGCCATTTTTTTTTTCTATTTGAAAGTATATTCTCTGTATCTTTTCAGTGAAAAAGAATTATTACAGCATATTCTTGGTATTAAAATGGATGCTTGGATTTTACATCTATCAAAACAATGTTTTAAAGTTCCAGAATTGAGATTTGTTTCTTTGGGAAATTCTCACCTAGGCATGTTTTTTGTTTGTTTTTAGTTTGCTATGCCTTCTAGACCTGCCCAATGCCTCTTCTTTGCTAAGACATGAGTGACAGTGTATAACTCAAATTATTTTTGAAAAGCAGTAAGTGAATAGGTCTGAATATTGGTCTTTGGGCTATTCAAACCCACCTTATTTGTAGTCTCTGGGTGGCACAGCGGTGGAGCGCTAGGCTACTAACTGAAAGGATGGCAGTTCAAACTCATCTAGAGACACCTTGAAAGTAAGGACTGGCAGTCTTCTAAAAGGTCACTGCCTTGAAAACCCTATGGAACAGTTCTACACATGGGGTCACCAAGAGTTGGAATCAACTCAACAACAACTAACAACAGCAACATTTGGAGGCAGAGAACATTAAGGTTGATTTTAGATAAATGTCATACAAGAGCTTTTGTTTAGGCACACTTTTCATATAATCATGAAATTCTCAAAGCTCTGAAAACCCACACTGTTTCTGACATCACAATCTTAGTCCACTTCCAAATGAATTAAACCCTATCTTAATTTAACTACACATTACCAGCATTAAGCCAATGTCATAAATTTGGCTTGTACTAAGTGTTGATATGAAGACTTTTGCCTGACACATTAACTTCCTGGAATTGTGTTACCGGTGCAAAGCATAATGACAAAAATGTATATAAATAGTCCTTTAAAAGATTCAGCTAGCAGGACTAGATTTCATCCTTGACCTTGACTGCCTGTTACGGTCACTCACAAATTTCTCTCTGGTGCGTTTGCCATTACCCAGTAATGGACAACCCTGTCCTAGTAGTATGAGCCCTTCTTTCCCTATAGGAAGAATATTTACTTCTCAGAAGTAAAAACCAAAGCAACCTAGATCATTCCCATGGGAAATTATAAACAGATTTTCAAATCTGGGATAAGTCCCAAAGTCTCAGTTTTTAACCACATTGTCTTTAATTACACGAGACGTGCATACATTTGCTACAGTATTTCAGAACAAGTACTGTAGATAACTCAAGCTTTATATTTTAAAGCAGATCATTGCAATTTTGTGTCATGGTTTTGTTTTTTGTTTTTGTAAATATTTATTGACTAAGTTTGTGCTAATGGCAGTTATAAGCTAAAAGAGATCCTCAACAATATTTTAATTAAATTTGGAACTAAATATTTTAGAACATACTTAAATTCACCTATTTAGATGTCTTCATTTTGGAAGATAAATATATTAGAATTTTTAGAAAATACCCCTTAAAACAACATCAACATTTTTTAAAGCATTCACTGAAACTAATTTATTATGAAAGTCATGTATGTAGATATGAAGATTTACATGCTGATCACTTTCCCAATCTCCAATTAAGAGAAGTAATACTAATTCTACAAAAAATAAGTAATAGATATTCTATAATAAAATATAACATAAACATTTGTTCACACATTCATTAAACTAATATTAATTGAATACTTACTGTGTGCCAAGCACCATGTTAGGCACTGGTGTGCCCCAGAAAAGAAAGCAAAATCCTTGTTCTCAAAGAGCTTACATATACTGAGGGAGGTAAATAATGATTTACTTTTTAGTTTTCAATGAATCAGGTAATTCATTAATACAATTAACTTAATAAATAAATGCATAAATGTTCAATTTTTCTGGACCGAAGTGGTAGCCTGACTACTCCCACAATATTTCTAATGCTATAGTCTAAAGAGCACCAGGCTCAGAGATCTGAGTACTCATCTCCAGTACAACGTAACTAGCAGTGCGGTCCTGTGCAGGTCGGTTAACTTTATGAGATCCTAAATGAAAATTCTATTCCCCGGCTTGCCTGAGAGTGGTTGTCAGGAGTGAATGAAGTAAAATAATACACAGCTTTAAAACATTCTAACTGCCATTCAAAAATGCTTCTGTAGAGTTACAGCAACTAAAAACTGATCTCTCTTTGGCTCTTCAGAGAATCTACTAATTGTTCCAATCTATATCTCTGCCCATTTTTCTCCACGAAGACCCAAAACCAAATTGTGTTAAGTTATGTCATATACAACATAAGCTCAACACATCCAAAATATGACTGTATAGTCATCTCTCCTCTCTTCTTCCACCTCATTGATACCACTTTTCTTGGTTGTTTCGCCACCATACACTAGAACCAGAAACCCCTTTTATTTGTTCTTGGTACCAACAATCTATCAGTCTCCAAGTCTCTACAATTGTACAAATTGTGCTCAAACCCATCCCTTCTTTCTTTCTAATGCCAGTCATAGCCTTAGTCAAGCCTTCAACATTTCTTATCTGTATGATAATAATCAACTATAACCTCTTCTTCCATTCTTGTTCCCCTCAAAATTATTTCTGCCAAAACTGCTTGAGTGAACTTTCTAACCAGTAATTATAATCTTTAACAATCTTTCAGCAGAACCTCATTACCTATAAAATAAAGTTGTCTTGGCATAGCAAAGCAAAGTACTCCAAACTCGTTTCTTTTCTACCTCGCGTCAAATCCTAACATCTTTCCTTCCATCGTACTTTACAAACTAGTACTACTGAGTAGATTCATTGTTATCTTTAACACTATGCTGTTGCTATTTCACATCTGCCCACTTTGCATAAAACTCCTGTCACCATCTTATCCCTGTATTAAACTTCTATTTATCTTTCAAAATTTAACTCGAGCTTGACTTCTTCTGTGATGTCTTCATAGTCCCATAAAATAAAAAGCATTCTCACTCAGTACTCTGCTATATTATATGCAAAATTCTGCTATACCACGTATTTCACTACTTTATAATTATTACCTTGAATGTCTATTTCACTTGCTACAATATGAGTAATTTATAGAAAGTGATTATTCATTAGTTGAGCTCTACAACCTAGCTCAGAGCATGGCACTCATTTGAACTCAGTGACTGACTCTTAATCTAACCGGAACTGTAAAGCTTCCTTTACATAGCCATGAGGTCTACCTCAGACCCATGATGCCAGAGAGAACTTTCAGTGAAACAGAAGTTAACTTTGTGATCACATATGAGCTTAAATTAGTATGTAAAATTATATCTCTTGCTTCTCCTTTTGATGTTTTTCTTTTGTTATTTTGTATGTGGGAGTAAAAAAAAAGCTGCATACTAATAAAGGCAATATGGGCCCTGAATGGATGATCTGAGGATATGATTTTTATTATACTTTGTGCATAATTTTTCGGAAGTTCAGTTCAGAAATTATGAATGAATTTGACTTAATACATAAAATTTATTATAAAAATACTTTTCAAAAATATCGTCTCTAACAAAAACACAGAATCTGGCTATTTTATATGGTTAATGATGTAAAAATAACATGTAAATATTTTTTCACCCAACACTCTATTGGAAAGAACACTGGGCAGTTTAGTTGTAATGCTGCTGTTTATTGTCCATAAAAACTTGGCCAAACCACGCTTAGTCTCCCAGTCTGTATTAGTGGTACAATATTGCGCAATAATGCTTTTTTATAAGATTCAAATATAATAATACTCATTAAAATAATTTGATAACTTCAGAACTAAATACAAAGTACTCTATAAGCATTAAATAGGTGTTTATTGTATATCTAAATAATAAGAAAATATAAATCTCTAATATGAAAGTTACTTATTATACACAGACAATATTATATATAACAACATCAAATATATAAGCTGTTTGTACACTAAAAATATATACTGAATTAGTTTCAGAATTGTTAGTTTGTTAGTAACATATTCAAGCATTCCTATGTATTTAAATATCTTTTGTTACAATTTTATTCCCAGAACTATTCCACTAATTAGAAGGTAAATTGGAGTATAACTTCAATAATCCGTTGTATAAGTACTCAGAAAAAGGTATAATCAGCAAAAACAGTTTGATGGACTGAGAACCTTGGGGAAATGTCTAATAAAATTTGTGATGAACAAACAAAATACTTCTAATAACCACCTTTGTAATTTAAAAACAATACAACAAAATAAAAAGATGAGCATTTTAAAAAAGTTATTGGCTTAACTGTTTATAGTAACAATCACATCATCAAGCTATCAAATAATAATTTCATAATAAAATTTCAACAAACTTTTTTACAAAGATTCATTAAAAAATAAGTTTGCTTCTTTTACATACTTGCACAGAGATGTGCAAATGTGGTCAGAGTAAACTTTGGGGGAGAAAGGAAGGAAGGAGGTAGGAAATGAAGAAAGAAGCAAGCTAGGAAGACTTGACACTTATGCCATGTTGTCAGCTCTGTACATGTCAGACTCTCATCACCTCACATTTTCAAATTTGCAATATCATCCCAGTTGACCTTGTCTCTCAGTCTCATCATTCATTCATTTATTCATGCAAACATTTATAAAATGTATACTAAATGATAGAAAGAGAAGAAGAGAAAAGCACACACCCTAAAAATCATTAGACTTACATATGGAGACAGAGAAGTAAATGGACAAAAGAGTGTCTTACGATAGAGAGAAAAAAAGTTGAAAGATCATAGGAATGAGGCATTTCATTTTAATTTCAGCCTGTTCATTATATATATAAATCTTCACAAAACAGCCAAGTTAATCATTTCATTTCTCTGGTCAAATGACTTCAGTAGCTCTTTCTTTCTGTGTAAAGGGAAAAATCCTTATTCCCTCTTCTCCTTCAAGGACTCTATAAAATCTGTTTGTTTCTATCTTCACAATATTATATCATTTAGAAGTGCTTATGTTCCAAATATCAGAAAACCCAGCTCAAATAAGCTTATTCAATAAAGGGAATACTTTTTCACAGTGGGTTTGATAACAGTCAATAGGTACCTTGGAAGTCATTAGTAAACACAAGTCAACTTGGAAAGGAAAAGCCCGCTCAGTCTGGAAAAGGCAAGCCCACCAGCTGACGATCTGATCTATAAATTTGGTAGAAGTAATAAGAGAAACATCAGCAAGTTTGAGAAAGAGGATGCTGGATGAAAAAGAGCTTTGTGAAATATACCTGAATCTTGGATAATCTGAAAATTGAATACGAGCATGTACCACCATTGTTTTCTTCCTGTGGAAATTTGAAGCCAGCATGTACAATTTGATGATGATTTTTACAAAAAAAAAAAAAAAGATACTCTTATTCCTCTTTTTCGTTCTGGGACGTGGGCGTATTGATACCTTATATTTGCCATTCCTTGAAAATAGAATTTTAGCAAGTGAGAACACTTTTCTTTTGTATAAAAGTGTTAAAAAGGGATGATTCTAACCCAAACTTCAAATTTATCCTTGAAGTCCTCTCATTATCTTGTAATTTTCCTCCTCCAAAGTTTTGTGTGTTCCTCAAGCTCTTGTGATTGTCTCTGGGTGCCCTGATCTCCCTGAAGACTTAACCTTACCCAACACCTGCACTCTGAATCATCTTTTCAATAAGGCTTTTGCCAGGTAAAATTGCTACCTACTCTGGATTGAGGTTCGGGTTTGTTTGTTTTTTTTTCCTTACGGAACAGATATCAAGTTGCTCCATCACCCTTTACCGAGAACACCTTCCTTTCCCTTTCGAATTACGCTGACAACTTCAAAGATATTCAGATGACTGAATTGCATTTGGACTCTTTATTCTGTTTCATTGATTTATTTGTTTTTGCTTATACCAATGCCTATTGATATCATTACTATAACTTTTAAAATCTTATCAACTATTTCTACAATTTTGTTCTTCTTTTTCAAGTTCTGTTTGGCTATTCTAGGTCCTCTGCGTTTTTATATATGTTTAGAATAAGCTGGTAAATTTCTACAGAAATACCTACTGAGATTTTAAATGGGAACATATGGAATCTATAAATCAATTTGGGAAGAATATACATTTTAAGAATATTGAGTTTTCCAATCCACAAATATGGTTAATATCTCTATTTATTTAGACTTTCTTTCATTTCTTGCAGCAATACTTTTTGAGGTCTGCACATTGTTAATTTATTCTCATCTAAATATTTTTTATTTTCCAATTTTTTGTTGCTAGTAGATAGAAATACAATTTATTTTCGTATACGGACTTTATATTCACAACTTTTCTAAAATCACTTATAACTTCTAAATATGTTTCCCTTACTTTTTCCATATACACAATAATGCTATCAGTAAACAAATATAGTTTTACATCTTCCTTTCTAATGGCTATGTATTTCATGTCTGTTTGTGCCTTATTACACTGACTTTGACCGCCAATGCAATACAAAATAGAAGTAAAGAGAGTGGACATCCATATCACAGTCCTGATTTGAAGAAGAAACGTTCATCATGTCACTATGAAGCATGATATTAACTGTACATATTTTGTACATACCCTTTACTAGGTTGAGGAAGTTTCTGTCATTGACAATTGTCTAGAGGAATTTTTCATAAATGGTGTTGAATTTTATCAACTGCTTTTTTTAAACATATATTGATATAATCATAACGGTTTTCATTTCTCCTTATTCTATAGTCAGTTATCTTGATTGATTTTTTAGCCCTAACCTTGCATTATAGATTTTTGAGTGCTAAACCAACCTTTCATTCCAGAGATAAACACCAATTAGTTGCAACATATTACCCTTTTTATGTATTTCTGGATAATACTTGCTAATTTTTTGAAGATTTTTGCATTTATATTCATGAGGAATATTTGTCTGTAAATTTGTTTTTTGTAATGTCATTGTTTTAGTAAATAAACCTAATGTCATTAGGTTTTAGTAAAATGGATATACTAGCCACAAAAAACCATTTGGGCAGTGTTTCAACTTTCTTCTGTGATTCTGTGTAACGTTGTTGTGGTGGTTTGGTTTGGTTTTTCTTCCATTAATATTTGGTAGAATTTTTCTGTTAAGCCATCTGAGGCTTATGTAAATATTTCAATGACAGGTTCACTTCTGTAAACACATATAAAATTTTTCAATCTTTGTATATCTTCTTGTGATAGTTTCAAAAAGTTTTATTTTTCAAGACATTTTTTTCTATTTCTTGTTAGTTGTCAAAGGTATTGCCATAAAATTGTTTGAAATATTTATTATACCTTCATTGCTTGTAGGCTCTTATTCATGTCCTCTTTAATTTCAGATATTAATAATTTGTGGGTTTTTTCTTTTTTTTTTCATCAGTATTACTGGGGTTCAGCAATTTTATTCATTCATGTTTTTTCAAAAGACAATGTCTGGGTTTAGGTAATATCAATAATTATTTATCTGTTTTCTACATTATTGATATCTACTCTATCTGTATTCCATCATTCTGTCCTGGAGCAGAATGAGCTTTTATTCTATTAGTTCTTAAGTTGGAGCTCAGACCATTGATTTTAGTCCTTCTTTACTTTGTAATATAAGCATTTAAAACTATAAATGTCATTCAAGCATTGTTTAGTTACATTTCACAAATTTATAAATACTGTATTTTCATTACTGCTCAGTTCTAAATATTTTCCAATTTACATTGAGATTTTTTTCTTTGGCCAATTGCCTGTTTATAAGTGTGTTGCTTAATTTTAAAATATCTGGGAATTTTTAGCTATTTTACTATTGATTTATAGTTTAATTCCATTACAGTCAGATAGAAAAATTCTATTGGATTTCATTCCTTTCAAATGTATTGAGATTTGCTTTATAGTCCAGCATATCATCTGCATAGTGAATGTTCCGTGTGCATTTGAAACATTTGCGTTCTGCGCTTGTTTGCTGCAATTATTTGAAAATCTCAGTTAGGTAAAATTTGTTTTACAAGGGTTGCTCATGTCTTCAATATCTTAATGATATTTTTCTCCTCTTGGTCTGTCAATTACTCAGTGAGATGAGTTCAAATCTCTAACCATGACTGTTGATCTATTTCTCTTTTTTTTATTATTGTACTTTAGATGAAGGTTTACAGAACAAACTAGTTTCTTATTAAACAATTAGTACACATATTATTTTGCGACATTGGTTACCAACCCCACGACATGTCAATACTCTCCTTTTCTCTACCTTGGGTTCCCTATTACCAGCTTTCCTGTCCCCTCCTGCCTTCTAGTCTGTGCCCCTGGGCTGGTGTGCCCCTTTAGTCTCTTTTTGTTTTATGAGCCTGTCTAATCTTTGGCTGAAGGGTAAACCTCAGGAGTGACTTTATTACTGAGCTAAAAGGGTGTCTGGGGGGCCGTACTTGGGGTTTCTCCAGATCTGTTTCTCTTTTTAATTCTGTCCATTTTTGCTTCATGATTTTGAAATACATACATATTTAGGATTGCTATGTTTTCCTGATAATTGAACCTGTATTTTGAAACTTCCTGCTTTAGGTGTGTTAATAATCTTATCTTGCAGTCCATTTTGCTGATACATATACAACCACACCCGCTTTCTTGTGATTAGAGTTTGCATATTATTCTTTTTTCATTCTTGTATTTTTAATCTATCTTTGCACTTATATTTACATGTGTCTACTATAAACAACATATTGTTGTATTGTATTTCTATCCAATCTGATAATCTCTAGCGTTTAAATGGAGTATTTAGACTATATGTTTAATGTAAATAGATTTCACTGGGTTTAAATCTGTTTTCATACTATTGTTTTCTATTTTTTCCTATTTATTCTTTGTTCCACATTTCCTGTCTTTTTTGACTAATTGGACTTTTTTTAATTTCATTTTTATCTTCTTTATTGACATTGTGGTTAAGTTTTTTCTTTCTTTTTTATTTTTGTTTTTGGCAATTTTTTTGTAGCTACATAGATTACCATATTCTTTGTTAACTTACTACATTCCATTCAATGTTTGAGGTGAATAATTATTCAGCTGTATAAATCCATTTACCTTCCCATTCATTATATTATTGTTACCATATATTTTACTTATATATATTCTATAGGCTTTATAAATACTTATTATTTTGTTTTAAATACACCCACTCCTCACTTATCAACATGGTTAGGTTCCAAAGACCAGGTCGTTATGCAAAAATTGGTGTTATGCTAACAGGATGACCACATCAGATCACAAAATGGAGGATGACTACATCATTACACAACTGTCAAATTATATCATTACATAACTGCCAAATTACATCATTATATAACTTCCAAACAACTGAGAATCGTGGCCCAGCCAAGTTGATACATAACCTTAACCATCACAGCCAGCATTACTCTTGCCTTACACCTCGACATTTGTTACTGCCAGAGTTATGTTGTTAATGTGGAAAATAGTTGGATAGTAGATTGTTTACTATTGTCATAAGTGTAAAACTTTGGATAACAATATAGTCGATAAGTGAGGAATAGGTGTAAGTGTTAATCTGTTAAAGAAATAACTTAATGGTTTAATATTTTCCCTCGTATTTACGTCTTCCAGAGCTCTCGAATTCTTCCTGAATGACTTGGATTTCCATCTGGGATTATATCATTTCAGCCTGAGGCACTTCCTTTAAGAGTCCTTATAGTGCATATCTGCTGCTGACAATTCACTTAGCTTTTTTTTATCTGAAAATATTTCGTTTCATCCTCATTTGGAAAAGATAATTTTCCTAGTTATATAATTCTGGTGACTTATTTTTCTTTTAATAATTTGAAGATAATGTTCCATTATTTTCTGCTTTCAATTTTTTTCTGATGTGAAGTCAGCCATATTGTCATTGTTATTTTCCCTATAAGTTATGTGTCTTTTTTTTTTGGCCTGTATTTAGGATTTTCTGTTTACCTTTGGTTTTCAGCAATTTGACTAAGATATGCTTAAGCGTGGCTTTTCTTTGCAATCATGAGCTTCTTGGATCTGTGGTTTAATAACTTTCCTCAATTTTGAAAAATTCGTAGTCATTATCTCCTTCAATAAAGGTGACAGTTAGCTTCCGTAAAGATTACAGCATTTGAAATGCTATGGGGCAGTTCTACCCCGTCCTATATGGTTGCTATGAGTTGGAATCAACTCAATGCCAGTGAATTTTTTTTTTTTCAATATCCTTCAGTATTCTCTCTCTTTTCCCTGGCTCCGCCACAATTACACTTATGGTAGATTAGTTGTTATTGTTTCACAGGCCTCTGATGTTCTATTCTGATTGTCCTCATTATCATAATCATTGTCGTTGTCATTTTTTT
This sequence comes from Trichechus manatus latirostris, assembly GCF_000243295.1. Lineage (NCBI taxonomy): Eukaryota > Metazoa > Chordata > Mammalia > Sirenia > Trichechidae > Trichechus > Trichechus manatus. The sequence continues at coordinate 826,035 of NW_004444165.1, read as the reverse complement.
CACCATGTGCTTTGGTTTTGATAATTCTGTGTTCTGGTTTTAGTTTCACTAATACTTTCTTTTGTTGTGTCCAATCTGCTTTTAGCTCCAATTAATCTTCATTTCATATAATGTATTTTTACTTTTAGAATTCCCCTTTAGTTCTGTCTCTGTCTCTCTTGTTCTCTGGAATAGTACTTTCATCTAAATATTTTTACCTATGTTGCCTATTTCTTTCTAAATTTTTAGACATATTTCTAAAAACTCTTTCCAAACATTTGTCTGATAACTTGAATATCTGGGACATTTGTGGTTCTATTGATTTTGAGTGCCTCCATCCAACTAGGTTTTAGTATCTAGGCATTACCCAGTCAGGAAACGTCTCTCTCTGTTTTCCGTGTTCAAGCTTTCTACATTGCCACTTATTCAGTTCCATGGAAGGAATTGACACATAAGGAGGTCTAAAAACCAAAAAAAAAACATTGCCATCAAGTTGATTCTGATTCTAATCTGCCATGGCAGCTCATAGGTGGCTGTTAAAAATTTGTCTGTTTTGCCTATTGTCCAAACAAAGTACCTTTTTCTGTGGCAGGCTTGTTTCTCCACCAACCAATAAGAAAACTAGATAAGGGTCTCTATGGATATAAATGGACAATGTTTTCTACTAACCTTGGAAGGATCTGTCCCCTTTTGATATTTTGTTTATTTGGGCTTCTTTGCAAACTACAGGACTTCAATGACCTTAAATAAAGATATAAAAAATAGGATTTTTTTTTTTTTTAGTTTATCTGGTGTTTTCTCATTGTTATAGTGAGAGTGATGGCCTATTATATCTTCCTGCATTTAACTGGAAGTAGAAAATCTATAATGTGCTTTCAAAAATATTATATAAACATTAAATATATTTCAGAGTGGCAACGTTTCTCTTTTTATTTTCAAAATACTTTGTAATTTACATGTATGTTCCTTCTTTTTTTCCAAACCATCATCTACATTGTGATTTCAAGTTGTTCTATTTTAATACCTATAATTACCAATTCCAACTTTCTGATTGAATATAATGTCTTTCTAACCATTTCCTCCCGTGCTGATTGTTATGGCTTATTTTCAGAATTTTCTACATGTAAATTAGAATAAAGGATTATCAAAAGCTATGCACAGATGGTTGCATGCACTTCTCTCCCTTTACACCTTTAATATTCATCTTTATAATATACCAAATATATTATCTGCTCTACAGTGGAAACTTCTAACTTAATATACATCTGCGTATGAGAGCATTCCTTTTCAATATCAAGAAGTTTTGTTTTCTATAATACCCAATAACTTAAACAGCAAAACCGGTCTTGTTTCATTGTATCGTTTCTATTTTTATCTAACCAGAAGTACTGCATAGAAGTTGGAGAAATGTTAGAATTCAATAATTATGTTGAGAAAAACAATTAGTTACCAAAAAAAAAAAAAAAACCCAAACCTGCCGGGGAGTCAATTCCGACTCATAGGGACCCTATAGGACAAAGTAGAACTGCCCCATACGGTTTCCAAGGAGCAGCTGGTGGATTCAAACTGCCGACTTTTTGGTTAGCAGCCAAGCTCTTAACCACTGTGTCACCAGGTACACCAGTCATGTACCGCAGTACATCCGTTTGGGCAACATCGCACCATGTGTACATCCATGGTCCTATAAGATGAGTTCGGAAATCCTGATTGGGGAATGGGACACAGTGGGCGTAACTGGGCATAACAAACGTAACAGCTTCCCACACACAACATGTGTATCTCATTTCTCTTGTATACAAAGCAATTGCACTGCCAGGTGTATTTAACTCAAATATTTAATATAACAGGCTTTACAGCAGTCGGTTCTTACATATGAATTGTATGTAAGTCAGACGTTCATAATCCAGGGACAGCCAGTAATATCGTGTTCGCACAATGTCCAAATCACATAATATCCTATTTCACAGAGCGTATAGTGGACGTTAAGCAATATATGTCAAGGCTGTGACTCTTTGGAAGCAGGTTGCAAGGCTTGTTTTTCGAGGCACTGGTTCCAACCACCAACCCTTCGTCCAGTAGTCGAGTACTTAATTATTTGCTCCACGCAGGGACTCCTGCGTAGATGTTGTTGCAGTTAGTTGCTCTCGAGTTGATTCTGACTCATGGAGTCTATGTGTGTGTGTATATATATATATATATACACACATATATAAATATATATATATATGCCTTACTGGTTCTGTTTCTCTAGAAAACCCTGCGACATGCATCAAGATCTGTTTCATTAGATGCTCAGAACAAAGCGTTTCATATATCCAAAGCATCCTAAAAATAAAAAGCAAAAAAAAAAATTCAAACGCATTGCCTTTGAGTCACTGACTCACAGCAATCCTATAGGACAGAGTAGACAGCCCCCTAAGGTTTCCAAGGCGGTAAACTTTATAGAAGCACACTGCCACATCTTTCTCCTGCAGAGCTGCTGGTAGATTTGAACCTCCAGCCTTTCAGTTAGCAGCCAAGGGCTTAACCACTGCACCACCAGGGCTCCTACAATGGCTAAAATCACTACTTCAAAAGTTAGAGTGTTTGTGACTTCTGACTGCATACTTACCGTGGTAGAAATAGATAAACTATTATGGATGATATGGTTATAGTCCTCTTCAGTGGGAAAGTTTTTCTCTGGAGAGGATTGCAAATATGAATAATTAACTGCAATGGCAATAGTCTTCTACATGTGTTGTGGGTGAAATGCTATAGATTCTGGTATTTTTTTAAACAATATACGTTGCCATCAAAGAGACAGAGACAGTTTATAACACACTATCACCTGTCCACTTTGTTGTTCGCAAGTCATCAAAATAGGGGTCATGGGAGATAAAATTTATATAATCAAAATATAGAACAGAAAATAATTCAATATGCCGATTGAATTTAATTGTTTGGCATACAGTTACGGTTACAACATAAGAAACAACTATACACTTAATTTCTTTCATCTCCTAAATGGAATGACTTTTATACATCTTCTTTGGTCTCAGAAAAAGGTGACCATTAGGGTGATCCACTCTATCCAAAACTATGTCTATGAAGGGAATGGGTGATAAATAAAGGGAAAAGGTAGAATCAAAGAAAGTGAAATCCTGGAGATACATAGCTTACAGATCATGTAGTGAGCCTTCATTTGTATGTAATATTTTTAAAAGTTGCTTTGCAAAATGGGAGAGAGGGTAATATTAGTGATTTTTTTTATCATTTAATGTAAGGTAATATTCACACAAAGGCCTAAAATATAAGGAGGTTTTAGTAGATATTATATTATTTAATATTTTAACAACAGTATGAGATGTTTGTTATTCCCATTTCACAGATTACAAAACTTGAGTGTCACACATTGGAAAGTGCCAGAGCCAGTGCTGAACCCCAAGTCTTCCTATTTTACAACCTGTGTTCTTTCCACCATTATTTTTGTCTTTCTTTAAGTCCATATAAAATTTCAAAACAAATTACAATCACAGCACTATTCTTAAGGCTGTATTTCATTCAGCTCTCCTATTAGAGCCAGTAATACATTAAAACTCCTTATGTAAATTTCTTTGCTTAGATACATAGCTAATGGCTTTCATATAATTAATGATCTTCAAACATCACTTAGAATGTTTTATATTATTAAGTCATACTCTTTAAATGCCATAAAAATGATGTAATATTACAATGATTGAGTTCCATTGAATATATTTCCCTGCAGATATGGGAAGATATTAAGCTGTCATCCTAGCTAGCTAACTGTTTCACAGTAAACCAAAACAGACAGATGAAGCATTATACAACAATTAAGCCAAAATCATTATAGGTTTGCTGAATTAAAAAAAAAATTAATATTGACAACTGACAAGTCTTGCTTTCTAAATTTAAAAAATAGTCTTAAAATTAAAACACCCTCTGATCAGATGCACTTACATGCATTGCGTGGTGCTATACTCTCCTCGCATGAACATCAATGAAGAGGAAAGAAATAATGGTGTTCTAACCAAAAAATCAAACCTGTTGCCGTCAAGTTGATTCTGACTCATAGGAATCATATAGGATAGAGTAGAACTACCCCATAGGGTTACCAAGGCTATAATCTTTATGGAAGCAGACTATCACATCTTTCTCCCTTAGAGTGGCTGTTGGGTTCAAACTGCCAACCTTTTGATTAGTAGTTGAGTGCTTTAACACTGTACCACCAGGGATCCTTAAATAGTGCTCTAACCACAAAGAAAAACCTACAAATAAGGCATCTCTCCAGGGCTTGCTGCATTTTCTGTAGCGTTATGTGTCATTTATTCTGGTGATCCCCTTAAGAGCACAGAGCTATAACCCATTTACTGATGTTGTAAAATCTATTTTATGATTCAGATTGGGATAGCCTAGTGAATTCATGCCATTTTTCTTTAGATTCTTATCTCTTTATTCACATTAGACTATTCACATTTTTCAGCAAAAGTGCCAACTGTACTATGGAAGCCCAATACCCTTCTGTCAGTTTGTCATACTATAGGGACTTGTGTGTTGCTGTGATGCTGGAAGCTATGCCACTGGTATTCAGATACCAGCAGGGTTGCCCACGGCAGACAGATTTCATCTGAGCTTTAGACTAAGACAGACTAGGGAGGATCCGACAGTCTACTTCTGAAAAAACTGGCCAGTGAAAACCTTATGGATAGCAGCAGAACATTGTCAAATATAGTGCCAAAACATGAGCCCTTCAGGTTGAAAGGCACTCAAAATACAACTGGGGAAGAGCTGATTCCTCAAAGTATGAGTGGACATTAATGATGTGGGTGGGTGGAGTTACGCTTTTGGGACCTTCATTTGCTGATGTAGCATGATTTAAAATGAGAAGAAACAGCTGAAAAACCCATTAGTAATGAGAACGTGGAATGTACGAAGTATGAATATAGGAAAATTGAAAGTTGTCAAAAATGAAATGGAACTCATAAAGATAGATATCGTAGGCACTAGTGAGTTGAAATGGACTGATACTGGCCATTTTGAATAGGACAAACATATGATCTATTGTGCCACAAATGGCAAAGAGAATGGTGGTGTATTCATCATCAAAAAGAACATTTCAAGATCTATCTCGAAGTACACCGCTGTCGGTGATAGGATAATATCCATAAGCCTACAAGGAAGACCAGTTAGTACGACTGTTATTCAAATTTATGCCCCAACCACTAATGCCAAAGATGAAGAAATTGAAGATTTTAACCAACGTCTTCAGTCTGAAATTGATCAAACGTGCAATCAAGATGCATTGATAATTACTGGTGATTAGAATGCAAAAGTTGGAAGCAAAGAAGGATCTGTAGTTGGAAAATATGGCCTTGGTGATAGAAACGATGCAAGAAATTGCATCATAGAATTTTGCAAGACCAACCACTTATTCATTGCAAATACTTCTTTTCAACAACAAAAATGGCAACTACATGAATCTCACAGGAATCAAACTGACTACATCTGTAGAGACATGGGAAAACCCTGGTGGTGTAGTGGTTAAGTGCTGTGGCTGCTAACCAAAAGGTCAGCAGTTCAAATCCACCAGGTGGTCCTTGGAAACTCTATGGGGCAGTTCTTCTCTGTCCTATAGGGTCGGGTTTGGTTTTGTTTTTTCATGGAGCCCTGGTGGTGCAGTGGTTAACTGTTTGACTGCTAACCAAAAGATTGGCAGTTCAAATCCACAGGTTGCTCCTTGGAAACCCTATGGAGCAGTTCTGCTCTGTTCTATAGGGTTGCTATGAGCCACTCTATGGCCACGGGTTTGGTTTTGTGTTTTCATTAGCGGAAGAAGACGATGGAGAAACTCAATATCATCAGTCAGAATAATGCCAGCCAACTGTTGAACAGACCATCAATTGCTCATATGCAAGTTCAAGTTGGAGCTGAAGGAAATTTTCAAAAAGTCTATGGGATCCAAAACACTAAGTTTAATATATACCACCTGAATTTAGAACCATCTCAAGAATAGATTTGATACATTGAATACTAATGACCAAAGACCAGACAAGTTGTGGGATGACATCAAGCACATCATACATGAAGAAAGCAAAAGGTCATTAAAAAGACAGAAAGAAAGAAAAGACCAAAATGGATGTCAAAACAGACTCTGAAACTTGCTTTTGAACATAGAGTAGCTGAAGCGAACACAATATGATGAAAATCAAAGCGCTGAACAGAAGGTTTCAAAGGGTGGCTCCAGAAGACAACGTAAAGTGTTATAATGAAATGTGTAAAGACCTGGAGAAAGAAAACCAAATGGGAAGAACATTCTCAGCATTTCTCAAGCTGAAAGAACTGAAAAAAAAATTCAAGGCTTGAGTTGCCATATTGAAAGATTCTATGGGAAAAAATATTGAATGATGCAGGAGGCATTGAAAGAAGATGGAAGGAATACACAGAATCATTATACCAAAAAGAATTGGTCAACATTTAATCATTTCAAGACATAGCATACGATCAAGAACCAAGGGTACTGAAGGAAGAAGTCCAAGCTGCACCGAAGGCATTAGTGAAAAACAAGGCTCCAGGAACTGACAGAATACCAAGTGAAATATTTCAACAAATGGATGTGATGGTGGAAGCACTCATTCGTCTGTGCCAAGGAATTTGAAGACAGCTAGCTGACCAACTGACTGGAAGAGATCCATATTAGTGCCCATTTCAAAGAAAGGTGATCCAACAGAATTTGGAAATTATCAAACAATAGCATTAATATCACATGCAAGCAAAATTTTGCTGAAGATAATTCAAAAACAGTTGCAGCAGGAGAGGACATGGATTGAGAGCTATCATTGCTGACGTCAGATGGATCTTGGCTGAAAGCAGAAAATACTAAAAAGATGTTTACCTATGTTTTGTTGACTATGCAAAGGCATTCGACTGTGTGAATCATAACAAGTTATGGATAACACTGTGAAGAATGGGAATTCCAGACCATTTAACTGTGCTTATGTGGAACCTGTACCTAAACCAAGAAGCAGCCCTTTGAACAGAACAAGAGTATACTGCAAGGTTTAAAACCAGGAAAGGTGTGTCAGTGTTGTATCCTTTCACCGAGCTTATTCAATCTTTGGCATATAAACCCCTTGGTTTGTTGATTCCTAGGGCTGCATGGTGATGACCCAGTATAAGAGGAGGAGAGAAATGACAGTGTATGTGCCAGCGCAGAATTTCAAAGAGCTGTACACACAGTGTCTGGAGAAGAGTAGTTGGTTATTGTCAGAGTTAAGTGGAAAGGGGACCAGGAGACAACATTTGTTTTGCTAGTGAGGAGACTTAAATTCAAGAATGATTTTAAACTGAGGGGAAAAGGTGGTTAAGTTACACACTATGAAGGGTCTGTAATGATAAAATGTAACTGACATTGTATGAGAACTTCTCTGAGAACTTAAAAAAAATGTTGTTGTTGTTAGGTGCCGTCGAGTTGGTTCTGACTCATAGCGACCCTATGTACTACAGAATGAAACACTGCCCAGTCCTGCGCCATCCTCACAATTGTTGTTATGCTTGAACCCATTGTTGCAGCACTGGGTCAATTCATCTCATTGAGGGTCTTCTTCTTTTTTGCTGACCCTGTACTTTACCAAGCATGATGTCCTTCTCCAGGGACGGTTCCCTCCCGATAATATGTCCAAAGTATGTAAGATGTAGTTTCACCATCCTTGCTTACAAGGAGCATTCTGGTTGTATTTCTTCCAAGATAGATTTGTTCATTCATTTCGCACAGTCCATGGTATATTCAATATTCTTCGCCAACACAACAATTCAAAGGTATCAGTTCTTCTTTGGTCTTCCTTATTCGTTGCCCAGCTTTTGCATGCATATGAGGCAATTGAAAACACCATGGCTTGGATCAGGCACAGCTTAGTCTTCAAGGTGACATCTTTGCTTTTCAATACTTTAAAGAGGTCTTTCGCAGCCGATTTGCCCAGTTCAATGCATCTTTTGATTTCTTGACTGCTACATCCATGGGCATTGATTGTGGATCCACGTAAAATGAAATCCTTGACAACTTCAATCTTTTCTCTGTTTATCATGATGTTGCTTATTGGTCCAGTTGTGAGGATTTTTGTTTTCTTTATGTTGAGGTGTAATCCATGGTGAAGGCTGTGGTCTTTGATCTTCATCAGTAAGTGCTTCAAGTCCTCTTCACTTTCAGCAAGCAAGGCTGTGTCATCTGCATAACGCAGGTTGTTAATGAGTCTTCCTCCAATCATGATGCCCCATTCTTCTTCATAGAGTCCAGCTACTTGGATTATTTGCTCAGCATACAGACTGAATAGGTATGGTGAAAGGATACAATCCTGATGCACACCTTTCCTGACTTTAAACCACGCAGTATCCCCTTGTTCTGTTTGAAAAACTGCCTCTTGATCTTGATGTTCGGCTGCTATTCATAAGGTTTTCACTGGCTAATTCTTTTCAGAAGTAGACTGCCGGGTCCTTCCTAGTCTGTCTTAGTCTGGAAGCTCAGCTGAAACCTGTCCTCCGTGAGGGATCCTGCTGGTATCTGAATACCAATGGCATAGCTTCCAGCATCACAACAACACACAAGCCCCACAGTATGGCAAACTGACAGACACGTGGGGTGCCGTCAAGTCTATTAAAAAAATAGACTAACATAAACCTTAGATAATTTAGTTTTGTCAACTTTGAAGTCATATAACTTACCTAAGTCACTTTTCTATTTCTTATTCTATAAAAACAAATTCTGTTATTGGAAAATTACTCAGTTTTTTACAAAGAAAATTTCCATAAACAGCATCTATAAATAGAATGGATCACTTATTATTTTGTGCACTTGAAAGAAGCCACTTAAGTTATCAAAACACTTGCTGTTGTTGTCATTGTTGTTAGATGCCATTGAGTTGGTTTCGACTCATAGCAACCTTATGTATAAGAGCAAAATGTTGCCCTGTCTTGTGCCATCCTCACAGTCGTTGCTATGTTTGAACTGTTGTTACAGCCACTGTATCAGTCCATCCCATTGAGGGTCTTCCTCTTTTTCACTGACCCTCCACTTTACCAAAAATGATTTTCTTATATAGGGATTAGTCCCTCCTGATAACATGTCCAAAGTAAGAGAGATGAAGTCTCACCATCCTTGCTTCCAAGAAGCAGTATGGCTATCCTTCTTCCAAGACAGATATGTTCATATCAAATGATTATAGAAACCCAATTTTGTTGGCTGATGATATGTGTGCATAAACACACACTATTTGCCTCAAAGTTATAAGCAGTTGTAAGACTGCTGGGATGAGGACTGTACTATGTGATCCAATTTGGTTGTACACATATAACACAGAGTTTTAGCAATTGAAAGCTGTTACTATTATTTATAGAAAATAAACAGTAAACAACAAGAACTGAGTACTTACAGAAAACAAACAGTAAACAATAAGAACAGATTTGAAGTGAACTGGTCCCCTCTACCCTTACGAGTAATCCACTTAGCATTGTAGGGAAGGAATACACTTATGCCTAAAAGGGGACCCCCCTCACCCTTACCAAATTACCCATGTCCATTTCTGTATCACTGGGCAGGCACACCATGGACCAGGTGTCAGCAGGTCTCTCTCTCTCTCTCTCTCTCACTCTTAGTAGATATGATGTCAGGTCAGGCCAAGTGTGGCATGGCTGTGTTTCTCTCTCTGTCTCATGACTTTTCTTGGCCAGGACTGGCTCCCTGTCCTTGCTGGTCCAGCTCTCAACCAGTGGCTTTGGGACAACCCTGGGTCAATGCTTGGGTTAAGTCAGCATTACAACAGCTCTTGAGGCAAAATTTTTATGGCCAACCCGTGTACAGTGTATGCCCAAGCCTCTGCTGTTGGCAACCTTCTGCCCAGAGGTTCTCTGCTCTGTTGGTGACCTGCCCACAGGTGTCCAGCTCTGCTTAGTGGGCCGACTCACCCACTGGTATCATATTCTTCATAGGTTGATTCTGCCCACCACCACCATCTGCCAGTCTCATGGATCCTGCTGCTTGCACTGCTTCCACTCTTTCTCTTCTGCTTGACCCTGCAGTGCTTGCTGCCATTTCTCTCACTCTTCAGTTTTGTCAGATCACTGAAAGTTACCAACACAGCGCTACAGCCCTTGATGTGTATTACAGCTCCTCTAGGAGGTTCTCAGTGGAAGGCTATATTCTGAAAGGACTCGTTCCTCTCCTGGCTGTCAGTGATTAAAAGCCCCAAACCCTTCCTGAGATTTGCCTCTTATATAGGAACACTTCTTCTCAATTTCAGTATGTGGCTTTCATTAACTGACCAATCCCTTAGGTGGATCAGAGACCAACCAATCCTACTGGCTGTATTTGCAAGCCTCTTATGCAGAGATAGTAAACCAACCAATCCCTTGCAAGCCGATAATGTGGATAGCAAACCGATCAGTCCCTCCCATCAGCTTATGCGAATAGTAAACTGACCAACCCCGGCAAGATTTTGGCCCAACCAATCATTGTGGGAGGATTACAAACCCAGGGCCAGAAAAGCAATATAAGAAAAATCCCTTTACCCCACAGAGGACTTTGATGGAAAGTCATTTGTTGATGTGAGTTTCATACAATACCATCTGGCCGTTGATCTGATTAAGATATACTGGAATAAGCTCAGTGTTAAGAAGAATGTAAGAAATCAAAACACTGCTATCTGTATCATTCCTATCAGATTGCAACATGGTTTGTTGTTGTATGGTAGGATGGCTAAGTAAGAGAAATCAACAATGTCAATTAAATCAGCAAAATAGAAGCCATAGGGGACCTTACCAAGGAGAGCTTCAAATGCCTGGGAAGAGGCAAGCAAGGCCAAGAAATGGTGATAGTGATTACAATCTATTTGCTCAAGAATCCTGGTTGTGAAAAGAAATGCAGATGTTAGATGAACAGGCGCTGGAAGTGAAGTTCCAATGGGAACTGAGGCATTAAGGGAAGGTTTTATTTTTGAGTGAATTAAGATTTAGAAATCCTCAGTCATCTGGTTAGATGTCTGCCATTAAATTGCTAACTAATTTTAAGCAAGTTCTTTAAATGGTCTAAGCCTAAATTTCCTCATCAAAGAAATGGAATAATAGCACCTTCTGGTTAGTTTGTTAGGAAACTTTCAGTTCCGTGCTCCATATCCTTCCGTATTTGTTGTCTTTATACTTTGAGTTTTAAAACTAGTCTCGACTTTAACATTTTACAGGTAGTCCCCAACTTATGACAGGGTTTAGTTCTTACAACTATCATAACTCGGTTCTGATGCAAATTGAATACCTCTCTTCTTTTTTATTTTAGTTTTCATTATTATTGCCCTTTATTATCAGTATCTTTATAAATCCAATCTTTAAACATCTGCAAGTGAACATCTGAGAATGATAACATCAGCAAATTACAAACTGCAACATTGTATGTAGTACATATTACTAATGATACCCAACCAAAACCAAACCCATTGCCATCTAGTCCATTCTGATTCATAGCGACCTCCCCTTTTTTCTTTGTACATCTTATCATTAGTAAATACACTATATACAATTACTAACGATAAGATGTACCAAAAAAAAAAAAAAAAGGCTGGTCGTAAGTCCAGTTCATCATAACTTTCGAATACATCATAAATCAGGACTACCTATGTATTGCCTCATAATGGTATTATTTTGCTTCAGTTGGAGCCTATGCTTCCTCTATAGATTTCTATATTTCCCCAAAATACACCTTGCTCATGATGTGTCATGGATTGAATTATATCCCCCCAAAAATGTGTGTGTCAATTTGACTGGGCCATGATTCCCGGTATTGTGTGATTTTCCTCTGTGTTGTAAATCCTCCCTCTGTGATGTTAATGAGGGACGATGGGTGGCAGTTGTGTTAGTAAAGCAGGACTCAATCTACCAGATTGGATTGTGCCCTGAGGCAATCTCTTGAGATATAAAAGAGAGAAGTGAGCAGAGAGACGGGGGGAACTCATACCACCAAGGAAGCAGTGCCAGGAGCACAGCGTGTCCTTTGGACCCAGGGTCCCTGCACAGAGAAGCTCCTAGTCTGGGGGAAGATTGATGAGAAGGCCAACAGAGAAAGCCTTTCCCTGGAGCTGATGCCCTGAATTTGCACTTTTAGCCTACTTTACTGTGAAGAAATAAATTTCTCTTTGTTAAAGCCATCCACTTGTGGTATTTCTGTTATAGCAGCACTAGATGACTAAGACATGATGATTCTAAAGTTTGTAACAATGTATTCATATACTATACAGAGACCTAGGACTCTCAGTACTTTGCATGCAAAAAGAGGTAATTTTCAGGACAACTTTACAAGTCTTGAATTTTTCTCCTCATTGGCAAAACAAATGTGATCACTGGTCCCCTGTTTCACTTAACTCCCTTCTTCACAATAAAACCCCAGTTAAAAGACAGTTTTAAATTTAAATAAAATTTTATTTTCTATTATAAAAATTTTAATCTATTTTTAATTCTTTAATCACTTCATTATTCTAGATCCTTTCAGCGTTTCCATGATTCTTCCCTTCCTTTTAAATGTGGGATCATAAACTGTATATACTACTCTACTTTTTTGAAACAGGAAAAAGTTTATTTTGCATAGAAAGTATATATATTTTTCCTCAATATGATATAGACTGTGTCTATATCCTCAGTCAGTCTAAAAGATGAACTGTATTTTAATAAGTAAGAGTATTGATACAATTAAAATTTTTAAACAGCAAATACAAAGTGTGGCTCAACTAGTTATGTCATGATTTTTGGAGTCGTTTAGAAATTCAGACTTGACTATGGGCATCAATTCAGTATCACAAATCTTATTTTAAAAAACTCTAAAATCAAGAATGAAAAATCTTCTCAGTTTTTCCCCTCTTTTCTATTTCTTCTTCTCTACCATCAGCATTTTGTTTCAATATTGGCATGGGATTATAATCTCACAGACACACTTTCAGGAAATAATGAAATTTTATTTCAGATCAGAGAGCACATAACACCATAAATGTCTTTAGGAAACTAAATCTCAAGACTAACTAAGCACTGGGCATTTTTAAAGATTTTTATCTTCCGTGAAGTCCTGCTGTGTTATGAGATTTTAAATAATTTTACTTTTAAGTAATTACACATTTTACATAATAAAGAGGAGCTGTAGCTGTATTTTTCTGTCCTTTTTCTGGTAAAGCTTTATTTTTACAAACTACAAGGCAAATCTTGAAGATATATAATGTGCAGTCTGAAATATACTAAATTACTAAGATTCTGCTGGCAAATCTTTTCTGTATGTTCTAGAATAGAGTGAAGGTTTGACTCTTTTTCTTAAGAGAAAATAAAGTGATAGCGATAGACAGACATGTTATCACTCTTCTCCCTCTTTCCACAGAGAGGGAAAAGTTCTCATCCAAAACTTGTATTCCTTTTCGACTGCATAGGTCCCCAAAGATGTATGTTTGTGGGAGGTTTGGAAAAGGACTCAGCACAGTTTGTGATTGTGCTGAAGTATAGCAGAAAATAGGGAAGAGAGTGAGAAATGACACTCCTTTGACCCAAGGGAGTCTTCTCTTTTGCTTAGAAACAACATATTTCTAACCTTGAAGAAACAGTTTATTTACCACATCACTCTATGTTCTCAAGGAAAAAAAAAAAGTATGAATTTAATTATATCCTTGTCAAGGTAATTCCATCTCAAAAATTAATTTTCAGAGCTTTAGAGTTATTGCACATTAAAAAACATTGTCACACAAAAAACATGGGTGACCTGTCACAAACATTACAAAACTATTGACCTTACATAGCTTCATCTGCACAACTATTGATTTTTTTTCTCTCTTTATTTTGACATTTCATATGATTTCATCTAAGATTCATCACTGTGGAAATGTCAGGTTTAAGGGTGTGCTTTTATTGTTTGGGGAGATCAATCGTAGAAATGGTTTACTACTTATCTACTAGAGGCAGTAGGCTGGATTCATCAATGTTGAAATGATTCAGCATTAAGTTATCATATTTATTTTTCCAGAGGTTTCCAGGTTACTCTTCCCTCCACCCTGAAAAGTGAATTGGGTTGTCACTCTGGGTTTTAAATGTCAATAATTACTTAACTGGATTATAAAACATTAAACCCACAAATACTTTTAACTTGAGGACTTCCTGGGGTATGAGAGATGCAATTGTTAACTCCATACCATTTCTGTTAGTTGAGAAGGTGATGGAAGCACTAATACAATTACTCAGAACATAGTCAAAAATCAGTATTTTTATGCAATTTTATCATATAAATGTTTTGTCTTGTTTGAATTTTCAAAATAAATTCTTCCTGATGACTTTTATTATTATTATTTTTTAACAATGTGAGACAAATGGAATTTTAAGGTTCCTGAATGGAGTCTATGATCAAAATATTATCTGAAAATATGTCTCTCTTTTGTTTGGCTAGCTTCTTACAAACAGCATTTGCAGTGTGTTAAAAAATAAACTGGGGACCTCAATTGAACAGTGAATAATTTATGTGTAAATAGACTGACTTTTATTAGTATAAAAATTGGAAGAGGAGTCAACAAATTATTTGTGTTGCTATAGAATAGTTCCAAATCATCCAACAACATGTAAAATTTTCCAGGCAGGGACTGACTACCTAATAGGCAAAGCCCAGTGCGGAATGAAAATGTGGAGCCCTTTGTTCAAAAGCTATTAAGACTGTCAAGACAACATTGACAAAGACCACCACCACCACCACCACAACCGCCAGTTACCGTTGAGTAGATTTCGACTCATGGTGGTCCCATGTGTGTCAGAGCAAAACTGGGCTATGTAGGGTTCTCAGTGGCTCATTTTTCAGCAGTAGATTGCCAGATTTTTCTTCCAAGGCACTAGAACTAGAAGACTAGTTCCACTAGTCTTTTGGTTAGCAACTGAACGTTAACTGTTTGCACCAGACAGCAACTCTCAAGACAATGACAGCAGAATCTTAAACCAAGCACAGGACCCTTCTAAGCATTTATGACTTCACAGGTTGCATGCCCATAAAACGTTTTCAGGTTCTATCCATGAAAATTTACCTTTCTGATTTCATTCACTAATGAGGAAGAACTTGACCTCATTATACTATTGTTTTCCTTCCTAGAGAAAGCAACTTCAAACTCTGATAGTCCATATAATAATTTGTTGAAATACCATTAGCTAAGGAAGAAAAATGCTGAAGTATGCAAAATATCATTTTGTCTATTTGTTTTTTGAAAGCCTCTGAGTTAGAGAAGTGGCTTAATTTTGTGTTAGTAGCTAAAGCAAAAATAAAATAAAATGCAATAAATTCCACTTAATCATTTTCATGCTAATGTTTCCTGTTTACGGAAGGCAGATCCAGAAGCTTCAAGTATCTCTCCATCTGTCAGCAGATTTGCAGAGGCAAGTTCTGTTAATGAAAATGACCAGTACACAAAAGGTGACCTTTAAAAGTTACCCACAATTCTCAGAATGACACTGCTTTCCATGACAAACAAGAAACCATGATCTGGGTTTCAAGTTCTTAACCACTTGCTGTCAAAGCACTAATTAATTTAAAAGAAAAGAAACATTACAATATGACTAAATCAAGAAACATCTTTTTATCTGCTAGGAAAAAGAAAAAATGTTAGCTAGAAGTGATGTCATACTATAAAATACACTGGGAGATTTATTCCATGTGATTCTTGAATTCTAAATGTTTGTGATGATTTAAAACCAAGTCGTTGTAGAAAAATGCAACTACATTTTGAATGGCATTTTTTTTTCCTTTTAATTGAATGGAAAAACTAAGATTTTTTTTTTTTTTTTTCAAGCTGTAATTATGGTGTTTGATTCACTGAAGAATAATCCCCTTAATGAGAGCTGGTCTACATAATGACATTGCTCAGTGCAATATTTAACTAATCAGATTTTTCCTTCAATCCTAGCATTTACTACTTTCTTTTACCTATTCAAAGCAGATTCTCTTATGCTAGCGTGTGTGTTAATGTTAATTGAAGTTATTCAGGTGAATTACAAAGAAAATTAGACCCCTTGGGGTATTATCTTCCCTTGTAGTTTAAAAAAAGTTTTCTAGAAATGCGTATATAAATTTGAACAAAATACCGTATTCCACATGCCACTGTACATTTTCTAAGTATTTGATCATGCTACTGAGAATGTTTCTGACAAGATATATCTCTCATGAAGAGTTCAAATAATGAAAGGAGTTTTTAAAAGAAATCTTGGGTAAATTCTGAAATGCAATTTTGACTATAAAATTATAATGAAAATAATATGTTGATTAATTTGAGAACATTTTATTCTAGTGAAGAGAAGGAAGTACAAAGTAGGAAAGAGATTTTTATGCATATATTAAAGGAAAAAACATAAATGAAAAAACTCATTAACAAACTGATGTGACTTGGTTTGGAATAAAGTAAATATAGTTGAGAATGAGGGTTGGAGGAATATTAAAAGAATGAAACAAAACAGCTCATTGCTATTATTATGTTAAATGGAGCTCTAGATATAGATATACAGAAAGATAGATTTCCAAATCATGCAACCTTAAAACCCTATGTCTATGAAACTTATGAAATATTTAGAATAGTTTGTATTGTGTGGAAGAGAAAGCTCTAGAAATCTGTCCTCCAAAGCATGTATTTATTTCTGTGTTCAAATCCCCACATAAAAAACATTTTCAGAAGAGGTCTGATAAGATTGCAAAATATAGATGTTTTTTATTGACTTTAAACAGACTAAAACTGGAAAGAAAATAAAATCCTTCCCACAGTAGTACCACAGGGAGAAAGAAGCACTTTGAAAGCACATGAGAAATTATAGATAGTAATATTTTAGTGGAAATATAAAAAGCTGAAATAGAACTGAGAAACATTGCAGCAACTGAAAATTACTTCCTAAAATAATCTGGGTGAGAAAGATACTGATGGAAATGTAAATCTGAAATTGCTTCTCATTTACTTAATCTGTGAACTGAAGCAGTTTTTCTCTTTGGATTAAAAAAAAAATGCAAGTTCTGTTGGTTGAGTGATCCTCATAGCAAGCAGTAAGGTTCAGGAGTTCCTAAGAATTTCGAATCCAGTTCTAATCCATACTCCAACCTTATTTTCCACTCTATCCCCACACAGACCTTTCCCATGCTCATGTAGATTTTCATTTTCCCATCTATACATTTGTACGTGTATGTGCAAGTGAAGTTCTATAGATTTTATCACCAGTGTAGATTTGTGCATCTACCACTACAGTCGAGATACTGAGCAGTCCCGACACCACAAGGATCCCTTGTGTTGCCCTTTCATAATCACACTCACCTCTTCCTTCATCCTCTCTCCACCTTTCCCTAACCCTTGGCAAACATTAATCTTTCTTCCATTTCTAAAATTATATTATATAAATGGAATTATACAGTATGCACAGTATGTAACCTGTTGGTATTTATTTTTGTTTTTTTGTTTTTGTTTTCATTCAGCGTGATTCTTTGGAGATTCATCCAAGTTGTATCAATAGTCCATTCCTTTTTATTTCTGAGTACTGCTCCGTGGTATGTATATACCCCAGTTTGTTTAACCATTCATCTGTTGAAGAACAATTGGGCTGATTTCAGTTTTTAGCTATTACACATAAAACTACTATGAACATTCATATACAGGTTTTTGTGTGAACATAAGTTTTCATTTCTCTGGGATAAATGCCTAGAAAGCAATTGCTGGCCCTGTGATAACTGCATGCTTAGATTTGAAAGAAACTGCCAAACTGATATCCAGACTACCTGTAATATTTTATGTTCCCATGGCAAAATATGATTGATCCAGTTTCTCTGCATTATTGCCGGCATTTGAGTGTTGTCACTTTTTTATTTTAGCCATTACATTAGGTGTGTAATGATATCTCACTGTGGTTTTAGTTACAATCTCCTGATGGCTAATAATGTTGAACATCTTCTCATGTGCCTATTTTCCATCTGTATATCCTCTTTGGTGAAATATCTCTTCATGTCTTATGTCCATTTCCTAATTTGTTGTTTGGTGTTTTATTGTTCAGTTTTGAGAGTTCTTTATATATTCTAAATACTAGTCCTTGTTGGATATGTGGTTTGCAAATATTTTATCCTTGTCCAGAGCTTATCATTCCGTCATCATTACATGTGACTTCACAGAGCAAAAGTTTTAAATTTTGTTGAAGTTTAATTTAGCAATTTTACCTTTTCTGCATCATGATTTTCGTGTCAAGCCTAAGAACTCTTTGCCGAGCCCTAGATCTTGAAGATTATCTCCTAGTTTGTTTGTTTTTTCTATAAGTGTTACAGTTTTATGTTTTGTGTTTAAGGCTCTGATTCATTTCAGTTCATTTTGGTCACTATGAGTTGTAATTGACTCGATGGCAACAAGTTTTTGGTTTATGAGGTTTAGGTCAAGGATTTTTTTTTTTTTTTTTGCCATGAATGTTCAATTGCTCAAGCATCATTTGTTGAAAAGGCTATATATGTCCTTCATGTAATTGCTTTTGAAGCTTTTTTCAAAACTCATTTGGACACATTTCTGTAGGTATATTTCTGGAATCTCTGTTTTGTTCCACCGATCTATATATCTATATCTTCTGTCAATACACACTTTTTAATTACTTTAACTATGTAGTAACCCTTAATGACAGTCAGATGATTCATTCCACTTTTTCTTTGTCAAGATTTTTTTTTAGCTATTCTAGGGCCTTTTCCTCTTCATGTGAATTTCAGAATAAGCTTGTCTATGTCTATAAAAAAATTTTGCTGAGATTTTGATAGGAATTGCATTAATACTATAGATTAATTTGGGGAGAATTGAAATCTTTACTATGTTGAATCTTTCTATCCATGAACATAGTATATCGCTCCATTTATTTATTTAAGTCTTCTTTGTTTCATTTTTCAGCATTTTGCAATTTTCAGCATACAGATCCTATACATGTTTTGTTAATGTATGCCTAGGTATTTCATATTATTTGAAATGATATTAAATGGTATTGTGTTTTAATTTTGGTTTCCGCATATTCAGTGTTAGTATATATTTGATTTTTATGTGTTGATCTTATATCCTGTAACCTTGATGAACTCACTTATTATTTATATGAGTTTTTTTGTAGATTCCTTAAGGTTTTCTACGTAGAGATAATCACGCCATCTGCAAATAGAGATCATTTTATTTTTTCCCTTCCACTAGGTATGTGTTTTATTTCTTTCTCTTAGTTATTGTATTGGCTAGGATTTTCAGTACTAAATTGAGTAAGAGTGATAAGTGGGCATCCTTGTCCTGATCCTTATGTTAAGGAGAAAAGATTCAGTCTTTCACTATTAAGTATGATGTTACCTACATGTTTTTTCAAATGTTCTTCTTCAAGTTGAAGTATTGCTGTTTATTCCTAATTTGCTTAGAGTTTTTATTATGAATGGATATTAGATTTTGTAAAATGCCTTTTCTCTGTCAATTGATATGGTCATGAGATTTTTGTTCATTAGTGTTGATATGGTGGATTATATTGATTTATTTTTAAATGTTGAACCAATCTTAGGTACATAGGATAAATCTCATTTGGTTTTGGTGTATAATTCTTTTTATACATTTCTAAATTTGGTTTGCTAATATTCTGTTGAGGATTTTTATGTTTAAGTTCATGAGCACTATCAGTCTGTAGTTTTCTTTTCTTCACTGTGTTTTTCTAGTTATGGTATTAGGGTAATATTTGCTTCATAAAATTAGTTGAGGAGTGTTCCCTCCTCTTCTGAAAGAGGAAGATATTTTTCTGAAGAGATTCTTTAAATGTTTGGTATAATTCTTCAGTGAAACCATTTGGGCTTCTGCAGTTCTTTTCTGGGAGTTTTCAAGTACGACTCCAAATGTTTTAATGGTTAAAGGACTATTCAGATTTTTTATATCATCTTGTTGAGTTTGGTAGGTTGTAATTTTGGGGAATTGCTCCATTTTTTCTAAGTTGTGGAATTTATCATTATTATTGATTTTTTTCAAAGAAGCAATTTTTTTCTTCATTGATCTTGTCTATTGTTTTCTGGTTTTAATTTAATTGATTTCCGCTTTTATACTTCTATTCCCTTCCTTCTGCTTGCTTTGTTGTGTGTGTGTTTCTCTCCTTTTTCTAGTTCTTGAAGTTGCAACTTAAATAACTGTTTTAAAACCTTTCTCATTTCTAATATAAGAATCTAGTTGTATAAATTCCCCTCATCACTGCTTCAGCCGCATCTACCATATTTTGATATGTTGTGCTTTAGTTTTCATTCAGTTCTATGCATTTTTAATTTCCTTTGAGACTTCTTCGACTCATGTATTATTTAGCAACATTTTTTTTTAAATTTCCGTGTGGTTAAGGATTTTCTTCTTGTCTTTTTCTTACTGATTTCAAGTTTGGTTCCATTATGGTTAGAGAACATACTGTATATGATTCCATTTCTTTTGAATTTTTTGAGCTTTATTTTATGGCTAAGGATATATTCTATATTGATGAATGGTCTATGCATGCTTGAATACAGCATATTCTGATGTTGTTAGGTGGAGCATTATATATATATGTCTTCAAATTTGTTCTTAATTATTGATTCCTATGAAGGAAAATGGCAGAACTAACTAAGAAATGTGTCACAGATCTTATCCTTGTTGGACTTTAGGCCTATATTTGATATAAGACTTATATATGTCTACATAAATTGTTTCATTCTCAAGATTAATTGTTTTGAGCCAAGAAATTTTTAGATGCCACAAAAAAGGGAAAAAACAGGATCTCAGGCAGTTTAGTTCATTTCCTCTTTTTTTGTGAGGGGGGTGGTTCATTGTTATTTCTTCTTCCTATTCTTCCTGAGGTACTTAAAAGTTTTTATTATAAGCAATTTTTAGATATAAAGAAAGAGATAAAGTAATTATAATTCTATTGGACTTTTACAACAATTATTGTCTAAGATAGCTCAATGTCTCAGAGATCTCTTAGGCCATGATCAACATAGGATTAGCTTCGTTTTTCAGACAGAAAAATTAATGCACAAAGTATAATAATGTTCCTCATTGTCACTCATTCAAGAGGCACAGCCCACATACTTAAGTCTAGAAAATAGGTTGATGCTTTCTCTTCCTACATTACCCAAGCTACAACTAAGATGAACAATTATTGTACTTGGCAACCAGGACTATATGATGAAGTAAAGTAACAAAAACACACATTTAATAAAATTTCTCATTACATGATGTCATGGATCAAATTATGTCCCCCAAAAAATGTGTGTATCAATTTGGCTGGGCCATGATTCCCGGTATTGTGTGATTTACCTATGTTGTAAATCCTGCCTCTATGATGTTAATGAGGAAGGATGGGTGGCAGTTGTGTTAGTAAGGCAGGACTCAGTCTACAAGATTGGATTGTGTCTTGAGACAATCTCTTGAGATATAAAAGAGAGAAGTGAGCAGAGAGACATGGGGACCTCATACCACTGAAAAAGCAGCGCCAGGAGCAAAGCATGTCCTTTGGACCCGGGAGCCCTGCACGGAGAAGCTCCTAGTCCGGGTGAACATTGATGAAAAGGCCAACAGAGAGAGAAAGCCTTCCCCTGGAGCTGACACCCTGAATTTGGACTTCTAGCCTACTTTACTGTGAAGAAATAAACTTCTCTTTGTTAAAACACTCCACTTGTGGTATTTCTGTTATAGCAGCACTAGATGACTAAGACACATGATGTCTTCTCCTCATCTCATGTAATACTTTAAAAATTTTTACGTATCTCAAATGTTTTTAAAAATGTCAAGCAATAGAGAGAGTCATCATGCATAAGTTTTGAATCACAAATTGATTGATTTTATTGGAATCATGGATGATGAAACGGTCAAATTGTAATGCTACACTTCTTACCTGCAGGTGATGTACCTGATCTATGACTTATAGAAATCAATTTTCAACTTATTCAACGTCACTGCTCTTTTCAAAGGAAGGTTTTCAAATAGTAAATTGCATGTTTAAAGACCTGAGTAGCTTTAAACATTCTTTTCATTAGTCCCAAACCCTCATTATTTTGAAGAGTACTCAACTTTAACTGGACTGAATCATTTTCTAAGTCATTCTGTTTCTGTACTTAATCATTCTCAACTTTTTCCTTGCTCTCCATTTCACTAGGCTAAAAGAATGAAAAGAAGATTTATCCAGGACATATTTTCAAGAAGCACAGCATAAAACAAACACAACCCCAAACACTTTTTTGGCATTTGTTCAACATTTGGGTTATAAACTTTTTCAACTTGTAGAAAGGGATGAACAAACTTTCAGGAATGCCACATATCTATTAATCTTAAACTATAGCTGGTGGCACAGTGGTTAAAAGCTTAGCTGCTAACCAAAAAGGTCAGCAGTTCGAATCCACAAGCTATTCCTTGGAAACCCCATGGGGCAGTTCTAATCTGTCCAATAGGGTCACTATGAGTCAGAATAGACTCAACAGCAATGAATTTGGTTTGATTTGGATAGCTTAATAATTGAGAAAATAAATCTATCAGCCCAGAAAGCTGTCACCACTTTCTCTCTAATAACCATGAGAAACAACAATGCTCTAAGAGGTTTTATTAAAATAAAAGAATAATTAAAAGGTATAGTTGATAAACCAGTAGGTACATCACAGTAATCATATATCTACAATGAGAATGTATTTATCAAGTCACTCTTAGATCTTTGAGGAGGACTTGGTTTCCTATGTATGAATGTAATGTTCAGCTTGGGATAATTTAACCATCTAAGAACTAGTAGGATTTATTGATAACTGGATAAGGACAAGTGGAATCAGTTGAAAAGAGGAATGAAGAATGACTCACAGATATTTGGCTTAAGAAACTGAATGGTTGGATGGTATAGTCATTTACTGATGTGGGGAAGACTGACAAAGGAACAGTTTTATTTTGTCCATAGTAAATTTGAGATAAGTCTCAGACTTCCAAGTGAAGATTTCCAAGAGAATTATGAGGCTATCTCAAATAATAGTTGTTGTTTTTTTCCCCTTCCATCAAACAAACACAATTTATTAGCCTTTGAAAGCCTATCTATCCCCTACGATCCTCTGCCCATCTATTCCTGCCAAGCTATAAAATCCTACATGTTTACCATGGACTGGATCTTTTGCCAGTCAGAATCAACCTTGGGTCACAGATACAATGCGTGATGCACAGTAGGTGTGCAATTCAAGCTTGATGTACAAAGTTGTGTATTATACTTAGATTGGAAATGTATCCTTTCTGTTATAACCTTGATGTCTATTAGCCTAAGATAAGCCCAGTGGTACCTGTGGGATCTCTGAAATGCATCCTTACCCTCAACCTCTCTCTGACTGTGTAACGAGATCACGTGATTCCATTTTTGTTTTATTTTGTATTGTGAACCCCTAGATCCCTTAGTTGTACCTCAAACGTGTTCAGCTGTGACCTTGGCCTGAGGACTCTAAAATTCTATTTTAACTCAAACGAATCGCTCATTGAAACTCAGAAACTAAGATGTTGCCAACCCCATGATAGCTGACTCCAGTGTCACCACAGCCTAGAAACTTCAGTAGCCTCGCAAACACATATCACATCGAATACCTGAGAATTGGTTACTTGCCCAGTTTGTGACTTTATCACATCAGTCTGGAAACTGTGGTTTGAGGTCATGGTTGTAGCTACATTACTCAGCCGTTGAGGTTTACTTTAATTAGAATTATTTTGGTTGCAAGTGACTGAAATGCAAAAGGAGGGGGGAAGATTTAATACAAGGACACTGGGGCATTTTACCTAATCAAAAGACTTGCTCCAAAAAACCAGTCATCTCCAGGGACTTCAGAGATTGGAACCAGAAACTAAATTGCTACCATGATTGTCTCTCAATCCCTGCCCCCAACCCTCCAACCACCCATTCTCTACTACTATAGACAAGCTCTTTCCCCAGCAGTTGGAAACATAGCTACATTCTGAACCCATCTTAAATCATCTGTGCTTAATAATTTCAGAGAAAGGAGAGGGCTAACTTCTTCCCATCTGTAGTGAATTAACAATCCGTGACTGGCCTAGTTTGGGTAAGATGTTCATTCCTAGACCAATCACTTGATTAAGGGAATGAAGTAATAAAATTAGCAGTCCCATCACAATGAAGTATTTAACAGCATGAGTTTTGGGGTCAGGCTGATCAGGGTCTATATCCTGACTCTGCCACTTACTATCTTCGTGACATCAGGCAAGTTACACTATCCCTTTATAAAACATAGATGCCAATACCTACCATATAATAATTGGTAGGATTAAAAGATGTAAGAAGGAATTATCACAGGGTTTAGGATGAAATAAAACATGTATTGCTATGGGCCCAGGCTACAGAACAGTAGACAAAAAAACACAGTGCTGAGGCAAATAGCAGCTCACAGCTAGCTCCTGGGCACCCCTCAGCTAATGACTTTGCCCCCACAGACAGAGCCTGCATACTAAACTGAGTGACAAGACTATGAGGTGGACAGATGGCCTTCACTGATGCCAGAAAAAGGCATACAGCAGACTGGAGCTCTGGTAGCTTAGCTCTCCTTAAGCTGTTTAAGAACCCAACCTCCTCTGTGCCAAGAAAAGTCACAAACTGGGCCAGAGCCAACTGGCTTGTCACAGGGCTTGGGGTTCTTTGTGAAATAAGGATAACCTAAATATTTTTTTTTTAATGAAATTTTAAAGTAGATAAAATATTTATGAGATGAATATTTATAGTCTATTAAGGACAAGTGCTACAAGAAATAAAGCTCTTATTCCAAACAATATAACAAGAAACGTTTATGTTAAATACTGAGAGGAGTTTTCCAACAGTAAAAATTGCTATCCCAGCAGTTCCTGAATAAAGACCTTTTTATATACAGAAAGTCCCCATTGCTTTTATCTTCCTAAGCCAACTAGGAGTTGGAGCTATCACTGTCATCATCATTGGAGCTCTGGCAGTTGGGATATGAGCAGGTAGAAATCTAACTAAGAAGTGACAAGGTAGGTGGGTGGGGAGAGGTAGGATTGGTTCATTCAAAAGTGCAGTAAAATCATCAAGTGCCCACGTTCCTTCTCTTCAATAGATACCCTCCACCTGTTGGCTTTTGCCTTCAGGCTTTTCCCTTCATGAACTCAAGATAGCTGCAGAAGCTCCAATAACCACAATTCCACACAACCATGTCCAAAGGCTGGAAGGGGAAAGTGGGTGCTTCCCTTAAACATATCCCTTTTAACGTTTGTGAAAAATCTTTCCCTGAATCCCCAAACTGATTTCTCCTCAATTAAGTCATTCACTGGTAAGGTGAATAAAATTGCCTGCTAGAGCCAGAGTGGACCCATTTACCCCTTAAGCACTTAAACACCAAAAGTGCTGATGGAATCTGCCTTTATTAATAAGCAAGAATGAGAAAATGCCTGTGTGGAGGTAACCAACAGCATTCGGCAAAGTATCTGTCATAAAAACAACTTGGAACCTTAAAAGGGTCTGTGAATTCCAAAGTAACGGGAGAGAAGGAACGAATTTATACAGTGGTATATTCTCTTTTAAAACCCTAAGTCCATTCCTGTGTTCCAGGCCTTCGTATATTTATATTAAGTCAATAAAAGCAGTTGTCCCAGACATATTAAACCAAACCAAACCAAACCCATTGCTGTTGGGTCAATTCCGACTCACAGCGACCCTATAGGACAGAGTAGAACTGCTTCACAGGGTTTCTAAGGAGCCTAGACATATTACTGAACAGAAATTCAATGATGGATACAGATTTTCATTTGAGGAGTAAGAGGAACAATAGGCAATTTTGAAGAATGAAGAAAAATGTAGACATACATGGAAAACACATTATGAAGCTGAAGATATCAAAAAGGTTCTGAGAGTTTTGGCAGCTAGGAAGAAGAGCAGTAGGATTTAGAGAGAAACAAAGAAAAGAAGAAGAAACGGCAACAAAGGTAACTGTGGATATTTAAAAAATTTACTTAAAATCAGTACTATGCAAAAAGCAGAGAAGTCTTTTTTTCCCTCCTTCTACTTCCTAGTTCTCATAGCATTCACTGTGTTTCACATAAACAGAGCTCAAACAAATGCAACTTGTATGTTTTTTTTTTTTTAATATATCTTACCTGTGCCTCCCCTTCCAATTTTTTTTTTCCTTTTTCAACTGAGGTATAATTTACATAAAGTAAAATTCACCCTTTTAAATTTAAGTTTGGTGAATTTTTATAAATGTAAAACCACCACAACAAGCAAGATACAGTGCATCTCCAACATCTCAAACAAGTTTCCTCATGCCCGTTTGCAGTCAACGCTACGCCGACCCCTGGCTCTGGCAACCAATGATTTGACTCCTGTCTCTATAGTTTTGCCTTTCCCGAATGTCATACAAATAGAATCATAAAGTGCATAGCCTCTTATGTCTGCCTGTACTGCCTTTTGGATTCATCTGTTGTTGCATGTATCAGTAATTTGTTCTTTTTATTGCTAAGAAGTATACCATTGAAAGAATTTATTACATTTTTTCTGTTCATTCACCAGTTAATGGACATCTAGTCTTTTTCCCAATATTAAGCAATTTTGGATAATATTATTCATAATATAAATACTAAAACGTTCACATACAGTCTTTGTATATAAGTTCTGAATTCATTTGGGTAAATTCCTAGGAGTGGAATTGCTGTTTGCTTTATATGGTGTTTGCTTACTTTATAAGAAACTGCCAAATTTCCAGAGTGACTTAAGAAATTCAGAGTGACTTTACCATTTTACATTGTCATCAGCAGGGTATAAGAGTTCCAGTTGATCCAAGCCCTTGTCTTCTTAATTTTAACCATTCTAGTAGGTATGTAGCTCTATCTCATTATGGTCTTAATTTACATCACTTAATGGCTAATGAAGGAGCCCTGGTAGCATAGTGGTTAAGCACTCAGCGGCTAACCAAAAGGTTGTTGTTGTTAGGTGCTGTTGAGTTGGTTCTGACTCATAGAGACCCTATGTGCAACAGAATGAAACAGTACTTGGTGCCACGCCATCCTCACAATAGTTGCTGTGCTTGAGCCCATTGTTGCAGCCACTGTGTCAATCCATCATGTTGAGGGTCTTCCTCTTTTTCACTGACCCTCTGCTTTACTAAGCATGATGTCCTTCAGGAACATAGACGGGTCAAACCCACCAGCCCCTATGAGAGAGAATGATGTGGCAGTCTGCTTCCATAAAGATTACAGCCTTGGAAACCCTATGGGTCAGTTCTACTCTGTCCTGTAGGGTCTCTATGAGTCGGAATCGACTAGAGGGCAATGGGTTTGGGTTTTTTGATTTAATGGTTAATGATGTTATACAGACCCCTTTTATTATTATTGTTATTAACCTGGATGCTATATCATAGGAGAGAGAGAGAGGGAGAGAGAAGAAAGGGAAGGAAGAAAAAGAGAGAAGAGGACAGGAGAGGAGACAAAAGGACTGGGTTATGTGTTCCACTTAGAGTATTCGGAGTAAGTGTTCAAAGCCTAAACAAGAATGTAAATTCTGGATTTACTTTAGGAAAGTCAAGTAGAAGAGTGAGGCAAATTAAGGAAGGAAGCCCAATGAGCGAAAAGCCAAAACAAAACAAAACAGTTAAAATGTTAGTAAAATACTTCACTTGTAAATCATATAAAATGAGGGTAGTACAGGTGTGTACTGAATGTTATTAGTATAAATTTTGACAGTGTGGCACTTAACAGCAAAGTGAAAGTAAATGGCTTACAAATTGGCATCTTTGGTATAGTCAGGACAGAGGGGAAAAAAAAAAAACAATTGCAGTCAAGTCGTTTCTGACTCCTGGTGACCCTACGTGTATCAGAGTAGAACTGTGCTCCATGAGGTTTTCAATGGCTGATTTTCAGAAGATGATCACCTTGAACCTCCAACCTGTTGGTTAGCAGCCAAGCATGTTAATTGTTTGCACCACCCAGGGACTCCAGTCAGTACACAGTCATGGAGAAATTAAGATATAAGCCAGGAGTGGGAAGTCAGCAAGAGTGACTCCATGCTAACATGGGTTACTTATCGAGAGATCTTTCATTCCTGCCTTATATATAATTTTGTACCTTGATATAATGCCTGGCACATATAAGGACGCCATAAATGAATGAATGAGAGGCTGATGAAAGATGAGTCTTCTAGTGTGTTTAAGTGTACTCCGAAATATGAGGGTATTCCATGAAATTCACCCACACTGTATTGATGTAAAATATGCTAAACTTAGTGATTGGTAAGATATTGACTAGATGACTTTTCAATATCCCTATGAATATATCAAGTTAATAATTTTTAAAAGTAGATATTGGATGCATATTTTGTGCTTAGTGCTATATTCTGAATTCCAAAAATATATACACATAAGAAAAAACCAAAACCAAAACCGTTGGCGTCAAGTCAATTCTGACTCCTAGCGACCCTATAGGACAGAGTAGAACTGTCCCATAGGGTTTCCAAGGAGCGACTGGTGGATTTGAATTGCCAAACATTTGGTTAGCAGCAGTAGCTCTTAACCACTGCACCACCAGGGCTCTGTACTGGCAAAGTACTTAAATTTAATTGAGATGAGAAAAGCATAAGCCTTATTACTGCTGAACCTACTGTTTTTAGTAGCTGCTGTTGTTAGGTGCCGTTGAGTTGATTTCAACTCACAGCTACCCCATGTGACAGAGTAGAACTTTTCCATTGGGTTTTCTAGGCTATAATGTTTATGGGCACAGATAACCAGGTCTTTCTCCCATGGAGCTGCTGGGTAGGTTACTGCCTGACTTTTCGGTTAACATCTAAGTGCTTAACTATTGTACCACATGGCTCGTTTTAGTAGCTGTAGCTGCTTGGATTCTAAAGTAACTTGAACAAAAAAGAAAACAGTATGGTTCTCAGAGTACTGGTGGATTTTACTGATGTCCCAGTACCCACTGGCACTGTGACAGGAAATCATAATCTTTTTCAAGACTTTCTTGAAGAAATTCTCACAAATATTTTATTTATTAAATCCTACCCCTTTTTATAATATATGCTCCCAATTCTGTCCCCTCTTGTCATCATAAAATTCCATATCCCATTATGGATAATGAGCATCATTAATAAAAGAGGCAGAAAGGAGCTTTCTGATAGTTTTCTTCTTTTAGGAGGATGGAGTCTCTTGTCACTTTCTTTAGCCTTTCATGACCCACTTCATCAATAAATCAGTTGTAGTCTCCTTAATGCCCCTGTTCATCTCTTCAAAGTCTGTAATTGTATATTAAAAATTCTGAGATGCACAATTTTTATCTAACTGGCTGGAAAAAATAAAATCCCTTCAAATATAGTGAATAGTATTAAAGAAAGTAGGTAAACACAGAAAGATATATTTTAAACACTTAGGTAAGAAATCAAAAGGAAGCTAATCATAGAGAGTAAATTTCTGTTAAAAAGAAACCCAGATATAATAGTATCTTCAAAATAGAATTTTATCCCTCTGAGCAGTCCAGATATAATATAGTGTTTCCAGGCTGTCAAGGACCCTGTCTTAGGCTGGGTTCTCTAGAGAAGCAAAACCAGTAAAGTGTATAAACATATAGAGAGAGATTATATCAAGGAAACAGCTCACGCAATTGTAGAGGCTAGAACGTCCCAAGTCCGTGGATCAGGGTAGAGGCCTCTCCCAAGTCACACAGCTGCAGAAGCTGGCAAGCCCAAGATCGGAAGGTCGGAGAGCAGGGCTCCCACTCACAGGCTGTGCAGATCAAAGAATCCCGGGTTCGGCAGATAAGCTGACAGCTCAAGTTCCAAGAACAGGAGATGAGATGACAGGAAGCAGCCGCAGGATCCAGAGAGAGCAAAAAGCCAGAACGTCTGCTTATATACAGATGTGGGTCACACCCCCATGGAGACTCCCTTTCATCTGATTGGCTACTCACAGTATATTCAATCATGGGAGTGATTACATTAAAACACGGAGAATCATGGCCCAGCCAAGTTGACACACAATCTTAACCATCACAGACCCAGACTCCTTTTCTGATTGCTCTGCCATCCTTTGATTTCCATATCTGGATTCAGAATGGCCTCTCCTAGCTCCTGCTATCACACCCCTATTCCAGCCAGTAGGAAAACAAAAGAGGAAGGGAAGCCCACAGACATACTCTTTTTTTTTTAGAAACTTGTATGCATCATATCCATTGACATTTTCTTGGCCAGAACATAGTCACATGGGTATATACTGTGCAAAGGAGGTTGGAAATTCTGGTCTTTAGCTGGCATATTAAGTGTCTGTCTAAATCTTTTATTGCTATTGAAAAGGAGGAGAAGGGTAATTGGGGGAACAAACAGTGGTCTCTGTTGTATCAACTATTTGAACAAGCAAAATATGTAGGAATCATGTTTAACACTTCCCATTCTCTTTTTAGAGTCAATCCATCACAAAATCCTGTAGGTTTACTACTTAACATCACTTTTTTTGTATCTCTGTATTCAGCATATCCTCTAGCCCAATCTACCAACAACTCCTGCTCGTACCCATAAAATGTCTTCAAAATTTATATCCTTGGATCCACTTAGGTCTCTGTCTTAGTTTCCTAGTGTTGCCGTAACAAAAATGCCACCAATAGGTGGCTTTAAAGAATATAAATTTATAGTTTCATATATTTGGAGGTATAGACTCTACAAGAGGGTCTTTCCTTGTAGGTAGCCGCAGGCATTTCTTGGCTTTCTTTGGCTTGTAAATGCAGCCTCATGTGGTCTCTTGCTCCTGTGTCTTTTTCCTCTTTTTATAAAATACTACTGAGAAGGGATTAAATTTAGAACCTATGCTACTCTGGTATGATCTCATTAACATAACAGAAGAAAAACCCTATTTACAAACAGGGTCCCATTAGGACTTCAAAATAACTTTTGTGGGGACAGAATGCAATCTATAACACTCCTTTGGCCCCCCCAAATTCATGTCCTTCCCATGTGCAAAATGTATTCTTCCCATTCCAGCATCTACTCTAAGTCTAAAATCTTATCTTCTGTATCATCTAAATTAGATATGAGTGAGACTTTGGATATGGCCCATCCTGGGGCAAATTCCTCTCCATCTGTGGATCTATGAAAACTAGGAAACAAGTTACCTGCTTCCAAAGTACAATGGTGGAACAAGTCTAGGGTAGATATTTCCATTCCAAAAGGAAGAAATTGAAGGAAAAGAAGGGGTCATAGGTACCAGTAAAGTCCAAACTCCTAGGGAAAATCTCATTAGCTCTTAAGGATTAAAAATTATCCTCTATTTTCTGCAGTAAATCTGACATCAGTTCCACTTCCTTGGCACTCCAGAATATTGACCTCACCCCCTCAACACTGGGGGTGGCCTTGTTCTCCTGGCCCAACTAGCATGGCAACCCCACCGTCTGGAATGAGGTGCAGCCTGCACATTAAAACTGAGGAAGCAGCAGTCCTGCCTCCCATCCTCCTTCCTACAGCTCTGCTGGTCTCTGAACTGATTCCAGGATAGTTCTTTCTGTGTCTTGGAGGACATGTGTTTACATCCAAGTATCTCAATGATCCATTTCCTGCTTGTATAATTCCAGGAATCAGACAATTTTCCTTCATTTTGCCCCATCTCTGTCCCCTTTAACCGACAACATTTCTGCTGAGATGGTTGATATTAGATTCATAGATCATACGTTCAACAAATGGCTGTCTAGTTACATCCTTAGTATCCTATCCAGAACATGCTTTCTTAATTTTTATTGTAGAATTTTTCACGTTTTCAAGGTCTGGCTTCTCTACGCACAACTCATTTCTCAATCCATCTCTTTCTTCCCTCATTTTACTACAAACGGCAAGGAGAAACCATGTTACCTCTTCAAGATCTTGCTTAGAAATCCCTTCAGTTAAATATCCAACTTCATCATTTGCAAATTTTACTTTCACAAAGCATTTGAACATATTTCAGCCAAGTTTTTTGTCAGTTTGTAACATGAATTTGCTTTCCTTCAGTGTCCATTAACATGTTCATTGTTTCTTTTCAAAATCTAACTAGAAACATATTTAATGTCTACATTTTTAACATCATTCTGCTCATAGCTATAGAAGCTTTCCCCACAGCTCTCAATTCTTTCTGACCCCTCATCAGAATTAACTCAGAATTAACCTTAATGGCCATAATTCTAAGAACAGTCTCTTCAAGGCAATCTAGGTTCTTAATATGAAGTACCTATGAATTCTACTCATTACTCATTACTCAATTCCAAAGCCCCTTCCACATTTTTAGTTATTTGCTACAACAGCACCCCCTTCCTGGTACCAAAATGTCTTACTCAGTGTTCTTTAGAGAAATGAACCAGTGATATATCTACATACAGAAAGAGAGAGAGATTTATTTTAAGGAATTTGTTCACGTGATTGTTGGGGGCTAGGATGTCCAAAATCTGTAGGTCAGACAACAGGCTAGAGTTTCCTTAAGTCTTATCTTCCAAAATCTATAGGTCACATGAAGAGTGAGGGAACTCTGGTAAAATGTCTATTTATAGTCTCTGGAGGCAGAATATACCCTAGGGAAAACTCCTCTTTTGCTCTTAAGACATTCAACTGATTGGATGAGGCCCACCAACATTATGGAGGGTAGTCTGCTTTACTTAAGGTCAGCTGATTTAATCACATGCAACTACTTCATAAATGAGTGTTAGACAAGTGTTTGACCAAGTAACTGGACACCGTAGCCTAGCCAAGCTGACATACAAAATTAACCATCAAATCCTGTCTACAATCAGTTCTCTATTTTTAAGGGAGAGAAATGCTTTCAAAATTCAGATATGTTCATATTATCAATTGATGCTAGTTTTTCTCAAATAAGATAAATTGTATAAAGTCCACTAGAATAAGAATTGTGTGTATTTCGCTCATTATTACATCTCCAGTGTCTGTTGTTGTTGGGTGCCACTGGGTCAATTCTGACTCATGGCAACTCCATGTGACAGAGTAGAACTGCCCTGTAGGGTTTTCCTGGCTGTAATCTTTATGAAAGCAGATTGCCAGGTCTTTCTCCTGTGGAGTTGCTGGGTGGGTTCAAATCGACAACCTTTTGGTTAGAAGCTGAGCATTTAACTGTTGTACTGCCAGAGCTTCTTGCACGTAAAAAAATGTAAAAATAATATTTGCTAAGTGAATTTAATAAATATAATTATTCAATGAATATTTACTTTCTGTGCAGGGAAGAAGTATGTATTCACACAATAATTCTGGGATGGCAACATATAAAACATACTCCAATGTATCAATGGAAATGAATTTGAGGCTGCCTCTTTTAGTGTCCCCCACATCCCAAAAACAAATATTTGGAGGGGAGAAAGGTTGAGGTCAAATGAGACACATTTATAGATACCAAAAATAGTAGTATAAAGAAAGTATACAGTATTTTATGCAAATAACATGTGCCTTTTACCTTTGCCGATCACTCCCCCAACCCCCTGCGAGGTATTTTTATAAGCACCTTTTCATAAGTATTTTCATAACTGTATTGCATTTCAGTTGACTGTGATATCCATATACTGACTCTGGGTTCATTTGATTTTATAAATTATTTTTTCTTGTCTAACTTAAAAGTTTAAGACCAAGTGATCGCGCGTAGGCAGGAATAAAATTTCAGATCTTCCTAGATTTGATCTTACTTTCTTCCAAACTATTTTAAAACAGGCTTAATTCCTCATATAAATTACATGTTGCTGTAAAAAAATTAGCATATCATGCTTAGGAAAATAACTCCTGGTTGCGGGGGAGCAGTTGGCAAACAAACGTAGGAGGCGAGAGTTACTTGCACAAAAAATACAATAGCTGTTAGTCATTCCCTTTGACAAGCTTCAATGGTGCATCAACTTCTTTGCTAAAACTTTGCATGCTTTTCTGAAGCATTTTGTCAATCGAAAAGACTCCATAAACTTCAGCATTTGGGAGTTTATGGAAATGAATATCTATGGCAAATACATTTTTCACGTTTAAAAACTGAATTAAAAATTGAATCTTTTTGAGAGCCACGTAACAAGACAAGATATCTTAATTAAGGGAGCATCAGGTTACAAATGTATACAGTTAATTCTCTCTACAGAGTCTTATCTGATTTTCTAAAATGTTATACCAAAAACCCATTGCTGTCTAGTTGATTCCAACTGGTAGCGACCCTATGGGACACAGTAGAACCGCCCCGTAGGGTTTCCAAGGAGTGGCTGGTGAATTCCAACTGCCAACCTTTTGGTTAGCAGTCGAGCTCTTAACCACTACACCACCAGGGCTATGTGCTTTGTTTAATGCACTCATAAACATTTTAAATTTTTTATCAATCCTATTTTTGTGTTTGTGTATGAAAGAAAATTATGTTACACATATATACCTAATATGTTAATATTAAATAGTAAAATAGTATGAAAATGACAGGGTGGAAAAGAGTAGTATACAATTCTGTATAAAGAATGGAATGCCATAGACCAAATATTATGCTTCAAAAATTCTACAATCATCTTTGAAAAAAATAAATCTAAAACAGATAAAGATACTGATTGTGTACTGCTTTTCAGTTGACTATGATATCCATATACTGACTCTGGGTTCATTTGATTTTATAAATTATTTTTTATTGCCTAACAGTTGAAAACCAAGTGAATATGCATACATATGAAAACTTGGCAGGAATAAAATTTCGGATCTTCCTAGATTTAATCTTATTTTCTTCCAAGCTATTTTAAAACAGTCTTGATTTCCACATGTAAAATGGAGTGGATTATTTTTGATTATGTAGTAACTTTTTCAGGTCACTTGAGAATCATTACTGTACGTGAAAAGGTATTTTATCATTATCACCCTCAAAAAATATTTATTAAGCAACAAACTGTGCATAACTGGGCTAGGTGAGCACAAAGTTATATAAATGTAATTTATGAAATTACATAATACAGGAAACGAAAAAGGTTAGATAAAATATTAAATACATCACTATCAGGAAGGCTTTTTAACATGCACTGATCAAAGATAAATCCAAGTTTATCAAGAGTAGGTCACAGGGTGGGTTAGTCTAGGAGCATGCACACTTGGGATGGGACTTGGATGAGTAATCATAGGTGTTTTTTCTTTGATGGTTAATGGAGTAGAATTTAGAGAAGTGGTGGAATGAACCTGGCAGTCTTTTTCAGGTTCAACTGGAATGGTAATATAATTTTACCAAATGGACAATTATCAAAAATAAATAAAATACCCTAAAATATGTTAGTAGTTTTTAATGGTAGTTTCTTTACAATATTCCTTTTATATTACCAGTAAAAATTTTTACATATTCTAACCTTTATTTAGTACTTACCTGAATATTGAAGCATATTTCCCATCACTGCTTCATGTATTCTTAAAATTGATCTTGGTATAACTTTCAATGCATTATTAAAATCCCCCTTTGGTTTATTTTATATTAAAATTCCGTTTTACTCTTAAATGGATTTTAGTAAAATTGAAGGAATAGTGCCTTTAGACATTATCTTTGATCAGGATTTTAGTTTTGAAAAGCATCAAAGTTTCATTATATGGAACAAATCAAAATTCAGTACATGATAAAAGCTTTTGGGTAAAGTAAACATCAAGAATGTCGGTAATACTTTGGCAATTATAATCACCAAGTATACTTACTTTTCTTGTCAGACTAGTCTACAATCTCTCACACATGCCTTTGTCAGCATCACCAATCAGTTATTTATTGAGGCAGAAATGTAGAGCATTGTGCAAAACAGTAGAGTCAGAGGATTAAATAACATTATTCACAAGGTATTTACTGTTTTATGTATGCATTCCCTTTGTTGTTTCAGAGTTTTATAAAAATGAAGGGATGAGCCATGGAGAAAAGCACTTAAGAGTTGTGTGGCAGACACGATTGCTTGCCTACCCTGAAGCTTCCCTTTTTCTTACCATCATAAACCAATTATTTTTTTCAGGCAGCAGTGTGCCCGGCACCAAGGGAAAGAATCATTTCTGCCTAAAGCAGTTCTTTCAGTTAGACTTTTGCAGCAGGAAAGTCTCCATTGAGAGGAGCTTTATGCTTCTAAAATATGGACTCATGTTTAGTATTCTTGGCCTCCGGGACTCAAGTCCAGCATTATACCCCAGGCATGATGACATTAAGAAATAATGCTCCCAAAGTTTTCCAACTGCCCCTTAGGTGCAGTACCATCCTAGTTGAGAATGAATAGTCTAAATTAATCTTGTTCTCCTTTGCCAGATTTGGGTCCAAGGGCAGCCACGTGATCTAGTTTTCACAAAGCGTATGTCAGGATAATTCTTAAGGGTTGCTTCTGCAATTTTTTTATTTTTCCCCTTTCAGAAAGTAGAGGCAAGCATTGGGGAAAGAGCCTTGCCTAGTCACTTCTGGCCTTCCAGCTTTGGATACTATTGGGAAAGGATGGGATATCTCAGGTGTCAGCTTGAGTCTTGTGATCATAAAAACCTTTCACACTGCGACGGGAGGAGAGAAGGATAGCAATCCCTAACCCTCTGAAGACATTGTTGAACTGGTGAAACACACTAGGAAGATAAGTATATGTTTTTAATTGTTTAAAGTTTCATTAGCCAGGTAATCAGTTACTGCAGATTAACATAAAGTAGGACAACCTATCCAACACATTATACATGTTGAAAATTTCCTTAAAGAATTTATTTTTAGATTATTTTACAAAGATGGTAGCCCCCAAGAAAAGAATTATGGAAAGGCCACAATAAAAAGGAAGTAAATTAAAACTATTTATTTCAGTGTTTCATGAAACTAATATTTGCATATCCAGGAAGTCTAGCTTCAATGATACCTTCAGGGATACCTTAGCACATATATATATCCCAATATCCAACATTTGTTTTGTTTTTTTAATACAACAGCTTCTTCAAGTGGTATGACTTCAGCCTGAATACTTCAATGGTATAGAACTTAACAAGTTCCAAGACATACAATGCCATTTTAGCACAGCAGTTATCATTAGAAAGTGTGCCTCATGTCCTTTCAAAATCTGGCTATCTATTATTTTTCTTACATTGGTTCTGTGTGTGAAGCCCTATAGAAATCCAATCTTTCTTTACTTGCTAACAGGTCATTGGGCAAGGTTAACATTAGCGAGTCAGATAACCTCCGGGATGAAACTGGAACATGAGATGTCAGAGAAAACCAACCTGGCATACGTCCAAAAAAAAAAACCCCATTGCCATCGAGTTGATTTCGACTCCTAATGACCCTATAGGACAGAGTAGAAATGCCCCATAGGGTTTCCAAGGTTGTAAATCTTTACGGAAGCAGAGTGTCACATCGTTCTCCCCTGGAGCTGCTGGTGGGTTCAATCTACTGACGTCTTGGTTAGCAGCCGAGCCCTTAACCACTGCTCTACCAGAGCTCCTTTTACTATACATAAAAACTTAAAAAAAAAAAATCTGTTGTCCTCAAGTTGATTACAACTCATAGTGACCCTATAGCATACATAGTCCTTGCCAAATGACCTTGTACATCTGCTGTTAAGCCTAGTTGGTCTCCAACTCGCCATCCATTCATTGCCCTTTTAGTACAATTAAACATGCCATCCTCAAGCTCTAAAAATGGACAACATACTGCGTATGTTCATAGCTATTTTGCTAGGGACCAAAAAAGTGGCAGAAATCCATCCTTCTGCTCATGCCAAAATGCAATTTGTCCAGTGAAGGATGTTAGTTGATACAGCAGGAATGGGCTAGAAAAACTCATTTGGCAGGCCAAATAGCTCTAGACAATGATTTCAGATTTTAAAAATATCCCGTGGCCAGCTTTCAACTCAAAGGTGACCTGGATCGGGTTACTTAGTTCTTATAAAATAATGACTAAAAATGTCATGAAGCAAATCCTAGACTTTGAGCAATGTGCGTGTAGTTTTCAAACAGAAAGGATTCTATAGTTTTTGTTAAACTTTCTTTTGTTTCTTACAGTAGCAAATTTGTAGCAATCCCGAGGGATGTACTTCAACTCTTGTTGATTTGGAAAAATTGAGGTCTTGAATTTTATCATGTTCAAATTTTTGGAAAGACATACAGTGAGGAAAATGATTAATGAAAACCTACCTACATAAAACTATTTCATCCATTTCTGAAATAACTCATAGTTTTCAAAGTCAAGTAGAAGCAACTTACTCTGTGTAGTTTAAAATTAGAAATAGAAGTGGATCTTTAACTTGAAGTAACTATTCTGGAATTAGGAAATAACTTCTGCTATCACAGGCTTTTGATAAATTCAAATCATTAGAAAATGATTGTATATGATAAAAATTAGCTTAATCTTCCCAAAAAGGACATTAACCTGTAGGTAGTAGAAGGAAACAATTTTTTGTTCATGGGAGAGGAAGAGGAGAGGGATAGATGGGAGTAAATATTAAGCATTACAAATATGGTTTTACTATTATCTCTTATATTGGTTATTTCCCCCTGGAAGATTTCCTATGTTTAATGAATGAGGAAAGAAATGAATGAATTAATTACTAAGAAAATGAAGGTTAATAATGTGTATTATAATTTAGCAGTAAGGGCTTCTGGCTTTCTATAATGAATGAGTAGCTTCTATTTGACCAGTTGTTCTACAGATAATGACTATAGGCTGTGGATAAAATAATAAAAAAAAAACACTACCTGAAGGCTTTGGAGAGCTACTAAAAGCAGACAGATATTTGAGGGGGTTGACATCGGGAAGAAGGAAGCTGCGCTGGAAAGTTCCCATTTTCACAGTTATTACCCTGAGAAGAGTCCCCAGTTAGTGCCATGCTGGGAAGCTAAAATGGAAGAGAAAACTCTTAGTCATACTATCATGAAAAACCAGAAGACAGAGTCTGGAGCAACCACAACTGGAAAGCAAGGGAGGAAAATGCCACAAAAGAGAGCATCACAGAGGGGAAGCCCTAACTTCTGGGTGTGAACGCTAAATCTCTGAACTACATATGTGTGAGAAAGATTCCAAACAGCCAAGCTAAGGTTAAAATAACTTTGTTGACATTCCAGGTGATGTCCACCACAATAGAGAGAATTTGCAGTTTGAATTCAGCCAAATTATCTATTTTCAAAAAATATGTATCAGTATTCTTCAGAGGAACATAATAGAATATAGAGCTTTACAATGTATCATTCATAACATAAGAAGAAATGGGGAAATGTGACCCAAATTTATGAGAAAAGACAATTAATTGTTGAGGTCATCCCAAAATGACCCGTATTTTGAAATTAAGACAAGCATTTTAAAGCAACTATTATAACTATGTTCAAGAGGGTCAAAAGATCACAGTGGAAACTGTAGAACTGAAAAATAATATCTGCAACTAAAAAAAAAAAAAAAACACTGGAGGCCTCCTCTCACCCACTATGATTACTATTATCAGAAAAAGAGAAAACAACAAGTGTTGGTGACGATGTTGCGAAATTTGCAGTGAGAATGTAAAATGATGCGGCCACTATGGAAAACAGTTTGGCAGTTCCCTAAAAAGTTAAAGATAGAATTACCATTTGTCTTAGTTATCTAGTCCTGCTATAACAGAAATACCACAAGTGGATGACTTTAACAAAGACAAATTCATTCCCTAGCAGTTTAGGAGGCTAGAAGTTCAAATTCAGGGTGCCAGCTCCAGGGGAAAGCTTTTTCTGTCAGTTCTGGGGAAAGGTCCTTGTCATCAATCTTCCCCAGTCAAGGAGCTTCTCAGCACAGGGACCTCGGGTCCAAAGGACGTGCTATTCTCCTGGCTCTTGTTTATTGGTGGCATGAGGACCCCGTGTCTCTCTGCTCACTTTTCTGTTTCATATCTCTAAAGAGATTGATTTAAGACACAACCTAATCTTGTAGATTGAGTCCTACCTCATTAACATAACTGCCTCTAATCCTGCTTCATTAACATCATAGAGGCAGGATTTACAACATATAAGAAAATCACATCAGATAACAAA
This sequence comes from Trichechus manatus latirostris, assembly GCF_000243295.1. Classification (NCBI taxonomy): domain Eukaryota; kingdom Metazoa; phylum Chordata; class Mammalia; order Sirenia; family Trichechidae; genus Trichechus; species Trichechus manatus. The sequence continues at coordinate 786,105 of NW_004444165.1, read as the reverse complement.
ATGGTAGAGAATCACACATACTGGGAATCATGGCCTAGGCAAGTTCACAGATATTTTTGGGGACACAATTCAGTCCATGACACCATTTGACCCAACAATTCCTCTCCTAGTTATATACCGGAGAGACTTGAAAGCAGGGACAAAAACAATGTTCATTACAGCATTATTCATGATAGCCAAAAGGTAGAAACAATCCCAGTGTCCATCAACGTATGGATAAGCAAACTATAGTAGATATGTACAATGGAATATTATTTAGCCATAAAGAGAAATGAAATTTTGATATATGCCACAACATGTATGAACCCTGAAAACATTTTGTTGAGTGAAATGTCAAACACAAAAGGACAAATATTGTACGATCCCACATATAAGAAGTCTCTAGAAAAGGCAAATGTATACAGACTAAAGTGTTTTAGTGGCTACCAGGAGCTGAGAGAGGAGGAAATGGGAGTTATTGCTGAAGAGGCACTGAGTTTCTGGGGTGATGTAAAATTTTGGAAGCTTACAGTGGTGATGGTAGCACAGCATAGTGAATGTAATAAATGTCACTGAATTGTACACTTGAAAATGATTAAAACGGCAAAACAAATTACTGGATGGCCTTAAAAGTTGATTGAAGACGTTAGAAGAGTCAGTGAACTTGAAATCAGATTAATAGAAGCTATTCCAATCTGAAGAACAGAGAGAAAAAAGACAACTAGTATGTCTTCAGCCATGGGACAGTATCAAAAGTATATCCTAAGTCTCAGAAGCAGAGGAGCGAGAAATGGCACAGAAAAAAATTAAAGAAATATTGGCCAAAAATTCCCCAGATTGGGTAAAAAACGTAACTTTTACAGATTCAGGAAGGTCCACAAGCCCCAAGAAGAATAAATACAAGAAAAGGCAAACCTTTGCACATCATAATCAAACTGCAGAAAATAAAGAAAATCTTGCAAGCAGCCAGAGAAAAATAGTCCATATTCTGGGCCATAAAACAAGCATCAATACATTTAAGTGGACTGAAATAATCTGGCATATATTCTCTGATTAAAATGGGATTAAATTAGAAATCAATAGCAATAAAATATGCAGTAAAAAACAATTATGTAGAAATTAAACAACACACTTTAAATAATCCAGGGTAAAAGAAGATCAAGGGGATTAGAAAATATTTCAAACTGGATAATAATCAAAATACATCAAACTGAAATATACAAGTTACAATTAAAGCAGTGCTTAGAAGGCCATCTGGAGTTTTAAATGCTTGTAGTATAATAAATGAAATGTCTAAATCAATGACTTAAATTTAAGAAGCTAGAAAAAGAGATTAAAATGAACCCAAAGTAATTAGAAGGAGGAACAATAAAGATAAGAGCAGAAATAAATAAAATAGAAAACATACACAATGTTAAAATTAACAGAGCCAAAGCTGGTTCTTTGAAAAAGTCTATCTATGACATTGATATGCCACTAACCAAACAGACTGAAAGAGAGAGAATGAGAGAAAGGAAAAATTACCAATATAAGGGATGAAAGACATGTTATCACTACTGATCTTATAAGCATTAAAGGGATAATAAAGGAATAATATTATGAACAACTTTATGGCGATAAAATGAAACAATTTAGAGGAATGGAGCAGTATGTGAGAAATTAGGCAAATAACGGGATTGACATGCAAACGTCAAAGAATGAGGGCAAAACAGATGGTCAAATGATCAGGTACAGAAAAGACAGCAAAGAGAGAAAAAAACTCAATATCAAAAGTGAAAACATCAAAACAAGTAAAATATTATTAAATGTTTTCTGTATGCAAGAAAATTAATCACTAATTCTTACTGATGGAACCTACAGGTGTAGGGAGCTGCCTGGAGAAAAACTCTTTTGGAAATTGGAACATTTCTATTACCCAGGAGTATGTGACTGTCCTTTGGTTAAATAGAAGCCTTGATTAGATGACTCTCACCTGATTTGACTGAAACTCCTTTGAGTTAAAAATGAAAAACTAACAGAAATAAAACTTCCTCAAAAAATCAGACAATAGGGGGACCTCATACCATCAAGAAAGCAGTGCCAGGAGCAGAGCGCGTCCTGTGGACCGGGGTCCCTGCGCCAAGAAGCTCCTAGTCATGGGGAACACTGAAGAGAAGAAGGCAGACAGAGAGAAAAAGCCTTCCCCTGGAGCTGACGCCCTGAATTTGGACTTTTAGCCTACTTTGACTGTGAGGAAATAAACTCTTCGTTAAAACCATCCACTTGTGGTATTTCTGTTATGGCAGCACTGGATAACTAAGACAGAATTTGGTACCGAGAAAGTGGGGTGCTGCTCTAACAGATACCTAAAATGTGGAAGTGGTTTTAAAACTGTGAATGAATAGACGTACGGCAGTGACAGAGGACCAGCAGCAGCAGAGAAGCGGCAGCAGCAGAGAACCAACAGCAGCAGAACCAGGAGACCAGTGCTAGATGGCGCTGGAGCCGACCCACGGAGGGAGAGAGCTGAGTGCCTGTACGCGACAGGCTTCCTGGCAGAGTGGGGTGCCTCTGGGCACTTATACCAGTGGAGCTACAGAGCTTTGGAACACTTGCCCCAGCAGGGCAGATGCGGGCATGAGGCCCGAGGGCCAAGAGGCCGCAGGAAACAGAAGCAGAAGCTGAAGAGACAAGGGACACAAGAAGCCGACCTGCTTCAGTCTCAAAAGGTATGGCCATGACCTCAGGGGTTTCAAAGGGTGGAGCCGTGGCCTCTGGTGTTTCTAAGGGTGGAGTTGTCACTCTGATGGACTAGGAGAATGGTGCGCCTAAAGCCAAGGGAGCAGAGTTGCTGTCCGAGTGGGCCTGCAAGGCGGAGCTGAAGCGCAGGGCCGAGGGGCCTCCACTCAAAATCCAGAGACTGTGGCTAATACCTAGAGCCTGGAGGGCAGGGCCATTGTGTAAATTGTCTCAGAGAACACAGGATTATTTTCAAAGCCTTGAGGGCAATGTAATGTGTTCTGCTGACTTGCTTGGTGCCTGTTATCCCTTCTTTCCCACCAGTTTCTCCCATTTGTAATGGAAATGTCTAGCTTGTGCCTGTTCTGCCATTGTACCTTTGAAAGCAGATAACTTGTATTCTAGATTTCACAGATGAAGAGGAATTTTTGGATTTTGGACTTGGAGTTAAGACTTTTGCTATGATATGATGGGGTGAATATGTTTTCCATGTTGCAAGGATGTGATTTTTTGGGGGCCAAAGGGTGGAATGTCATGGTTTGAATTATGTCCCCCAAAAAATGTGTGTATCAATTTGTCTAGGCCATGATTCCTGGTGCTGTGTGATTTTCCCGTATGTTGTAAACCTGCCTCTATGATGTTAATGAGGGAGGATGGGTGGCCGCTGTGTTAGTAAGGCAGGAACTGATCTACAAGACTGGATTGTGTCCTGAGGCAATCTCTCGAGATATAAAAGACAGAAATGAGCAGAGAGACAGGGGGACCTCATACCATCAAGAAAGCAGTGCCGGGAGCAGAGCGCATCCTTTGGAGCAGGGTCCCTGCACCGAGAAGCTCCTAGTCCTGGGGAACACGGAAGAGAAGAAGGCCGACAGAGAGAAAAAGCCTTCCCCTGGAGCTGATGCCCTGAATTTGGACTTTTAGCCTACTTTGACTATGAGGAAATAAACTTCTCTTCATTAAAAAAAAAAAAAAAACAGACAATAAGAGACTATTTTATTCACTATTAAATAGTTGCATAAATAATGCTTAGTTACATATAATGACCAATTCTGCAAAGTTTTGCAAATATTTCTGGGGATAAGATGTGTTATTTTCTAGAATTCTTTTATTAGTTTTCTATGCTACGTAACAAATTACTGCAAATTTACTGCTTAAAACAATGCAGATTCATTTTCTCAGAGTTTTTGTGGGATAGCAGCCCAGGCGCAGCTTAGTTGGTTCCTCTGCTCAGTGTCTCACAGGCTGCAGTGGAGGTATTAGCTGGACCGTTTTCCTTTCTGGAGCTTGAGGTCCTCTTCCAAACTAAGGTGCATGTTGGCAGAATGTAGTTCCTTGTGGTTGTAGGGCTGAGGCCACCACTTTCTTTTTGGCTTTCAACAGGGAGCCACTCTTAGCTCCTAGAAGCTCCCCCAGTTCCTTGCCACGTGCTGTCGCACAGACTTTCTAACAATGTGGTAGGTTATTTCTTCAAAGGCAACAGAAGACTCTTGCCCTAGTCTACCAAGAAGCAGTTTTATGTAACTTAATGTAATCACAGGAGTGACATCTGATCACCTTTGTCACATTTTATTGGCTAGAGGCAAGTCACAGGTTCTGCCCACACTCAGTGGAAGAAGATTATAGAAGGATGGATGTGATTCACTGAGGTCATTTTAGAATCTAGCCAACCACACTTCTCAAAAAAAGAAAAAAGTCATTACAATGTCTAAATACTGAAGGATGATAATTTTAGTATATAAGTATATAGTTATGAGTTGATTATTCAGAGCATAGTAGTTATCATGCATTAAATTGTGCCCCCCAAAAGTACGTGTCAACCTGGCTAGACCATGAGTCCCCATATTGTGTAATTGTCCTCCATTTTGAGATTTCATGTAATAGTCCTCTATTTTGTGGTACTGTGTAATTATGTGTTGTAAATCCTAAACCTCTATATGTTAATGAGGCAAGATTAGTGTATCTTGACTCAAGTCAAGTTGTGCCCTTACTTAAGTCACGCCCTTGCTTGAGCAACACCTTTTACCTTACAAGAGATAAAAGGAGGGAGAAACAAGCAGAGACGAGAGGGACCTCACTACCACCAAGAAAGAAGAACTGGAAGTAGAGTGCGTACTTTGGACCCAGGGTCTCTGTGCTAAGAACCTCCTAGACCCAGGGGAAGATTGATGCCAAGCCACATGGAGATCTCCAAAGAATGTTGGGCCCACAGATATTGAAAAGAGACAAGGACCTTCCTCCAAAGCCGACAGAAAGACTTCCCCTCTAGTCAGCACTCTGAATTCAGAGTTCTAGCCTCTTAAGCTGTAAGAAAATGAATTTTGGATTGTTAAATCCATCCATTTGTGGTATTTCTGTTATAGCAGCAATAGATAACTGAGATAGTAGTCCATATCCAAGGTACTCAGGCTAACTTTGTAATCTTTTCCACATTGACTAGTTGTTCAATATTAGGCTTTTATTTTCAACTTTAGAGATTTTTAAGGTGAAAAGATTTTTATTTTTTTTTTGTACTTTCCGTGAAGGTTTACAGAACAAATAGTTTCTCATTAAACAGTCAGTGCACATATTGTTTTATGACATTGGTTAACAACCCCACAACATGTCAACACTCTCCCTTCTCAACCTTTTTTTTTTTCTGGTGAAAGTATACATAGACAAAGATATACCATTTCAAAAATTTCTACA
>NW_004444165.1:776147-780129 GCF_000243295.1 Trichechus manatus latirostris | reverse complement strand
ATTCTCCCTTGCTCCCGAAGGGATGAGACCAGTGGAGTATCTTAGATGGCTGCTCATAGGCTTTAAAGACCCCAGATGCTATTCCCCAAGGTAGAATGTAGAACATTGTCTTTATAAACTGTTTTATGACAATTGAGATAGATGTTCCCTGAGACCATGGTCCCCACAGCCCTCTGCCCAGCAATTCAGTCCCTCAGGGAATTTGGATGTGTCTATGGGGCTCCCATAACCTTTCCTTGTACAAATTTTGCTGGCTTCCCCAGTACTGTGTACTGTCTTACCCTTCACCAAAGATACCACTTATCTATTGTCTGTTTAGGATTTCCTCCCCACCAACCCATCCCTCATATCCAACAAAGATTGTTACTTTTTGTGTGTAAAATTTTTCATGAGTTTTTACAATAGAGGTCTCATATAGTATTTGTCCTTTTGTAATTGACTTATTTCACTCAGCATAATGTCCACCAGTTTCATCCATATTATGACATGCTTCACAGATTCATCATTGTTCTTTACTGTTGCGTAGTACTTCATTGTGTGTATGTACCATAGTTTGTTAATCCATTCATCTGTTGATAGGCATCTAGGTTGTTTCCATCTTTTTGCTATTGTGAACAATGCTGCCATGAACTTGCCATGAATATGTCTATTCATGTGATGGCTCTTATTTCTCTTGGATATATTCCTAGGAGTGGGATCGCTGGATCAAATGGTATGTCTGTTTCTAGCTTTCTAAGGAAGTGCCATATCATTTTGCATTCCCACCAGCAGTGGGTAAGAGTTCGATCTCTCCACAGCCTAACGTTTATTTCCAGTGTTTTTGATTCGTGCCAGTAATGCAGGGGTGAGATGATATCTCATTGTGGTTTTAATTTGCATTTCTCTAATGGCTAGTGAACGTGAGCATTTCCTCATGTGTCTGTTGGCTGCTTGAATGTCTTCTTTGGTGAAGTGTCTGTTCATTTCCTTTGCCCATTTTTTAATAGGATTATTTATCTTTCTGTTGTAGAGCTATTGGATTTTCTTATAGATTATGGAGATTAGACCTTTGTCTGACTTATAATGTCCCAAAACTTTTTTCCCAGTCTGTATTTTCTTTTTTTACTCTTTTGGTGAAGTCCTCTGAAGAGCATAGGTGTTTGACTTTTAGAAGATCCCAGTTATCTAGCTTATCTCCTGCGGTTTATGTGTTGAAGGTTATGATTTGTATCCTGTTAATGTTCTGTATTAGGGCTTGTAGTGTAGGTCCTATTTTTTCTTCTATGAACTTTATAGTTTTTGGCTTTATATTTAGGTCTTTGATCCATTTTGAATTAGTTTTTGTATATGGTGTGATGTATGGGTCCTGTTTCATTTTTTTGCAGATGGATATCCAGTTTTGCCAGCACCATTTGTTAAAAAGACTGTCTTTTCCCCATTTGAAGGACTTTGGGCCCTTATCGAAGATCAGGTGGCTGTAGGTGGATGGATTTACATCTGGGTTCTCAATTCTGTTCCATTGTTCAATGTATCTGTCATTGTACCAGTACCAGGTTGTTTTGACTACCATAGCTGTATAGTAGGTTCTGAGGTCAGGTAGGGTGAGTCCTCCTACTTTATTCTTCTTCTTCAATACTGCTTTACTTATTCAGGGCTTCTTCCCTTTCCATATAAAGTTAATGATTAGTGTTTCCATCTCTTTGAAGAATGTTGTTGGTATTTGGATCAGGATTGCATTGTATTTGTAAATTGCTTTGGGTAGAATTGTCATTTTCACAGTGTTGAGTCTACCTATCCATGAGCATGGTATGTTTTTCCATTTATGTAGATCCCTTTGGGTTTCTTGCAGTAGTGTTTGCAGTTTTCTCTGTATAGGTCTTTTACATCCCTGGTCAGATTTATTCCTAAGTATTTTATTTTTTTCAGGGCTATTATAAATGGTATTGTTTTCCTGCTTTCCTTTTCATCGTTCTCTTTATTGGTGTATAGGAATCCAACTGATTTTTGTATGTTTATCTTGTATCCTGCTACTCTGCTGAATCTTTCTATTAGTTCCAGTAGATTTCTCGTGGAGTCTTTAGGGTTTTCTATGTATAGTAATGTATCATCTGCAAACAGGACAGTTTAACTTCTTCTTTACCAATTTGAATGCCCTGTATTTCTTTTTCTTGCCTTATTGCTCTACCTAGAACTTCCAACACACTGTTAAATAGGGGTGGTGATAAAGGGCATCCTTGTCTTGTTCCTGTTCTCAGGGGGAATGTTTTTAGCCTCTCTCCATTAAGAATGATGTTGGTTGTTGGTTTTGCATAGATGCCCTCTATTATGTTGAGAAATTTCCTTCTATACCTATTTTATTGAGAGTTTTTACCAGGAATAGGTGTTGGACTTTGTCCAATGCCTTTTCTGCATCAATTGAGATGATCATGTGATTCTTTTCTTTTCTTTTATTTATGTTGTGGATTATATTGATTGATTTGCTAATGTTGAACCATCCTTGCATACCTGGTATGAATCCTACTTGGTCGTGGTGTATTATTTTTTTTGATATGATGCTGAATTCTACTGGCTAGAATTTTATTAAGAATTTTTGCATCTATATTTATGAGAGATATTGGTCTGTAATTTTCTTTTTTTGAGGCGTCTTTGCCTGGTTTTAGTATCAGGGTTATGCTGGCTTCACAGAATGAGTTCAGAAGTGTTTCTTCCTTTTCTATACTCTGAAATAGCTTGAGTAGTACTGGTACAAGCTCTTCACTGAACGTTTTGTATAATTCTCCTTGTGAAACCATCTAGGCCAGGGTGTTTTTTTGTTGGGAGTTTTTTTATTACCTTGTCAGTCCCTTCTCTTGTTATGGATCTGTTCATATTTTCAATATCACTTTGTTGTAGTTTGGGTAGGTAATTTTTTTTAGAAATTTATACATTTCTTCTAGGTTTTCAAATTTTTTGGAGTATAGTTTTTCATAATATTCTGTTATGATCCTTTTTATTTCAGTTGGATCTGTTGTAAGTAATGTTGCCCGTTTCATTTCTTATTTGGGTTATTTGCATCCTCTCCTGTTTGTCTTTTGTCAGTCTGGCCAGTGGTTTGTCAATTTTGTTGACTCCCTCAAAGAACCAACTTTTGGTTTTGTTGATTCTTTCTATTGTTTTTCTATTCTCTATTTCTTTTATTTTTGCTCTGATCTTTATTATTTTCTTTCTTCTGGTGGCTATAGACTTTTTTGCTGTTCTTTTTCTATTTGTTTGAGTTGTGTAGTTAATGTTTTGATTTTGTCCCTTTCTTCTTTTTTGATATGTGCATTTATTGCTATAAATTGTTCTCTGAGGACTGCCTTTGCTGTGTCCCAAAGGTTTTGGTAGGATGTGTTTTTATTCTCATTTGATTCTAGGTATTTTTTTATTCCATCTCTGATTTCTTCTATTACCCAGTGGTTTGAAAGCAGGGTTTCAGTCAGTTTCCAAGTAATTGATTTTTTTTTCCTTGCTCATTCTACTGTTAATTTCTACCTTGGTGGCATTGTGGTCAGAGAAGATACTTTGTATTACCTCAACATTTTGGATCGTGTTGAGGATTGCTGTGTGGCCTAAGATATGGTCTATTCTGGAGAACATTTCATGTGCATTGGAAAAGAATGTGTACTCTGCAATTGTTGGATGGAGTGTTCTATATATGTCTATGAGGTCAAGTTGGCTGATTGTGCACTTTAGGTCTTCTGTATCTTTGCTAAGTTTCTTTTTAGATGTTCTGTCCTTTACTGAGAGTGGTGTGTTGTAGTCTCCTACTATTATTGTGGAACTGTCAGTTTCTCCTTTCAGTACTGTTAAGAGTTTGTTTTATGTATTTTGGAGCCCTGTCATTGGGTGCATAGATGTTTATTATGGTTATGTCTTCATGATGAATCATCCTTTAATCATTATATAGTGTCCTTCTTTGTCTTTTATGGTGGATTTTATTTTAAAGTCTATTTTATCTGAGATTAGTATTGCCATTCCTGCT
>NW_004444165.1:737227-775639 GCF_000243295.1 Trichechus manatus latirostris | reverse complement strand
TTTGGATAGTCCTTGAGAGTTCATTTCCTAGACTGGTATCTGGCTGGTACGATCCTGTGTCCTAGATTCAGTCTGTGAGCTGAAGTTGTTTGTTCTCAGATCGAAGAACTCCCTTTAATAATTCTTGTAAGTTTGGTTTGGTTTTTACATATTCCCTTAATTTCTATTTATCTGGATATGTCCTAATTTTGCCATCATATTTGAACGAGAGTTTTGCAGGATATATTATTCTTGGCTGGCAATATTTTTCTTTCAAGGTTTTATATATGTCATCCCATTGCCTGCATGGTTTCTGCTGAATAATCTGACGTTAGTCTTATTTTTTCTCCTCTGTATGTGACTTCTTGTTTTTCATGAGCTGCTGTCAGGATTCTTTGTTTGTCTTTGGTTTTGGCGGGTGTGATTATTATATGCCTTGGTGATTTTCTTTTGGGGTCTATCCTATATGGGGTTTGTTGAGCTTCTTGGATGGCCAGCTTTTCATGTTTCATGATATTGGGGAAGTTTTCTGTCAGCAGTTCTTCAATTATCCTCCCTGTGTTTTCTGTTTTCTCCCCCTGTTCTGGAGCTCTGAAGACTCACAGATTTTTGCTTTTGATTGTATCCCACATAATTGTCAGGGTTTCTTCATTTGTCTTCATTCTTTCTTCTGAGTCTTCCTCAAACAGGGTTGTATCCAAGTGTTTGTCTTCAATTCTGCTGATCCTGTCTTCCATCGTTTCTAATCTTCTCCCCAGCCCTTCTATGACACTGTCCATTTCTGAAATATTATTGTTTATCTTTTGGATTTCTAGTTGTTGTTTTTGTATGATTTCTAGTTGTGAATTTATTTTGGCATTTAGTTCCTGCAGTTTTTTCCTGAATTCTTCCTTTTTTTTTTTCCTGTACTTTCCATGAATATGTCTTCCCCTTCCATGAATTTGTCTATTTTTCCCTCATTTTTGTCTGCTTTTTGCTTCAACTCTTGGATAGTCTGAGTATTAGAGATTTGAATTCCCTATCAGGTAGTTTTAGTGCCTTTTCTTCTACTGGAAAGTCATCTGGTGTTTTATTTTGGACACCTACTGGAAACATCCTGTCCTGTTTTTGTAAATGTTTTGATATTGTCTGCTGTCTTCAGGACATTCAGTAGTTATTTTTCTTATTTATTGACTGTAGATATGTTTGTTTTGTCTTTTGTTTTTTAATTTGGTTATGTCTGTTCCGTTGGGCTGTGTGTTCTTTGTTGTTTGCTCCTCTGTGGGCATGATTCTTTTTGCCTCCTTCTCCAATTGGCAAGGTCAGTCACTCAGATACAGTATAGCTGAATAGGAGTAACTGGGGTGGGTTTTTTGTGGCACTTACTACAGCCACCAGGGGGGGCCTTTTATCAGTGCAGGGTAGGTTCTGGTAGGCCGTGCCTGTACTGCTTGCTGATTTGATGTTAAGTGCACGGTGCATGTAGGTGGGTGGAGGGGGGAGGTTGTGATGTGTGGAGCTAAGATGGGTATGGGAGAGAGGAGAGAGGAACAGGAGCCAAAAACATACAAACAAACAAAAAATAGTGGTAGGGGAGTTGCCGTTGGAGTGGAGAGATGAGAGACTATGAAATAGAGAAAAACAAAATGGGGAAGGAGAAGAAAAAAAGAAAAGAAAAGAATGAATAAAGTAAAAATTAGAAAGAAAAAAGAAAAGCTCCCAGGGATCCCACCGGTTCGGTACAAGGTCTGGGGAAGCTGTTCCTAGGTGTTGAAGTACAACCTGGTTAGAATGCATAGAGGTGTCACTAAGTGCCAGGTAATCAGGGGACAGGAAGAGAAGGAAGGTATAGAGAGACGAGAAACTGAATAATGAAGAAAGACGAAAAGGGAAAAAGAGGGAAAAGAAAACAAATTTAAAAAAAGAACAAGAAAATCCCCCCTCCAAAAAAAAAGCAGAAAAAAAAAACCCACCAAAAATTAAATGCTCTCAGGGATCCCTCTGCACGTCTGCGCAAGATGAGAGGGTAGGTCCCAAGCCTCGCAGTACTGCCTGACTAGAATGGGCTCCCAATTCAAGAAAAGAAAAAGAAAACAAACAATAAACAAAAAAGCACCGGGATCCCACCAGTGTGGCAGCATGGACCAGGAAGCAGTTTCACATTCAAGCAGAGTTTCACAGCCTTTCAGGAAGAAGCAAAGATGGCGCACTGAGCCAGGTATTTGAGTGAAAGGAGGGGGAGGTGGTGAGAGCTAAGGAAGAAATCAAAAGATGCGGAAAAAAGCAACACCAGCAGTCAGCAAATGGCACTCAGGGAGTAGGCCAGTGTGGGTGGGTGGAATCCAAGCAGCCAGTGCTTCCTGGCCAAAAGACTGTGGCCGCAGGAAGCAGAGGAAGCTGAGTGGGGGTGAAGAAGGGTGGGGGGTGGGAAAGCGTATATCACTGGTTACCTGTTATTCTGTCTCTTGCTGGAAGCTCCATGAAGCTGCTTTCTCATACCCCCATTTGCTGGTCTCTGATAGGAGTGCAAGATGGCAGATCCGTGCTGCATTAGCTGACTGGGGACCTCTGCATGTATTTCTCCTCACTCTCGGTTCTCTGTCAGTTTCTTATTCCATTCGGTGCTTGACTGAGTTCTTTATCTCTTCATTTGATGCTTAGGGTTTCAGGATTGCTGTTTTCTCGGTTTAGCTTAGTTTTTTGGATCTTTGCCGTGCAGGGAGGTTGTGGTGTTTCTGCCATATTTCCGGAAGTCTCCTGAAAAATTTTTAAATGAGAAAAAACATTTCTAAAATATGAGAGCTTTACAATTTGTATGAAACTTTTAATCAGCTTTATTACAGCCAGTTTATTAATGAATACTAAAAGAAAATATTGAGAAAATTTTAAATATCTGTTATAGATTGATGAGATCAGAGTTTGTACATTAATTTAAAAAAATTGGAAAATATCGTCAATGAACTTGGTCATATATTTTGCAACGTTTACAGAGCCAGTCTTCTTTCTTCTTTCCTTCCTTTCTTTCTATTGTGTGTATGTGTGGAGGGAGAAGGGATGAAGTCGTATGCTTTTGTTTCATATAGTGAATCTAATAAGATTATGACCACATGAATTTTGCTCCATATTATGTAATTCAAATGACATTTGGTTAATATATGTTGAGAAAATAAAATATATTTAAAAAGGTAAAGTATGTAATGCTAAATATCCTCAGTTAGTATGAATTATAGTATAAGAAGAAAATTAATTAAATAAAAAATCAAATACAAGTAATTTCTTGTCAATCTTTGCTATCTCCTCTATGCATGCTGTAAGTACTCCATGAGTGTCCACACAAAAGTGCTTCTATGTATGCTTATATTGACCCTCTTAGCTCAATGAAGCTCACTCAGTAATACAGAGGAAAAGGTGTCTGTAGGAGACGTTACTCAGCTTCCTCCCATCAATAAGCTGTGCCCTTTTGAGTTGTTTTCCCAATACAGTGATTGTGATGCGCTGTGCGGAGTCTTCACCCTATGGGGAGCAAGGATTGCTTTGTTGTTACTCATCTTGCAGGAGCCCCATTCATTTTGTGCAAACAGCACAAAAATATCATAGGAATGCATCATTTTTGACAGAAACTAGGCAGCCTGCCTCATTAATGAGTATGCCCACAGTTTCTGTAACTAGAGTTGCTATCAGTAAGAAACAGTGTTTAATAAATGGCTTTGTTTTTTCACCTGCTAGGCTCTAATAGCATCCCCAAAGTAATCTTCGTCTAACAGCTTGAGTCTTTTGCAAAAGCAATCAAGTGATCAATTCTTTTTAACACTAAGCGGTAAACTTCAGTGCTGTGCAGGATGCCAGGTGCAGGGAACAGTTGCTATGAAAAGCAGAAGAAATTTAATATGAGTCATGCAATTTAGCATGGATCCCTAGTAACAGAATTTTTTAAGTTATTACACCATGTCTGAAAGAAATGAGGCAACGGGCCTAAAAGAAATCACCCAAAACTATGTTTTTAATCATTTAGCAAATATTTCTTGAATATCTAACATATGCCAGGCTGTGCTAGGCACTAGAAATAAAGCAATAAGTAAGTTTACATGCTCATTGACTTTATGGAACATACATTTTGTTGGAGAGAGACAAATAAATAAGTGGGCAAACCATCATTTAATTACAATCTAATAGGAATTGTGGTACAAAAAAATACTTTAATATGCAATGAAACCGTATAATTTGGAGATTTAGATCCGTCTTTATTTTCACAGAAATTAATGATTCTAAATAGCTTGCAATTGAGATTGAAAAGGATGGATGCTTGTAAATTTGTTATTTAGTAATGTTAGTCAACATATCTATTTCTGAGCATGCCCATATGTGTTTGTAAAAGAATTCCTTTAAACAGTGTATCTATGATACAATCATAACACATTATAGCTCAGAAGTCTGTTATTAGAAATAAAAACCTTCTCATGTATTACTTAAAATTAAAATTCAGAAAATGAGAAAGTTAAGGTTTTCATAATATCTAACTATCGTTTCACATTTATTACTTGATTACACATTTCTAGACCTAGTAGTAATTAAGAATGTAGTTTGTATGTAATGTTTATGGGCTAATAAGATAAAATTTTATTTTTGCAATTTCTGAAATTTTCTATAATTTTATAACCATAACTTATTGTAGGAATCCCTGGTTGGTGCAGGTAGTGCTCAGCTGTTAACTGAAAAGTTGAAGGTTCAAGCCCACCCAAAGGTACCTAGGAAGAAAGTCCTGGGAATCTACCTTAGAACAATAAGCCATTGAAAACACTATGGAGCACAGTTCTACTGTGTCATAGATGAGGTCACCATGAGTAGGAAGTGACTCTAAGCATCTGGTTACTGGATAACATATTGTGTTAATGTCATTTAAAGGCATTATAGTTGAGCATTTTAAAAATGTGTATGTACTTTGTTTCATGCCATTTTATGAAAAATACAGCAACAAGAACTCTATGGGTTAATGGAATCCACAGTCAAACATTCACATGTTAATTAACTTGAAGAAAAGTCTATTGAAGTATGCGAACTACCAAGTCAAGGTGTCAATTTCATTTTAATTTTAAACAGATCATCCAATCTGTGGAGGCGCTTATGGCTTTAGTTAGGGACATACAAAAGTTCATTAACATGCTGTAATGCTTCTGAGAAAAAGAACAAAACGTATGTTTGAAATGGAAGTAACTTAATTACTTATTTAGAGGATTCAAGGAAAATTCACTGTGGTTATACTTTGTAGATTTAGCTTTCTGTGTAACTGTAATTTATTTGGTACAGGAGGTAAATTAAGAGTGTTGATCCTTAAAGTTAAGAATTCTCTACAGAATAGGCAGTTCTTAAACATCAGGTGCAAAGTGTTTTGATAGAAAATATCAAAAGCCATAAGTATATCCCACTGGCCCTGTAATATATATCAGAAAAATCTCAGGTCCTATAAAGAAATAGTAAAATTTTTTATATAGATTATCCAAACTTACTTTTTTTCTAAAATTTTAACGAAGTTTTAAACACCAAGTTGAAGTGTAGGTTTGTGGGACGACCATTGGCCTAAGAAGCAGAATACCAGAGTTTCTACATCTCATAAATCCCCTAAGGCCTAGTTATTTCATTGTAAAATAATGGGGTAGGTTAATCATTAACCTCAAGCTTATTTTAGCAGGAAATTCTACAATTCACTGTGGCATATACACTTGCTTTTTCATTTTTGATTATTATACATTTTGCTTTAAAAAGAAGCCCTTAAATAATTGGAGTTGGGGGGGTGTTGAGAAAAGTTTAGGGGACACAAAAAGCCAGAGAGGAATCTAATATCCAGCAATTGTTCCTTGGTGAGATTGTACTTTAATAAGATAGATCTTGGTTATATTACCTGAACCAGTTTTTTGAAGTTTTAGTATTTTTTCTTTCAAGATTGACCTAAGTGGTAATTTTTTCTCCCTCCATTAAAAGAACTTCAAGAGACATCAAGAAGGCAGGGAGAATTTGAGGTGTGGGAAAGAATAGGATGGAGTATTATTCATGTGATAGAGTTCCTTATAGTCATAGTACAACTAGCAAAATTTCAAAGAAAGAAAGTAATCTTTGTGATTGGAATTATGTTTGTAAAAAATATGCAAAAGAATTACAACAGAAAAACATTATAAAAATTTTTAATGCAACTCTGGAGGCTTGAAACTATATGAATATTAATACACACAAGAAATTGATAATTACTTGCCCTTAGCAGAATCAAAAGGCATTGAATCCTAAAAAAAGAAAAAAATTCTTTAAAATAATATACATATATATGAATTTGTTTAATGTTTACTTTTGAATGTAAATGGGCATGATTTTCTAGAAAATCACTTGAAAACATTAATGTAGTATAAATTGAAGACCTGAATTTAGAATGGTCGTTTTTAACGATCATGAGCAACTTAACCATTCTAAGAAAAGACCTTCTCTCAGGTTGATGTAGGCTTTAAACAGAAAGGAAAGGTAACAGCTTTATATCTCAGAGGACTCCACTGATTACAAAGAAAAAAAGGTGGTAATTTCAATAAATTAGAAGCTAGAGCTACTTTGGTAAAATCCTGATCACTTCATGGAAAAATTAAAGATGTAGATATATTCATTTTATAATGATGTAAAAGGAAAGTAACTATTTCTTAAATTTTATATCATAAATCATATAATAAGCTGTCAATAATTTATGTCAACAAATACTGGGCATTTGTTATTTACTAAGCAATTAGGTAATTCTAGTACACAAATCTGCATAGTACCAACACTATCTTAGATACCACTGAAGAACATAAATTGTTAACAAGTGAAATATGTTTGGGGGAAGTACACAACTCTGTGGGAACAGATAAAAGGAAAGCCTAATCCAGTCTAGGGTCACTATTAGTTAGAATTGACTTGATGGCAGTGGATTTGGTTTTTAATCTGGTCTATTGAGGTCCACAGATTTTCCAAGAAGGATGAAATATAAGCAGGAACTTAAAAAATGATTAGGATTGTCTTAGTAGTCTAGTGCTGCTATAACAAATACCACAAGCAAATGGCTTTAACAAACAGAAATTTATTTTCTCACAGTATAGGAGGCTAGAAGTCTGAATTCAGGGCACTGGCTTGAGGGGAAGGCTTTCTTTCTCTGTCAGCTCTAGAGGAAGGACTTTGTCTCTTCAGTTTCTGTTTCCTCAGTTCTTGAAGATCTCCACGTGGCTTAGCATCATTCTTCCCCTGGATATAGGAGGTTCTCAGTGCAGAGACCCCAGGTACAAACGATGTGCTCCACGCCCAGCTCTTCTTTCTTAGTGGTAGTGAGTCCCTCCCCTCTCTGCTTGCTGCTTCACTCTCCTTTTATCTCTTATGAGATAAAAGGTATGACTCAAGCAAGGGTGTGGCTTAAGTCACACCATCTTGTGGGGCTATGACTCAAAACATACCCCACATTGATCCTGCCTCATTAACATACAGAGGTTAGGATTTATAACACATCATAAAATGGAGGATAATTACATCAGATCACAAAATGGAGGACAACCACACAATACTGGGAATCATGGCCTAGCCAAGTAGACACATATTTTTGGGGAATACAATTCAATCCATGACATTTCACCTTTTGTTCCCCAAAAATTCATGTTGTTGCCACATGTAAAACACATTCACCCTATCATATCATCCCAAAAGTCTTGGATCGACTCCAAGTCCAAAATCTCATCTTCTGAATCATCAAAATGAAATATATATGAGATTTAGGTATATTCCATCCTGGGACAAAATTCCTCTTCATCTGTGAACCTGTGGAATCTAGACTACAAGTTATCTGTTTCCAAAGTACAAAGGTGGAACTGTCACCAGGTAGACATTTCCATTACAAATAGGAGAAATTGGAGGGAAAGAAAGGACAACAGGCACCAAGCAACTCCAAAACCCAGCAGAACAATGTACATTAATTCTCAAGGGTTGAAAATAATCCTCCTTTCTCTGAGACCATCTACGCAATGGCCCGGACCTCCAGACTCTAGGTGTGGGCCATGTTGTCTGGATTCTGGGTGGAGGCCCCTCAGCCCTCGGCCTCAGCTCCACCTTCCAGGCCCACTAGGACAACAACTCTGCTCCCTGGGCTTTGCGCAGCCCCATTCTCCTAGTCCATCTGAGTGATGACCCCACCCCCTAGGCCCCGGCAGTCCCCATCATATTGCCTGATGTGCATGGCAGCTCTACCCGCTCATCTTTGGATGGCAGCCCCACATCCCTGGCACACCTTAACGGCAGCCCCACACTCCAGAACCAGGCTGGCAAAGATCCGACTCTTTGAAGCCTAGAGGCTGTGGCCTCACCCTTTGAGATTCAGGAGATCTTGGCCCTATCCTTTGAAACCAAGAAGGCCCTGCTTCGCATGCTTCTTCCAACACTTCTGCTGATCTTTGAGCTGCTCCAGGCATGGTCCTTTTGTTTTCTTGGTGGGCAACAGATGTAGTTCTTTTGGCTTGTTTCCTGCCTGTAGAATTCCAAGAGGCAGACAGGGTTCTTTCCTTTTGTTCTTTCTCTGTCTTCTTCTGTCTAAGCTGATGGGTTTTTTGCTGTGGTAGTTGGTTAGATCCATCAGATACATCCTTAGTGAACATTCTGGGACACATGTCCTTAGTTTGTATGACAGAATTGTCCAAATCTTTAAGTTCTGTTTTCACATAGGCTAGAAGTCCAAATTCAGGGCACCAGCTTCAGGGGATGGCTTTCTCTCTCTCTGGGCCCTGGAGGAAGGTCTTTCTCTCTTCAGCTTCTCTTTCCCGGTTCCTTTGAGATCCTCATGTGACTTGACATCAATCTTCCCCTGGGTCTAGGAGGTTCTCAGCACAGGGACCCTGGATACAAAGGATGTGCTCCACTCCCAGCTCTTCTTTCTTTGCAGTAGTGAGGTCCCCCTCCTCTCTGCTCACTTCTCTCTCCTTTTATCTCTTGTAAGATATGACTCAAGCAAGGATGTGACTTGAGTAAGGTTTTGATTTGAGTTGCACCCTCTTTTAAGGCTATGACTCAAAATATACCCCACACTGATCCTGCCTCAATAACATAAAACCAAAAAAAATCAAACCCTTTGCCATCGAGTCAATTCTGACTCATAACAACCCTATAGAGGTTAGGATTTACAACACATCACAAAATGGAGAATAATTACATGAGGTCACCAACAGGAGGACAACCACACAATACTGGGAATCATGGCCTAGCCAAGTTGACCCATATCTTTAGGGGACACAATGCAATCCATTAAAAGAATTCAGCCATTAAAACTAATAAGGTAGGGGGAGGTAGACGGTAAAGGTATAAGAAACAAGAAAGAGATACACTGCTTAAAAATCCATAATTGAAGTTTTATATATAAATAACTGTGCCCCACAGGGTTTTCAATAGCTATGATCTTTTGGAAATAGATGGCCAGGCTTTGCTTCCAAGACACCTCTGGGTGGATTTGAACTGCCAACTTTTCAGTTAGTAAGGAGTGCTTAACAATTTTCACCATCCAGGGACTCCACTATATACATATTTGTTGTTGTTGTTGTTAGGTGCCATTGAATCAGTTCCAAATCACCCTATGTACAACAGAATGAAACACTGCCTGGTCCTATGCCATCCCCACAATTGTTGCTGTGTTTGAACCCATTCTTGCAGCCACTGTGTCCATCCATGTTGTTGTGGGTCTTCCTTTTTTTCACTGACCCTCTACTTTACCAAGCACAATGTCCTTCTGTAGGGACTGGGCCCTCCTGATAACATGTCCGAAGCACGTGAGATAAAGTCTCACTATCCTTTAAGGAGCATTCTGGCTGTACTTCTTCCAAGACAGATTTGTTTATTCTTCTGGCAGTCCATGGTGTGTTCACTATTCTTAGCCAACAGCATAATTCAAATGCATCTATTCTTCTTTGGTCTTCCTTATTCATTGTCCAGCTTTCGCATGCATATGAGGCAATTGAAAATACCATGGCTTGGGTCAGGTGCACCTTAGTCCTCAAAGAGACATCTTTGCTTTTTAACAGTTTAAACAGGCCTTTTGCTGCAGATAGATATTTTTTTTCATATATATATAAATCATTTGCTGTCAAGATATGTATGTATCTTAATATAAATATATATACATATATATACATATATATACATACATATATACATATACATACATATATATTTATATCTCAAGAAATTTTCAGTATTTATTTAGAAATGCTGCAATAAGATATTGAGTTGACATGGAGACATTTTAAAGAAAAATATTTCTTTATTTGGAATAAAGTAAGACATTTCTTTATTTGGAATAAAGATATTCCAAAGCAATTGAAGGCTCAACAGTAGGTTCTACAGTGTTCTTTTTTATTTCTGCTAAACACTACCTTATAGCTATAATGGGAGTTCCTTGGCGGCACAAACGGTTAAGTGTGCGACTCAGCCAACAGGTTGGCAGCTCGAACCCACTCAGAGGCCCCTCAGAAGACAGTCCTGGTGATCTGCTTCCAAAACGTCACAGCTTTGAAAACGCTATGGAGCAGTTCTGCTTTGTACATCTGGGGTTGCCACAAGTCAGAATTGATTCAATGACAAAAAAACAACAATGAAAGTGCTATAATTAGCAAAACATTTAAAGTATGTAGAAAAAAAATCATGAAGACATATCACTAGACTATAATTTTCACTCTATTTCAAGTTAGTGGACACAAGCTTCCTCCTACATTTGTATGGTTTACATATAAATAATTCATTGCTGAGTTTAAATAAAATATTAACCTCATTTTTTCTTCAGTTAGATTTGTTATGTTTTGATTATTCTTAGGTGAGAGGTTTTATTTTGTTTTTCAACAACTGTGTTTAGCAAAATAAAAAAGAATCCTCCCCTTTGTGAAAAATGAGATTTTTTCATTCAATAAAATAAAACTCTTAACTGCTATAATCTGGATTCAAAACCTACAGTTGCACCATTAAAATTTCTTCCTCGCAATTGCTCATGAAACATACTCAAGATTGAGCAGGCAATCTCTAAATCAGCCTGCAAAAATTCAGAATATTTTTGTTTTAGCTTATATTGAAAGACCACATTGATTTAAGGTTTTTCTAACTATAGATACCCCACACTGTGATTTATTGATTTTCTGCTCCCTTGCCCTCTGTTTCCCGCTCCATTTGACCAATGTTGAGACCTGTAAATCTCTGAGAGAGCAGTGAGGAGAGTGTGCTCCTAATATATGTATCCCTGGCTCCCTACTTTCAGGGTTGCTTCTGGCTGGCCGGGGCCCAGAATTGCACATCACTGCCCTTTTCCAGGCAGCTTCTCAGTGTGACTCTTTCTTTTGACTTCCTTCATTCCTTTAGACCCAAAAGTAGTAACAGTTTGTTTTTTTTTTTGTTTCTAGCTCTGGATTACCCCTTTGATTCGCTTACACTCTGCCCACACATTTGTAAACAGTCTCTTTAATAAATCCTTCCTAAATTATCCCATTTTGAGTGGTTAATAAGTACTATGAGACTGTGGTTGACATATAATAAGCACCTAATAAATATACTGTATTGAAAGAATGAATGCTTATCTGCATGTCTCTCTAGAGATTTCTCAAGGGGTTACACTGTACTTACATAATTATATAGTAAGTACCATATCCTTCCTGTTGCTCATCTAACTGGTATCATATACTTGCTGTAAGGAGGTATTTGGGGCTTTCCAATAAGGCTATAAGGTTGATACAAATAACTAGAACATTTATGCTAAATAATAATAATAATACCAATAAAAATATTCCAGTGAAAAGCCTGTCTCCATTTTAGATATAGTCTTTTTAAAAAATCAATACATACTGGGGCTGAGGGCTGGGGATCATGGTCTCGGGGAACATCTAGGTCAATTGGCATAACATACTTCATAAAGAAAATATTCTACATCCTACTTTGGTGAGTCACGTCTGGGGTCTTAAAAGCTTGGGTGCAGCCATTTAAGATACATGTATTGGTTCCATCCCATCCAAGGCAAAGGAGAATGAAAAAATCAAAGACAGAGGGAAAATATTAGTCCAAAGCACTAATGTTTGGTGAGTCACGTCTGGGGTCTTAAAAGCTTGGGTGCAGCCATTTAAGATACATGTATTGGTTCCATCCCATCCAAGGCAAAGGAGAATGAAAAAATCAAAGACAGAGGGAAAATATTAGTCCAAAGCACTAATGAACCACAGCCTCCACCAGCCTGAGCCCAAAAGAACTAGGTGGTGCCCAGCTACCATCACTGACTCCTCTGACAGGGATCACAATAGAGGGTCCCAGACAGAGTGTGAGAAAAATATAGAACAAAATTCAAATTCACAAAAAAGACCAGATTTACTGGTCTGACAAGAGACTGGAGGAACCCCCAAGACTAAGGCCACCAGACACCCTGCTAATTGAGAACTGAAGGCACTCCCAAAGTCCACCTTTCAGCCAAAGATTAGACAGTCTTATAAAACAAACAAAAACACATGTGAGGAACATGCCTCTTAGATCAATCAAGTATACAAGACCAAATGGGCAACACCTGCCCAACAGCAACCATAAGAAGGCAGGAAAGGACAGAAAAACTGGATGAATGGACACAGGTAACCCCAAGGTGGAAAGGGATAGGGGAAGATTGCTGAGCTTTTGCAGGGATTGCAAACAATGTCGCAAAACAAATCGTATATAAATTTTTGAATGATAAACTAATTTGCACTGTAAACTTTCATCTAGAACACAATAAAAATTTTAAAGCAATCAATATAGTTTAAATAGAGAAGGCCAACAATAAAAAACAACATATCATTTAAAAAAAAAAGTTGCTGTCTAGTGGATTCCAACTCATACTGACTCTATAGGCACAGTAGAACTCCCCCACAGGGTTTCCAAGGCTGTAAATCTTTACAGAAATAGACTATCACATCTTTCTCCCACCGAGTGGCTGGTGGGTTTGAACTGCTGACCCTTAGCTGGTATGTCACCAAGGCTACTATTAGCTGTTAGGAAGATATAAATCAAAACCACCATGAGATACCACTTTACTCCCACCAGGAAGGCTAAGATTTAAAAAATGGAAAATAACAAATGTCGTAGTTGTAATATAGTGAATGAGGGAGCAAAGTGTCAAGATATAATGTGGAATTGTGGGCTCTTAGGAGCTGGGAGGAGCCCTGGTGGCACAGTGGTTAAGCGCTTGGCTGCTAAATGAAGGGTCAGCAGTTCGAACCCACCAGCTGCTCCATGGTAGAAAGCTGTGACAGTCGGCTTCCTTAAAGAAGCAGCCTTGGAAACCGTATCGGGCAGTTCTACTCTGTCTTATATGGTCATTATGGCGATACTTCATGGCAAAGAGTAGGAACCCTGGTTGCTCAGTGGTTAAGCGCTGGCTGCTAACCAAAAGGTTGGTGGTTCACACCCACCCAGTGGCTCCTTGGGAGAAAGACCTGGCAATCCACTCCCATAAACATTACAGCATAGAAAACCCAATGGGGTAGTTCTGCTCCATCACACGGGGTTATTATGAGTTGAAATTGACTTGAGGGCACCTAACAACAGCAGCCAGAGCATGTAGGTAAAGTTTGGAACATATTTTAAGTTCTTTTTGGAAGATACTGAAAGTTTTCAGACAGGAGGTAATATTAACTGAATTATATTTACTAAAAAATCACTCTGCCTGCTGTGTGGAGAAGTGGTTGGATGGGGTCCAATGTGAAAGTAACCAGTTAGGAGACTCTTTCATTAGTTCAGTGAAGAAATGAAGGTGTGTTGGTCTGGTGTGGTGGCAGTGGAGATGGAGAGAAGTGGATGGAGTCATGATACATTCTGAAAGTAGAGCTTACAGGACTTGTTGATAATGGTTTGGATGTAAAGGATCGAGGAAAATGGAAGAGTCAAGGTTGACTCACAAGTTTATGGCGTTAGCAAATGGGTAAATGGTGGTTTCAGTTACTGACTGGGGTAGCATGAGGTAGTGACTGACCTGGCTTAGGAGGCTGGCCTCAGCTTCTTGCTTTAGATCTGATATGGTTCTCATCTTGGCTCCGATTCCTTGCTCCTTGAACTTTCCACTTCTGTGTGTTCCATGAGACTTACTGATTGATACAATGATGCATTTCCTGACTGTGATACAATTCCTTTGACTACTTTATAATGTTGTATATACTGTTAATCAATATATGTCCTTTATATATTTATAAGTTATAAATAACATCTAGACTTACAGCTATAGCTACTTACCAAATTTAGGAATATGTTATTTTTATTTTCAGACTGCTACTATATAATAAACTACTAAGTGAAAAATACCAAATTTTTCAATCTTATTTTCTACCCATAAAGATTGTAGCTTTATGAAAGCAAAGGCCGTATATGATAGGTTAGTCCTCAGAATACCTAACAGAATGTGAAACAAATAACTTTTTGTTGATTTGGGATTTAAAGCAAAGCATTAGAGTGATTTTCACCTCCATTTCCAGCTCTATGGCATTTGCAGCTAATGTGGTAGCAAGATCCAACAAAATCAAGGATTGGAGTTAACAATTTGCAACTTTGTGTTAACTGATTGGTGCATAGACAGAGACTTTAGTGCTTCCACTTATGAAGAAGGTGATTTGATTCTGTTAAGGAATACCTTGCATTTCAAAACTCTTAATTTTTCATAAAAGTAGCACAAGAATAAATATTAATGATGGCTACTCCTTTCTTTCATTCAATTGTTCATTCACCTAGCATATATGAATACATGGGATTGCTGTGAGTCAGAATCAACTTGACAGCAACCAACAACAATGTGTCAGACTTGTTGTTGTTAAGTGCTGTTGAGTTGAGTTGGTTCCAACTCATAGCGACCCTGCGCACAACAGAACAAAACACTGCCCCATCTTGCGCCATCCTCACAATCGTTGTTATGCTTGAGCCCATTGTTGCAGCCACTGTGTCAATCCATCTTGTTGAGGGTCTTCCTCTTTTTCAAACTAAGGAATATAAATTTGAATAACAGAATATTCCAGTGCCTAAACTCATGGTATAATAGGGCAAAAGCACAGGCCCACACATCTTTTCAGTACTTCTTTTCTCCACTGCTCCTATAAACGATGTTATGGATTTTATCCATCAAGTTTGCTGTACTTTGTAATTTGCACTCCATATAAGGGCAAAGTATATACTAAAGTGAACTTCAGGTTTCTTGTTTGTCAATATTTGTTAAATGCTAACAAGTATCATGGTATTGGGTTAAATGCTGTGGAATCTAACAAACAGAAGGAAACACATGGAGTCTATCCAGGCAATTATCTGTTAAGGGGTTTTTATTTTATTTTATTGGCTTTAACGTGATAGTTTGCTTAACTCTATGCAGAATGAGAAATGAATGCACACACTTCACTTACCATATTTTTTGCAAATAACATGCACCTTCGAATTTGTTTGCCAAATGCGCCCTCCTCCTGCAAGGTACTTTCATAAGTACTATGCTAATTTTTTTACAGCAACATGTTAAAAAAAAAAAATGGCATAGCAGTGCTTACAAAAATACCTTGTGGGTGGAGGCCTCAGTTGTCAAACATAGACAGTATGCGTTATTTGCATAAAAATACTGTTTTCTATGCTAAGCATTGTTCTATGTCTAATATAAACGATATCTTACTTGCGTCTTTGAAGCAATATTATACAGCTGCAGTTACAATCACCAGTTTTTCAGATGACAGTCCAAAGTTCAGAGTTTAAATAAGTTGTGCAAGACCATGCAGTTAATGAGAGATGGGGCTGGGATGTGAGGCAAGCATTCTGACTTCAGTATCACTCTCCTCTTTATTTCCTTTATTGCTGTTGTTGTTATTAGGTGCTGTCAAGCCGATTTCAACTCATAGTGACCCCACGTGACAGAGTAGAACTGCCCTATAGGGTTTGCTTGGCTGTTATCTTTATAGAAGCAGATCACCAGGTCATTCTCTGGCAACGCTGCTGGCTGGGTTGAACCCACAACCTTTTGGTCAGCAGCTGAGCGCTTAACCGATGTGCCACCAGGGCTCCTTAAAGTCATAGTAGGAATTACCAAAAGCAACCAGCCACACCACAGCTAGGCATTGTTAGAAGTCTACCCTGTGCGGTAGATGCTTATATTCGCACGTAAGTCAAACTGTTCTTCAGGAGTTTGGCTCTGGTTACTCGTCTTTGGGTACTGAAAGACCAAAGCCAAACCTGTTGCCTTTGAGTCAATTCCAACTCATAGTGACCCTATAGGACAGACTAGAACTGCCCTACAGTGTTTCCAAGGAGAAGCTGGTAGATTCGAACTGCCAACCTTTTGGTTAGCAGCCCAGCTCTTAACCACTGCACCACCAGGGTTCCTATTAGGTACTAGAGAATTCTGAGTCCTTCTATTCCTGATTCATGAGTAAGGAGTGAGACATGAAGATCATGCTCCTGTCTATATCTGTATTTTACTGTAGTTAAATATGTTTAATCCGTGCAGGAAGAGCCACATTTATTCGAGGGGTCCATGCATCTTAAAGCCTTTTCATTATAAATATTAAATTCAGCATAGCATTTTAGCTAATATGTTTTAAAGATATCGTAAGTTTACGCTTCATGCCAATTTTTAAATACACTTCTTAAAAGTAAACATACAGACAAGGCTGTAGGGAAAAGAACACTCTCAGTAGAGCATGTGGATGAGTGCAGTCACTATGGAGTGCAAGATGGTACGAAGATGTTTATGTCCTACACATAAGCAGTTCTACTTTTACATTCATACTTAAACAAATTCTCACATGTGCTCAAGCAGATGGAGGCAAAGATGTTCAATGCAGCATTGTGTTAACAGCAATAATTTGAAAATGACCTACATTTTTTATCAATAACCAACTAAAACCCATTGCCATCGAGTTGGTTCCAACTCATAGCAACCCTATAGGACGGAGTAGAACTGCCCCATAGGATTTCCAAGGAGCAGCTGGTGGATTCAAACTGCTGATCTTTTGGTTAGCAGCCGAGCTCTTTAACTACTACACCAGCAGGGCCCCTTTTATCAACAAGGGAATGTTAAATAAAATTTAAGAAAAGCGTGCAATGAAATATTATACTGCAGTTAAAATGACTGAACCAGACTTACATGCAGTGACATAAATAAATTTACAAAATGTAACATTGAATTAAAAACATATATAAAATGACTCATTTTAAGTAAAGTTTATAAGCACAACAAACAATATTATTCTATTCTATACATCATACTTTGCTATATAAAATATATAGTATATATTGTATGACGATATATCACATATAACATTATATTATGCATTATTTAATTTATATATACACTGATAGTAAACATACGAAAACATTAATGAAAAAGATTCTTAGAAACTTCAGGTTAATAGTTACTTTTAACCAAAATCAGATGCAAAGCAAATCTTCCAAATGTTCTCATTTGTTAAAACTACATGGTGATACATGGGCATCCATTACATTACTGTACTTCTATTAGCTTGCATGAAATTTCTTGTTAAACAGAAGGCTCACAGTTGAAATTTTATTCTTGACAACATTTTTATTATTTACATTATAAAATATATTTCTCTCTCCATTTTTGTTGTAATTGCTATTTATGAATGCAATTTTGGAATAAAAAGTGTATTCCTAAACCCTCCTTAAAATATATACTCTTACATGAAGAGGCTATAACAAAATGAAGTACAAACATTTTGGATGAGCTATAGATTTTTTTTTCATTTCTATTTTTTTTGCAATTTTTAAATTTGTTATGATCTCACAATTCTGACATCTAATGTTATAATGGCATCTTAGTCATAAAATATCAACCACAACAACAGACAGTGGGAATAAGCTGGTGACATTCTTTTTTCTGATGAGTTAAGTGGTTAAAAATGAGTAAATTCCCAGCTACTGAGATTACATCCATAACTTTGTTAAGAAGGAAAGTAGGTCACTTTAAAAGATAAGGTAAAATTGGAATATTATTTCACATGCCATTTACTTTTGAAATCAGAACACTGATCCAAAAATGGCTTGTTATTTGAATTCATCAGCTACAAACTCAGTAACTAGTCAGCCTTTAAGACATAGTAATAAGAAATACTGCTTTGAAGATATTATAATGTGATTTGAAAGATAGAATGAACATTTTAAAAAGAAAATGCTATCTGATTCTGAACTTATCTTTTCTCAACTATTTTGCTTAATATCACTAAGACTTCATATATTGTGTTATATTTTAAAAGCCATGTAACTCTCTCATTCTAAACCCTCGTGTAACACAAACTTTTTCTTCCCTTCAAGAAATCTATTTGCCTGTTTTTAAAATAAATAATTTGTGTTCTTGGTTTCATATGTAAAATTGTTGAAAAATCCATATGAAGCATTTTTTGGACGTATAATTCTTAAAACAATACAAACTTCTTAGCTTAAAAAAAGGTGATTGTTTACTTTTAGATTTACGGCTTTTGTTTTTCATTAAAGACAAAACTTTCAAAGCTTTTCCAGAGACCAAAAGATGTTCTCCAACTTTATCTTCCTTTATTTTGAAACATGATAGCTATTTGAAATCCCTTTTCTCTTATTATGTATTTTAAACAGTTAAAGTAAAACTCCAAGCCTGATACACCTCCACACCCTTATATCCAAATTCATCCCCACTCCCAGCTTTCCACATCCACAATTGCTGTCATGATTCTCCCAGGCACCCAGCCACAACCTTTACCGTTGTCTCTCCCACCTTTTTCCTTCTTTCACCATTACCATCCTAACACTCCTACCCTCTAGGTAAAGAAAATACTCAGTATCTTCACTGTAGTGATGGTTTCACAGGTGCATGTACATGTCAAAATTCATCAGATTGTAAAATTTAAATATATACAGTTTATTACATATACAGTTTAACTTCAATAAAGTAAAAGGAAAAACATTAAATTTTTAAAATTCACCTTATTAAAAATGAAGAGGTTTAGAGTAATGGTTTCAGGGGACATCCCAGTTAATTGGCCTCATATTGTGTTTAGTTCTTCTGTTCTATCTCCTAGTTCATTGTGTAATGCCTGGGGTCTTAAAACCTTGTAAGGTATAACAATTGGTCTTTATTTGTCTGGAGCAACAGAGGAAGAAGAGTCAGAAATAGAAGGAAGAAATGGAATATATGGCTAATTGCTTCCATGAACAACTGCTTCCTTTGCTGAGAGACCAGAAAAACTCGATGGTGCTAGACTACCATTACTAAATGCTTTGTTCAAAGATTCTGTAGAACAATCCTGATCAAAAGGAAGAAAATGCAGAACAAGATTTCAAATTCTCACTGAATACAATCCAGCATTTCTGGAGCCATGGAAGCTAGATGAACCCCAAAACTGTTGCCCTGAGATAATCTTTCACCTTAAACCAAAAATATTTTCTCAAGTCTTCATAAAACCAAACAACAGTTTAGCTTAACTAGTGAAGAATGTCTGGCCTGAACACTGTGCTCTTTAAAGAACTATCTATGTGGGATCAAACTGACAACAGCAACTCTAAATGTTAGATAGGAAACTTAACAGGCAGTGAGTTTATGTTAATGGGGGAGAAAATTCTGAAAAGGAGAGTGAGAATGGTTGTATAACTTGAAGAATGTAATCAGTGTCACTGAGCAGTACATGTAGAAATTGTTGAGTTGGTGTGTGTTCTGCTGGGTATAGCTTCAACAACAAAAACAACAATAAAATAAATTGTTATAAAAAATGGAGAGGGATACCAAAAGTAAAAATCACCTTGATTTTTTTCCCCAGAAAGTACTAATTATTTTTTTTTTATTGTACTTCAGCTGAAGGCTTACAGAACAAATAGTTTCTCATGAAACAGTAGTACACATATTGTTTTATGACATTGGTTAGCAACCCCACAACATTTCAACCCTCTAACTTCTCAACCTTTTCTTTGGTGAAAATACACACAGCCAAAGATACACCATTTCAAAAATTTCTACATGCACAGTTCAGTGACATTGACTATGCTCTTCCAATTGTGCTGTTATTATTGCTTAAGATGAAGGCTTCCAGAACAAAATAGTTTCTGATTTAATAATTACTACACATGTTGTCCTATGACAATGGTTAACAATCTCACAACACATCAACAATATCCTTACTCAACCTTGGGTTCCCTATCACCAGCTTCCTTGTCCCCTTCTGCCTTCTGGCCCTTGTCACTGGACTACTGTACCTCATTAGTCCCATTTGGTTTTATGGGGCTGTCCACTCCCAGGCTGAACGGTGAACCTCAGAGATAACTTCACCACTGAGCTCAAAGAGTTTCTGGGGGCCATACTCTCAGGGTTTCTCCAGTCTCCTTTAGGCCAGTAAATCTGGTCTTTTTTTTGTGAGATAGAATTATACTCTGTATCCTTCTCCAGCTCTGTCCAGAACCCTCTGT
This sequence comes from Trichechus manatus latirostris, assembly GCF_000243295.1. NCBI lineage: Eukaryota > Metazoa > Chordata > Mammalia > Sirenia > Trichechidae > Trichechus > Trichechus manatus. The sequence continues at coordinate 755,239 of NW_004444165.1, read as the reverse complement.
TGTGATCCTGGTCAGAGCAGTCAGTGGTGGTAGCCAGGCACCATCTAGCTGTACTGGACTCAGTCTGGTGGAGGCCTTGGTAGCTGTGGACAATTAGTCCTTCAGACTAATCTTTTCCTTGTATCCTGTTCTCTTCATTCTCCCTTGCTCCCGAAGGGATGAGACCAGTGGAGTATCTTAGATGGCCGCTCACAGGCTTTTAAGACCCCAGACACTACTCACCAAGGTAGAATGTAGAACATTGTCTTTATAAGCTGTGTTATGCCAATTGAGCTAGATGTTCCCCTAGACCATGGACCCAGAGCCCTCCGCCCAGCATTTCAGTCCCTCAGGGCGTTTGGATGTGTCTATGGGGCTTCCATGACCTTTCCTTGTATAAGTTGTGCTAGTTTACCCTGTATTGTGTACTGTCTCACCCCAGAAGGTACTAATTTTTGTAACACTATAGCATATAATTACTAAAAAAGTAAACTGACCCACAGGGTGAAATCTCAAAATTAAACAGGCTTCTGATTAGCAGAACATCTGGTGGTAGAGCTGGTTGACCTTGTGCTCCAAGTTCCCTTTAAAAAGCACATATAAGAAGAAAATTAAAAAGAATATTCTCACACAGACACACACACACACACGCACACACACACAATGCAGTCATTTAAGACTAACAGGTAATATGTTGGCAGAATCTGGAAGAATTCTCTAAATCTGTAAGGCCAGCAGAACTGGATTGAATAATCTTCTCATCAGTTTACTTTTCTGAAAGTAAGGCCTTCAGCTTTCCTCCCTGCGTTTGTTTGGATTCAGAAATTCAAGGTATGAACCGGAACACTGGACCATTGTTTCTGCACTGGTGGGTGCTGCTTTCTTGAGACAGAGAGAATTCTTACCTGTACTATTATTTCCTACATTCGTTGAGGGATTGATAGTTGCCGAAAATTGGGAAGTAAGGAGAATGACGCCCAGAAGTGATGACTTATGCTGGAAGTAGGTGTGGGAGAGACAAAAAAAAAAGTAACTGTTCATGATGCAGATTCCATATTTTCAGACTGCCAGAAACTCAGTTAATGGGATAAGAAACCATTCAATAGAACTGCATCTGATAAGATCCTTCTAGAGTTTGAAAATCCAGGCTTATCCACCTCGTGTCCATCTCTGGGTCTGAGAAGTAGAAACCAGGCTCCACATGGACAAAAGTAAAGCAAAGATGAGTCTCATGCACTATGCATTGCCAGCACTCAGACTGGAGTGAGTTCTTTCACTTGAAAATGAGTCAACAGCAACCACAAATCATGTGACCTATTAAAAATACTTCAGAACCAGGAAAAGAAGCATAATATAGATGATTAAGAGAAAGTTCAAATTTCTGGCGTTTTTTTAACTGCAGAAACTAGAAATAAACATTAGAAAAAGGTTTATAATTCTCAAAAGGATGTGCTTTGATCTCTATGGAAAAAAGAAACCAGAGGGGAGAAAGTTGGATATGAAATGAGAGATAGAGGAACTAGTTGGAGATATCAGAAAAACAATCATGATAGAGAATAATAAAAAATGGCATTAGAGAAAATAAAATGTAGAATTGACAGACTAAAGTATTAATGTGGCAGACAAATTTACAAAGCTTGTACAGCATTTTTTATGAAAAAGGAAAATAAGTAAAGCAATGAGACAGAGGCTTGTGAAAGGACAGTGAGTAACCCCCCAGACTGGTGCTCCTGAAGGAAGTGTCCAGAAGAAGAGAGCAGAAACTCTTAAGTGAAGACAGACTGGGAATAATCACCTCAAGCTTTAATGCCTAACTGCAGAAGAAAAAGATTTTGCTTTCAAATTTGCCTAGACAAAACCTGGAAACATATTTTTTAGTTTGTTTTGGGTTTTGTGTGTGTGCGAGTGTGTGTTTTGTTTTTGTTTTTATTTTTGCTTTAACACAAAGATTTTAAAAATATGTATCTTGCAGCTTTCCTGATACAAAAAAGAGTTATTTAAAAAAGAAAAGATAGACTCAGCTAGAATAAACCGTAAAGGGAATGGAGGGCTCCCGACATACAGACTTCTTTACCTTCTGCAAGTCACTGACCTTTTTGAGAAATGCATATACACACATGTACTTATTTGCACAGATTTTATATACAAGCTGAGGAGATTTACAATCTGCCTGAAACACACTATGGATCTCCTTAGCCTTCAAGTACACCGAGTTTTTAGGGGGAAATGTTGTGACACTGATTTTTATGCCCAGGCAAGTTGCATTTCTTACAGGAAAGAAGCTAAAGCAGTCTGAGATATGCAATGACTGTGCATATCCTTTCATATAAAAAAAGGTATTTACTGGCACATTTCAACTAAGAGATTCATCAGATTTAAGAACTCAAATGAGCTAGTCTCAGAATATTTTAAAAAGTGTCACTTGTCTAAAATCCATTATAAGGAAATAATTCAAATTGATTTATGTAACAAAATATCCATCTGGGTAATATTGCAATAGGTAAAATTTTTGAATTTCCTTTTTAAATACTGTTGTTGTTGTTAGATGCCATTGAGCTGATTTTGACTCATACTGTCAGTATAGAACTGCCCCATAAGTTTTACTAGGCTGTAGTCTTTAAGGGAGGCGATCACTAGGTCTTTCTCCCAGGGAGCCGCTGGGTGGGTTCGAATGGCTGAGCACTTAATGGTTGTTCTACCAGGGCTCCTAATCTGTCTGCAATCCCCCATCATTAAAACAACAGCTGCATCATAATTTATTGCAATTTCAAAGATTACTACTTATAACTTGTCGGTCCTATTTTAGCATAGCTTTATTTTAATCATGATTGTAAAGGCAACTTTCTTTTTATATAGATTGTTTTTCTCTTCAGTCTAGACGACTGTCCTTTGGTGACTGTAGCATTTTCTTCTTGACCTGTATAATGAATTTCAGATATATGCAGCTTTAACATGACATGCGAATTTTACTAATTTTCAACACTTTCCATTTCTCCTGACTACAAATATTTCAGTTGTCTTATACTTACCAAATGAAAGCAAAACATAAAACAGATTTTTCTAAGACACCTATACCTGAGAACATGTGAAGTAAAAGAAATACATAAGATAAATTTTCCTCAAAATATAGCCATTATATAGTTCTTGAAAAGATCAGTTATCATAATAATGAGATCAATAGCCTGGTCATTTATTTATTTATTTCTGATTCCAAGTGTATCCCAAGCAATGAACTAGTAAGTTTCTACAGATTGTCTCACTAAATCCCCCACAGCAACCCTATTAAGTAGACACTACTATTATTCCCAGTTTAATAGATGAGTAAATGAGGTGTAAAGAAAATAAGTCAATTGCCGAGAGTCAAATTGCTGAGACAGGATTCAAAGTGAAGGAAAGCTTCATCCACACTTGACTTTTAAAAAATCCTACATTATACAGCTCCATGAAGTAGGCCACATTACACTTAATGGAAAAGTCAAGATGGGGAGATAAATACCCTGCTTGCATGCTTGCACTCGATAACTGTGTCTTCTTCATGAAGGCAGTCACATGAATACTCAAAAGCATTTACTCATTTTCAGCAACCGAGAATACTAGCAGGTTTTGCTGATGTGTATGCTATATGCAAATGCAACATTTTGTGTAGACTTTGAAATGTTAGAAGTATTCTGGAACATCAAATAAACGTCCCTAATTAAATTAAAGAAACTTGAGTAGGTTGTAAGCTGTGGTTATCTTTTGGTTGACCAAGTTAAGATCCCTTCACCATTTGGGGCTCCAAGAAACTACTTATTTAGCACTTAGCCTGAAGAGTGGAAGCATTTTATAGGGAACGCATTCTGATCTCATTCAGATAAAGAGAATTAAGTCACTCATTGTTTTACTATTATTTCCTCTGTAGACTCTCGGATTTGTATTAGAAGAAAAACAATATTTATTTAAAGCAAAATAAAAGAAAGCAGAATTTGACTAACTCACAAAAAAAAAAAAAAAAGACCAGACTTACTGACCTGACAGAGATTGGAGAAACCCTGAGAGTATGGCTCCCAGACACACTTTTAGCTCAGTAATGAATTCACTCCTGAGGTTCACCCTTCAGCCAAAGATTAGACAGGCCCATAAAACAAAATGCGACTAAAGGGGCACACCAACCCCGGGGCAAGGACTAGAAGGCAGGAGGAGACAGGAAAGCTGGTAATAGGGAACCCAAGGTCAGGAAAGGGAGAGTGTTGACATGTTGTGGGGTTGATAACCAATGTCATGAAACAATATGTGTACTAACTGTTTAATGAGAAGCTAGTTTGTTCTGTAAGCTTTCATCTAAAGTACAATAAAAAAATAAAAAAAAGAAAGAGTTTGAATTTATATAGTATCTATTTCTGTAATTTTAAATATTTAGTAATATATGTTTTAGATGAATTATTATATAGATGACGAATATACTTTAAAAGAAAGCCGGATAAGTATATTAGCAAAAGATTTAAATTACAGTAAGTGATTTTGACATCCCAATAAATGCCAAGAAACAGCTTTTATAGCAAGTTCATGGAAATGTTCATATAAAATATTCATGAATTCTCTACTAAAAGAAAGGCCTCTCATGGTCTTGTTTGACAGAGGATAACCTTTGCTTCAATAAGTTCCCATCCTTGCTGTAACTTAGTGTTTAGATGCCCTGCTTAGATGAATAAAACATAGCATTTTGTTCTTTGTATTTTCTAGTATATGTGATAATTAATAGAAGGGAAGACTTTGATGTTTTAAAATGAAGTAAACGGGTTAAAAAAAAAAAGGCATTAAGAAATCTTTGAAGATCAATTTCCCAGCAGGAAATTTGTCAAAGCAATTAGGATCCACCCTGACTTAGGCATACCCAATAGTGCTCAATTGATGTGCTCTTTCAAATAACTAAACATTTTGAACTTTAGAGATCTGCGATAGTCATACAGTTAATCACCTGATGGTTCATACAAAGAGGAACCAACAGCTCAGTTTTGTACCAAGGGGAAATAAAAAAACCTTATGAGAATAAAATTTGTCAAATATACTGTAATTTTTAATAAAGCAAACAGGTAAACATATGAATTTAATACTTTTCAACTAGCTGTATTATAGATGCAATCTAGGTTCAATTTTAATATTTATACTTTTAGCTTTAGTTTTTGTATTCCTTGATAAGAAAGACATTAGTATTTTTTCTACTGATGTATATTCAGTCGTAAAACAGGAGCAATTAAGGTAAACAGCTAGTAATCTATTCATGTCTTGAAGATTTAAAAGATTGTTGACTATTCAACCACACCCTTTTAGCAAATAAGGTATAATCTGGTCCAGAGGAAAGTGCCACATTAATTTTTGAGGTCACAGGACATCATCAATGCATTTAATCAGTAATTTACCTAATGGCTTGGTCCAAAGGTAGTAGTTCATTCTATGGTATGAAAAGATTAATTAGGACCTCAGTATATACGAATAATGTTTTTTATAATGGGTGTCTCTATAGAAGTCATGAGAAATTTGATTTTAAGAGCAATGCTGACATCTCATGCCCGAGGGAAAAGAGTAATTGTGTAGAGTAAAAGTGTAGGAATTTCGTCCATCTTCTGCCAAAACTATCTGACATGTACTGAACACATCCGGAAACTTTGGAAGATGAGCATTTCCCATATTTGGGTCACATGTACTTACTGAGTTAAAACAAGTAAAAAGCCAAATTACTATCATTGATACAAGCATATTGACATGATTACTAAAAACAGCCTACTGTTTTTAATTTATTAAGTACCAGTGGATGGCATGAGATTTCTGACTATGTTTTCAAATGTTCAATTAAGATAGATCTAGATAATTCCAAGAAAGTATATTAGTTTGGATAAATACTTGTATTTCCTGGTCTTATCCTTTAGATTAGCGTTTTACAAAGTATTTCTATAGACAATTAATCCTGTGATATGCTTTTTAAACAGGGGTTCCTTGATCAATTAAGGGAATGTACACACGATATTACTATCTTTACCACTTACAAAGCAGAGTAGCTTTAAAGTTGTGATAATTGCTTCAGTAAGGAAACTTGTTTGGCTTGTTTTCAGTCTAGTATTTTCAAACTGTATTTAACCACAAAATCCTTTTCTTGTGCAACATGTGTTAACATCCTAAACATCTGATTTTCTGGAAAATTATTCCTGAGGCAGAAAAGCCATTTACCAGAGATGTTCAAGATGAAAAATATCTTTTGGGAAATATTTGCCAAAACTCTCTCATACATGAAGAAACAAGTTCTTTCCTATGTGGCTTTTTAGTGTGTGGACAATGTATATTTTTCCTAGCTTCGTGAAGTTGAGTATTATAAAATCTGCTGTAAGATTTATTAATGAAATGGCTCTTTTACGACCATTACAATGTTTGTTCAGCATTGTCATTAATCCATAACACGAATAGTAGCTGACAATACTGAGTGTTTGCAATGTGTCTGTCACTATATCAGTGCTTTACATGAAATAATATACTCAATCCTCACAACCACCTTCAGGGGTGAATATTATTATTTCCATTTTTGGAGAAGAAAACACTAAAAAAGCAGAGAAGTTCAGTAACTTGATTATAGTCACATAGCCAGTGAAGAGCATAGGCGGGATTCAAACCTAGTAGCCTGGCTCCAAAGTCCATGCTTTTAATCTCTGCACTACTGTAGAATTTGCTGGGACCCTCTTAATCCTGCCTCCAACCCACTCTTCTGTAGCTTTATCTTTCTAGTAGTTGAACTAGAATATCCGAGTGAGGAGGAGGCCTAGACTTGCTTCAGAAGCTTAAGATACTTCACAGATCTTCCGACACTCACATGCCAGCCTTGTGGCCACAGTTATTGCAGTCTCTTCAGCCAGAGTCAACAGAACAAACTTTTCAAAGGTTAAGCTAACATTTTTTCCAATGTAGTATTTCAGCATTCTGAAGGTTTATGAATATGGTGCCAAAAAAGTTTTTCATTTAAGATAACGTGAAATAAGAGAAACAAATCATACTATTTCCTTTTTTTATGGAGATTTACCATAACTTCACTTAACCCAGCATTTCCCAAACTTGTTTGAGGATAGAATCCCTTCTTAATGGCACATCTATTAACATCTTGAGAAACAATGTCACATATACCCTAAGTCTGGTAAATACTGGATTATGATCAGTGATATTCTGATAAATATTTAAAAACTGTCTCTGTGAAGAGAAAAAAAAAAAGCCTGCTTTTCAGTGCTTGCCAATTTTGTAGTGTAAATACTCCTACTATGGCTAATATCAAGCTTCTAAACCAAGTCACAGAACATGGAGTTGGGAAAAGATGGGTAAAATAGATCCGAAACCCGGCTCCAATACACCCTATATTTCTCAGTCTTTTCAAAATTTAGCATCACCACCTTTATATCACCATAAATATTGACACGTTTTGACGTAAAGTCTATTATCCATAAGAGACCAAGAAGGATTTTTAAGGATTACATTCAAGGGTCTTATCTGAGTATTTTACTTTATATGGACACTTGACAAAAGCATTTGAAAAGTCACATCTGGCTCAAGCCACTCCTAATATGTCAGTGAAGCCATAGATCATCTCCCTAAATTCCAATACTGGGTGTATCTAAAGACTGCCTATATCCTAATAATTCTAGCTACGACTCCCTAAATGTAGTCACATTCCCAAAATACGTTACAAAAGAGTCTATAATAAAAGGATACAGTATGCACCTGGACAGGGAAAATCCCCAAAGGGATTAACTATAAAGAAATAAAAGGAGGAAGAAATCTATACCCAAGTTTATTTAAAGATCCACTATCTACCAATCTTTGCTCCCTAGGTTAAGTGTTATATGGAGTTTCCTCTAATCCTTTACAAATATTCCTTTCTCTGAACCTCCCTTCACATTCCCATAAGATGGCACATTGATATTTATAAGCATTTCGGTCAGGCTCTCTCATGAAAACTTGTGAGTCAACCATACAGTCCACAATTATGCTACTAGCATTGATGCCATGCCCACTGCATCGGAACTCAACTGGACATTGACATATATGAAATGTGTAGTGTAGTAGAACATCCCATAATGTGGGGAAATAGTAATGAAGTAAGGGAAGTGATCTGTGCTAAATAGTCTCAGGTTTCTCTCAAGCACAACTTCAGGCAAGTAAACATCATTGTAGGTATCTGGGAAACAGAATGTCTAGCAAGTGGAGGTCATTTCTTAGTGGATATATGGTGTGTGCCAATTTTGAACAAGGCACTGCAGTTGATATTTCAGGCCACTTCTCTTTGAGCAAAGATTTGACTTCCCTAAGATGTGGACAGAGTCTCTGGGTGGTGCAAATGGTTAAGCACAAGACTGCTAGGGGAAAGATTGGCAGTTCAGATCTACCCAGAGGTGCCTCGGGAGACAGGCCTGGTGACCTGCCTCCAAAAGGTCACAGACTTGAAAATCCTGTGTAGCACAGTTCTACTCTGCACACATGGGGTCGCCATGAGTTGGCATCAACTCGATGGCAACCAACAACAACAAGATGCAGGCAAATGAAGGCTACAAATGCAAATCAAAGATAAACATACACAAATTAGTGTATAAATAGTATAAAACTGTCCCTCAATTGAAATTGAGCAGACACCATGGTAATAAGTATAGTAAACGGCATAATTCTAAAATTATTAAGGATAATAGTGCATATAGTCAGGGTGGTATTCAGAGTATTTAAAAAATGTATAGCATGGGCATTAAGCAGACAGAAGAGCACTTGTTATAACCACCAATACGTCCACGATGATGTGTGCCAGCTGAATGTCGGCATAGCACATGTCAGAACTATTTCCTAATTTTCATATCACTCCTCTTAGGCCTGACCTCATATAATCTGGATATTCAGAGTTTCCATGCTGCTGAATTGCAATATTTATTTTTTGAAAATAGTATTACATTTTATGTATTTTCACACATTATATACAATTAATTTATTGTAAGTGAATTCTCAGAAAGCAAATATTTCATGATTGTATAAACTCACCTTGCAAATGTGTATACTTAAAAAATGAAATTTTGTTTTACTCACAAGCTTCTTTCCTAGAAATATAATTTAGGAAAAAAAAAACAAGACTATATAGTATATCATGTTGCATTATAAATAGAGTATAAAAATGTTGCGAAGGTTTTCAATATTATTTGTTATGAATAATAATTGGAATAATAATAATAACAGCACTTTTTATTTTAAAAGTCTTTGTAATCATGATCAACTTCTGTTATAAATATGGAGTAATGCCATTTGGCATACTAATGAAGTAGTCACAAAAAGGTAGGGGGAGCATAACACATGCATTGAATGCCTTTGAAGCTACTGAGAGAACATGAAATAGAGACTATGAGATGGCACCAGTATGAGAAAGTGAAAGCTTTCTCTCTGTGCGCAGCCAATGATTTGTAAACAGCAATTACCAACTAGAGAAAATGAGAGGAAAACACAGGCCTCGGCCAGGTGTTACTTTTACGTCAGTGATTTACTCTGTTATTTGATCAATGATGAGAACAAAATCGCACATATCCTCAGGAAGCCATAAATGTTTAAAGGCAGCTGTGGGAGCACCTGGCTACTTCTCAAAGATTGCCTCCAGCAAGGAAGAATCGCGATTTATTCCTCTGGCCTTGAACCAGAAATAACGCCTATGAATCTGCTGTTGCATTGCGTTGTTGCTTTAATGAGAAAACAAAAGTAGTTTTACAATCCCGTGTCTGGTGAATTGGCAGGAATACACTTGCATCCTCCTGAATCAGGGTGACAGGTTCATTCAACACTCCCTTGAATAGCCAGCAATGTGAATACTTCCTCCCTTTCAGTATCTATATAAGCTGTGTTGTGAATATAGCTTTCAGTCCCAAAAAACAATAGAGATCAAAACACAAAAACACAGTTCTTTTTATGTTTTACAGATAGAATATATATAAAACATTACTCAGAATCTTAGGTTAGGCCGTTATATCCTATGAAATCTATGGAATCTAGCAGAATTTTACTAATCAGAATTATACTGATGCACTGATGAAGGGCTGTTAGACTGTGGCTGGAGAAAATGAGAGCACAGCTTATGGGATGGAGGAGTTATGGAGATGGTGAGAGTGGCCTCAGAATTAGCGAAAAGGCAATTGATATTGGGAACACCCACAATCAATAATCAAGTAACTCAAAAATATTTTCGTATTTTGCTTTTGCATCTCAACCCAGATACTTTTTTCAGATGAAACTGTTAAATAGTGGAAAATATGAAAACTCAAGAAATTAACCCAAGATGGATTTTAATATTATACAATTGAATTATAGCATAATGTCTGTTTTCATCAATACTGTATGTTCAAACTACCGTAAATTTGGTATCATCTTTCCTTAATTCCTGAAAAGCCTTTTCTTACATTAATTCTTCTGTCATAAGACGGTGGTCATATACATGGAGTATATAAAATAATTGGGCAGTTCTCATGTAGTGCCGCAGAGGATTCAGAGAAGAAAACTGCAGACAGAGGGCAGAACAATTGTCTGGATGACCCCTGAAACAAGTTTTAAACAGGTTTGGAATAAAAGAGGTATTCCCCTTAAAGGAACCTAATATGTTTGTGTACAGTCTCTGGGTGATGCAAACGGTTAATGTGCACAAACTGCTAACTGAAAGGTGAAGGTTCAAGTCCACCTAGAGGTGCCTCAGAAGAAAAGCCTGGTGATCTACTTCTGAAAAATTAGCCACTGGAATCCTTACGGAGCACAGTTGCACTCTGACACACAGCGGGTTGCCATGAGGCAGAATCAACTCAATGACAACCGGTAAATGTGTTTGTGTGGCATGTACTAAGTCCTGTAGGAGGTCCAGAGCTTTACATGTACTGCTATTGCTGGGGTACCGCACAAAAGTGCTAGACGTAGAGTCTTTATATGTTATGTAACTGTGGGTAAATCCTTTCTGGTCTATTTCCTCCTTTTTAAAATGAGAATAATCATATCTACAAAGTTACTATTTGTATTAGATGATTTAATGTATGTGAAACAGCAAAGGAAGTTTAAAAATGCAATACAATGTATTATATATTATATAAAGTGGAATAACAAGAGCATCAAATAAAGGCAGTCAATTGCTAGATGTCAGGAGGAGCAGGCAATTAATAGTCTAGGAGTTCAGACATCAAAATCAGATCCATCTAAAGTGATCAAAGCAGTCTTGAGTGAACGTGGGGTTGGGTTCCATCTTAAGGGGAAAAAGGTAATTACTGCTACTTATATGATGAATGGAGGTCTTTAAAAGTGAATCTCTCACCTAAAATGCCCAAGATTATCCATGGGTTTTTTTGTAGCCCCCAAATGCGACTGAAATGTTCTTGTCCATTTATACACCTTAGGGGTCCAACAGAACAGAAAAGGATTTTTTTCCTTTTTGAATCTCCCAGTAAGCAAATCAATAGCACTTATAAGTCTAATTTTCATAAAGCTGCTTACTTTAAAATACTTTTGAAGCCAATGGTCTTTCAGCTAGCTTTCGCTGCAATTTTGTGTCATCATGTACATTCAAGGATAAAAGAATACAGGGCAAGACTAAAAAATAATGAATCCTCTGTAAGACATTTATTACTTTATGGTCATTTAACTTTTATATATATTCATGTATTAATATCTTTAATTATATTTTGGGAAACAATTTTCAGAATATCACACGATCTAGGAATAAGTTTAATTAAGCTCTTTGCAATATATGTCACATTTCTTTTAAAACACTTAAAAATTAAATATATTAATGATTTTTAATGTAATTTAAAAATCAGACACTATTGAACAATTGTAGGATTTATGTCTGTTGGGCTCTTGTTATGTCTCATTTTACTAGCCTAGAGTGGTAACTAACCCCTATCCACAGTTTGGTGCTAATCAATGCACATACATTTAAATATAATCAAATGCACAATTTGTGAGTATCTGCTAGTTACAAAGAAAAAAAAGGAATCATAGCATTCATATTGTTTTACGACTTGTTTTTGTTACTTAATATACCATGCTTATTTTCTAAAGCCTGTTATATACATCATTTTGTAAACATCTGTATTGAATTCATCCTGTGGATTTATTTTCAGTGTTTTAACTTTGAAAATATGCCACAAAAAAAAACTTACATGAAAAACATTATGCACTCATGTTATTATTTGAAAGATTTGTATTTTTTAAAAATTTTATTGTGCTATAGGTAAAAGTTTACAGTGCAAATTATTTTCTCATTCAAAAATTTATACACAAATTGTTTTGGGACATTGGTTACAATCCTCACAATGTGTCAGCCCTCTTCCCTCTTCCACCCCTGGTTCCCCATGTCCATTTGTCCAGTTTTCCTGGCCCTTCCTGCCTTCTCCTCTATGCTTTTGGGCAGACGTTGCCCACTGGCTCTCGTATACTTGATTGAACTAAGAAGCACATTGCTCACATGTGTGTTGTTTGCTTAATAGGCCTGTCTTATCTTTGGCTGAAAGGTGGATTTCGGGAGTGGCTTCAGTTCTGAGTTAGCAGTGTGTCCGGTGGCCTTAGTTTCGGGGGTCCCTCCAGTCTCTGTTAGACCAGTAAGTCTGGTCTTTTTTGCTTTTTTTCTTTTGTTTATTTGAATTTGGTTCAACATTTTTCTCCCACTCTGTCCAGGGCCCGCTATAGTGATCCCTGTCAGAGAAGTTGGTGGTGTTAGCCGGGTACCATCTAGTTCTTCTGGGCTCAGGCTGTGGAGGCTGTGGTTCATGTGGTCCATTAGTCCTTTGGGTGAATAGTTTCCTGTGTCTTTTTTTTTTTCATTCTTCTTTGCTCCAGATGTGGGGTCCTGGTGGTGCAGTCGTTAAGTGTCTGGCTGATAACCAAAAGGTTGACAGTTCAAATCCACCAGCCACTCGTTGGAAACCTTATGGGGCAGTTCTACTCTGTCCTATAGGGTCACTATGAGTCGGAATCGATGATGGCAACAGGTATGGTTTTTGGGTTTTGCTCTGGATGGGAGGGACCAATAGGATGTATGGCCTCTCCCAAGCTATTAAGGTCCCAGACACCACTCACAAAAGTAGGATGTAGAATATTTTCTTTGTAAACTATGTTATGCTAATTGACCTAGATGTCCCCTGAGACTATGGTCCCTAGCCCTCAGCCCCAATAACTTGGTCCCTCAAAGTGTTTGGCTGTGTCTTCAAAGCTTCTATGACTTGCCTTGGTCAAGTTGTGCTGACTTTCCGTATATTGTGTGTTGTCTTTCCCTTCACCAAAGTTAACACTTGTCTACTATCTAGTTAGTGATTTCCTCTCCTTAGCCCCCCTCCTCGTAAGCATTAAAGATTTCTTTTTTTCTGTGTGTACCTTTCTTGAGTTTTTATAATAGTAGCCTCATGCAATATTTGTTGTTTTGTGATTGACTTATTTCACTCAGCATAATGCCCTCCAGATTTATCCATGTTGTGAGAATTTTCATGGATTCATCATCGTTCTTTATCATTGCATACTGGTCCATTGTGTGTATGTACCATAATTTGTTTATCCATCCATCTGTTGATGGACACTCAGATTGTTTCTATCTTTTTGCTATTATGAATAATGCTGCAATGAATATGGGTATACATATGTCTATTCATGTAACCGCTCTTATTTCTGTATATTCCAAGGAGTGGGATTACTGGATTGAATGCCATTTCTATTTCTAGCTTTTTAAGGAGGCACCATATCATTCTCAGTAGTAGCTGTACCATTTTACATTCCCACCATCAGTGCATAAGAGATCCGATCTCCCCACAACCTCTCTAACATTTGTTATTTTCTGTTTTTTTGATTAGTGCTAGTAATGTCGGGGTGAGATGGTATCTCATTGTAGTTTTGATTTGCATTTCTCTCATGGCCAATGATCATGAGCATTTCCTCATGTGTCTGTTGGCTGCATGAATGTCTTCTTTGTGAAGTGTCTGTTCATATCCTTTGCCCATTTTTTAATTGGGTTATTTGTCTTTTTGTTGTTGAGCTATTGAGGTATTCTATAGATTTTAGAGATTAGACCCTTGTCAGATATGTCATAGCCAAAATTTTTTTCCCATTCTCTAGATTCTCTTTTTACTCTTTTGGTGAAGTCTTTTGAAGAGCATAAATGTTTAATTTTTAGTAACTCCCAGTTACCTAGTTTATCTTCTGGTGTTTGTGCATTGCTAGTTATGGTTCATATTATATTTATGCCATGTGTTAGAGCTACTAGTGTTGTCCATATTTTTTCTTCCACGATCTTTATTGTTTTATATTAGCTCTTTGATCCATTTTGAGTTAGTTTTTGTGTACGGTGTGAAGTATGGGTCCTATTTCATTTTTTTACAGATGGATATCTGGTTTTGCCAGCACCATTTGTTAAAAAGACTGTCTTTTCCCCATTTAATGGACTTTGGTCCTTCGTAAAAAATCAGCTGATCATAGATGGATGGATTTACGTCTGGGTTCTCGATTCTCTTCCATTGGTCTATGTGTCTTTGTACCAGTACCAGGCTGTTTTGACTATGTGACTGAACTATACTAGGTTCTGAGATTAGGTAGTGTGAGACCTCCTACTTTGTTCTTTTTCTTCAGTAATGCTTTCCTTATCCAGGGTCTCTTTCCTTTCCATATAAAGCTGGTGATTAGTTTTCTATGTTGTTAAAGATTGCTGTTGGTACTTGGATTGGGATTGTGTTCTATCTGTACATCGATTTGGGTATAATTGACATTTTCACAATGTTGAATCTTTCTATCCATAAGTATGGTATTTTTTTTCATTTATGTAGGTCTCCTTTGGTTTCTTGCCGTAGAATTTTGTAGTTTTCTTTGTATAGGTCTTTTATGTCCCTAGTTAGATTTAGTCCTAAGTATTTTATCTTTTTAGAGGCTATTACCAATGGTATTGTTTTCCTTTTTGAAGTTCTCTGTTAGTATATAGGGAAAGATTTGTATTTTTGAAAGCTTTATCACTTAGCAGCTTTCTTTCCACAATATTACCTAAAATAATTTTAATATATTCTTATAAATGAATTTAAGTTGCATTTAAGTTGGCTCAGTTTTTCCTATAGCTAGAACTTGATATAAACTTTTCAGATGAATAATCAGCTGAGGTCCAGAAGTTACAAACTGTATTCAAATGTAACTAGGACACTGACAAATTTTAAAACTACTGGTATAATTGTACAGTTTAAATGATAGTTTCTTTCTATGGAAGAGTCATAAGAAACCAATGATCTTGACTTTAATACTGTGGGATATTATAAATAAGACATTTATCTGAAGTGAAGATGAGAAGAGACCAATTCTTGATTTTTCTCTATGTCCAGGCCAACTTTCTGAGATTTTCGTGAATAGCCTATGTAAATTCCTGAAACTAATATTACAATATATATTCTTTTTGCTGAAACTAGACAGGTAATAGTAAGGTCAGCAGAAACTCAGACTTGTCTAATTTGAGGATACTTTTTTCCTTATATTTCAAAGAAACTGCTTTTTATAGCATCTGTCATATAAACAATTTCTCAACAGCCTCTGGAATGAAATAATTGTCAGCAGAGGTGTGTGGTGTAAATTACTGATTTACCAGTGAGCACATTAAATCAGCCAGTCAGAAGGCCAATAAAAGAGAAATTAAACAGGCGCAGATTATGCCGAAAATAACTAAAGATAATGCTTCAGATCTTACTCCACATCGGTAAGCGCTAATAGTGCTGTGTTATTTTGACTCATTAGAAATAAAGGGATTTTTCTCCCAGGCCTACACAGATAGTAAGAGTTTTCCATGCGTTTTTTACCAACATCTTGACAAGCTACCTGACATCATCACACAGGCATGGCGAGAAGATGTAAAAAAGAAAGAGTGGTCAAGCTTTACGTTGTTGTTGCCAGCTGCCTTGAAGCCCTCCCCTGACTCATGACAGCTCCATGAACAACATAATGAAATACTTCACAGTCCTGTGCCATCCCCATGATTGGATTAAACAATTGCCATCCATAGGGATTTCATTGGTTGATGTTTGGAAACAGATGGCCAGGTCTTTCTTCCTGTTCTATCTTAGTCTGCAAGTGCCACTGAAACATAGCAACATGCAAGCCTCCACTGACAAGACAAGTAGTAGCTGTGCATGAGGTGTATTGGCTGGGAATCAAACCTAGGTCTCCTGCATGTGAGGCAAAAATTCTGCCATTGAAACACCATTATGCCCTTAGCTTTACTTACACAATGTTAATATTTTCTTCCTCTAGGGAAGACCTTTGAAATGCAAAGAATAAGGCTTTAAAGAAAAATTAGTACACCATTACTCTGAGGAAGAACTAAAAGAAGAAAAAATTACTCCTATATCACCTATAATTTAAAGTGATATAATTAGAAAGAGGAAACTATATCCCTTTTATTGTAAGAGAGACATAGAAGGGAAACCTGACCATCTGTAGATTAAATAAGGAAAATATGTAGGTCCAGAGTACCCAAAATATTTTTAAAAGAAACAGATTACTTTCTAAAAAGTAATGGATATACAAAATGAGTTAGGCAATTAAACAGGTATCTCTTTATCTCTGTTTCAGAAATTATCCTTTAAAACCTTAATTGAACCTCAAATACATCCAAAATTAAATTCTTTAAAGATATATCATTTAGCTGTTTTACAAGTTTCCCATTGCTGCTGTAACAGATTACCACAAAAAGCATCTCAAAATTACACAAATTTATTATCTTAAATTCTGGATGTCAGAAATCCAATATGAGTCTTACAGGGCTTAAATCAAAGTGCCAGAAGGCTGGTTCATTCTAGGGGCTACAGGAGAGAATCCATTCCTTGTCTCTTCTAACTTCTAGGCTACTGGCACTCCTTAGATCATGGACTCATCACTCCAGTCTCTACTTAACGTCTTCACACGGCCCACTCCTCTTCTGTAGTCAAATCCCTCTTTGCCTTTCTCCAGTAAGAACACATGTGATTACATTGGGTCCTCCTGGATAATCCAGGATAATCTTCACATCTCAAGATTTTTCATCATAATTGTAAAGTCCTTTTTACCATTAAAGGTAAATTTCACAGGCTCTGGAGATTAAAACTCTTTGTAATCAAGTTCATTCTGACTCATAGCGATCCTATAGGACAGAGTATAACTGCCCCATAGGGTTTCCAGGAAGTGGCTGGTGGATTCGAACTGTCAACCTTTTGGTTAGCAGCTGAGATCTTAACCACTGCACCACCAGGGCTCCTCTGGAAATTAGGTAGTAGACATCACAACTCTGATATGGTTTAACATACCACAACTTTATTCTCAAATATAAAAGGGAGACAGAAGCTAGAAAGAACGTAAAATAAAGCACCAACTTTGCCTTATGTAGGTCTTACATATATATTTCGAACTCATAACCAGGCTTAAAGCACAAGACAAAGTAGATAATAATGTACATTACCAGTAACTCTGATTACAGGGAAAATGACATCAAAAGAAAAGAATACAAGGTAGATATTTTTAAGATATATTATGTTATCTAAAGCACAAAACATTTAATAATGTTATCTTCCTGAAAACAAGATACAGATCAGAAATATTTTTAAGCATACTCTCAAGTTTCAAAAAGCCTCAATTCACATGATCAAAATTAAGCAATTATAAAATTTCACATGTAAAGTTATGGTATTGATTATACACTGTGTCTAATTCCTAAATATGCACAGAAAGAACACTATTGCATTCTCTTGTTCTGCAGTTGCACCCTTTGCAAACAGAAGGGAAAAAAGATAAAAATTGTATAGTCTTGAAACCCTGTTCTGATTTGTACTTTCTATGGATATTATTTATATATGAAATTATTGTTCTTTGTTCTTTGTTGTATCTCCTTTAAGCCAAAACATCAAACTCTCTCTAGAAACAGGCATTGGGGCATAAACAAAAGGATAAGTAAAGGAGACAGTGAAAAGAAAAAAAAAAAAAAAAAATGAAATGATGGAAAAAAAATATATCAAGCAAACAACACTCAAAAAA
>NW_004444165.1:698974-737127 GCF_000243295.1 Trichechus manatus latirostris | reverse complement strand
AAAAAAAAAAAAAAAGAAAGAAGAGAGGAAGGAAGGAGAGATAGACAAGAGAGAGGGAAAGAAAAGAGAGAAAAGGAAAGGAAAGGTGGGGATAAATTAGGGACAGGGGAAGAGTTAATACTATTTATGCCAAAGGTCAGAGCTAGGACCTGGGTTAAGAGGAAAAACCAAACCAAACCCATTCTTGGTGAGTCAATTCTGACTGATAGCACCCCCATAGGACAGAGTAGAACTGCTCTAGAGGGTTTCCAAGGAGCTGCTGGTAGATATGAACTGCTGACCTTATGGTTAGCAGCCGAGCTCTTAACCACTGCAACTTCTTAACAATTAGAAAATTTCAAAATGGAATGGATAGTCTTGTGACATAATGTACTCTTTAGTGCAACTGCTGAAGCCAGAACTAGATAATCAGCTATCAGGGATGTAGAGATATTGTCTGTATTACTGGAAAAAGATGTAATAAATGACTTATATGGTCTATTCTAATACTAAGATTGTAGTATTTAATATTTACCATTAAGTTTTTCATTGTCAAAAACAATGTGAATGGACAGTATGTGTTCTCTCTGTCTCTGTATCTCTCTTCCTGTCTTTTTCTGTCTCTCCTTTTCACATATACACATACCACATACACACACCATACGTGAATCTTAATATGCTTACTATGCTCAGTTGTTGTTGTTGTTAGGTGCTGTCTAGTTGTTTGCAACACATAGCAACCCTATGTACAACAGACGGAAACACTGCCCAGTCCCGCAGCATCCTCACAATTGTTACTATGTTTGCAGCCAATGTGTCAATACATCTCATTGAGGATCTTCCTCTTTTCAACTGACCCTCTACTTTACCAAGCATGATGTCCTCCTCCAGGGACTGGGCCCTCCTGATAACTTGACCAAAGTACGTGAGATGAAGTCTTGCCAACCTCCATTCTAAGGCGCATTCTGGCTGTACTTCTTCTGAGACAGATTTGTTCATTTCTTCTGGCAATCCATGGTATATTCAATGTTCTTTGTCAGCACCTTAATTCAAAGACATCAATTATTTGGTCTTTCTCATTCATTGTCCAGCGTCCGCATGCATAGGAAACGACAGAAAATACCATGGCTTCGGTCAGGCGTACTTTAGTTCTCAAAATGACAACTTTGTTGTTTAATACTTCAAAGAGATCTTTTGCAGCAGTTTTTCCCAATGCAATACGTTGTTTCATTTCTTGATTGCTGCTTTCATGGACGTTGATTGTGAATCCAAGTAAAATGAAATCCTTGACAACTTCAACTTTTCACCATTTATCGTGATGTTGCTTACTGGTCCAGTTATGAAGAGTTTTGTTTTCTTTATGTTGAAGTGTAATCCATATTGAAGCTTGTGGTCTTTGATTGTCATAAGTAAGTGCTTCAAATCCTCTTCACTTTCAGCAAGCAAGATTGTGTCATCTGCATATCACAGGTTGTTAATGAGTCTTCCTCCAACCCTAATGCTACATTCTTCTTCACATAGCCCAGCTTCTTGGATTATTTGCTCAGCATATAGATTGAATGAAAGTATGTTCAAAGGATACAACCCTGATGCACACCTTTCTTGATTTTAAACCATGCAGTATCCCCTTGTTCTGTTCAAACAACTACCTTGTATTGAATGTACAGGTTCTGCATGAGTGTAATTAAGTGTTCTGGAATTCCCATCATTCACAATGTTATCCATATTTTGTTATGATCCAAACAAGTAAATGCCTTCGCATAGTCAATAAAACACAGGTAAACATCTTTCTGTTATTGTCTGCTTTCAGCCAAGATCCATCTGACATCAGCAATGATATCCTCATTCCACGTCCTCTTCTGAATTCAGTTTGAATTTCTGGCAGTTCCCTGTGGATGTAGTGCTGCAACGATTTTGAAATATCATCAGCAGAATTTTACTTGTGTGTGATATTAATTATAGTGTTCAATGATTTTCACGCTCTGTTGGATCGGCTTTCTTTGGAATGGGAATAAATATGGATCTCTTCCAGTCAGTTGGCCAAACAGCTGCCTTCCAAATTTCA
Organism: Trichechus manatus latirostris; assembly: GCF_000243295.1. Taxonomy (NCBI): domain Eukaryota; kingdom Metazoa; phylum Chordata; class Mammalia; order Sirenia; family Trichechidae; genus Trichechus; species Trichechus manatus. The sequence continues at coordinate 735,083 of NW_004444165.1, read as the reverse complement.
TGCCATAGGTGAGTGAGCATCTCCAGCATTACATCCATTTGTTGCAACATGTCAATTGTTATTCCATCAATTTCTGGAGCCTTGCTTTTCACCAATGCCTTCGTGCAGCTTGGACTTCTTCCTTCAGTACCATTGGTTGTTGATCATATGTTACCTCCTGAAATGGTTGAACATCAACCAATTCTTTTTGTTACAATGACTTTCTGTATTACTTAGATCTTATTTTGATGCTTCCTGCGTCGTTTGATATTTTGCCCATAGAATCCTTTAATATTGCAACTCGAGGCCTGAATTTTTTCTTCAGATCTTTCAGCTTGAGAAAAGCAGAGAGTGTTCCTCCCTTTTGGTTTTCTAACTCCAGGTCTTTGCATACTTCATTATACTACTTTATTTTGTCTTCTCATGACACCCTTTGAAATCTTCTGTTCAGCTCTTTTACTTCATCATTTCTTCCGTTCACTTTAACTACTCCAGTTCAAGAGCAAATTTTAGACATATGAATGAATAAACAAACTGTGGTACATACACAAGGGAGTACTACCCAATGACAAAGAACACTGATGAATCTGCAAAACATCTCACAACATGGATGAATCTGGAGGGCATTATGCTGAGTGAAATAAGTCAATTACAAAAGGACAATTATCGTATAAGACCACTGTTATAAAAACTTATGAAAACAAAAAAACAATCTTTGATGGTTATGAGGGAGGGAAGGCATGGGGAAGGAAAAACACTAACTAGACAATAGATTAGTGGTAACTTTAGTGAAGTGTAAGACAGTACACAATACTGGGGAAGTCAGCATAACTTGACCAAGGCGAAGTCATAGAAGCTTCATAGACACATCCAAACTCCTTGAAGGATTGAATTACTGGGCTAAGGGCTGGGGACCATGGTCTTGGGGGACATCTAGCTCAATTGGCATAACATGGTTTATAAGGAAAATGTTCTACACTCTACTTTGATGAGTAGCATCTGGGGTCTTAAAAGCTTGTGAGTGGCCATCTAAGATACTCCACTGGTCCCACCCCATCTGGAGCAAGGGAGAATGAAGAAAACTAAAGACACAAGGGAAAGATTAGTTCAAAGGACTAATGGACCTCAACAAACACAGCCTCCACCAGACTGAGTCTGGCACAACTAGATGGTGTCTGGCTACCACCACCAACTGCTCTGAAAAGGATCACAATAGAGGGCACCATACAGAGCTGGAGAAAAATGTAGAACAAAATTCAAACTCACAAAAAAAGACCAGGCTTACTGGTCTGAATGATACTGGAGAAACCCCGAGAGTATGGCCCCCAGACACCCTTTTAAGTCAGTACTGAAATCACTCTTGAGGTTCACCCTTCAGCCAAAGATTAGACAGGCCCATAAAACAAACAATAATACATGCAGCACAACCATGTATACGAGACTCAATGGGAAAACCAGCCCAGAGCAAAGACAAGATGGCAGGAGGGGAGAGGAAAGCTGGATGAATGGAAATGGGGAACCAAAGATCGAGAAAGGTAGAGTGTTGACACGTCGCAGGATTAGCCACCGATGTCACAAAACAGTATGTGTATTAATTGTTTAATGAGAAACTAATTTGCTCTGTAAACCTTCATCTAAAGCATAATTTTTTTTTTAAAAAGAAGAAATTCTGAGAGGAAAAAATTAAACTGTAAAAAAAGTATCTATATGATACGAAATGGACAATAGTTACTCTAAAGGAAAATGAGAAGGCTGAGGGGCAGTGGAATTAAGTTAATAGGAAAGGAACTAGCGTTTAAATAATGAGAATATTGGTACAAACTAAAGAATGTAACAAATGTCACTGAACATTTTGTGTAGAAATTGTTGAACGGGAACCTGTTCTGCTGTGTATACTTTCACCAAAATACAATAAAATATTAAACAATAATTTTTAAAGAAAGAGCAAGTTTTAGAGTCTCTCTGATATACATTTTGTTCTTTTCTTTCTTTCCTATCTTTTTAATGATCTCTTGCTGTCTTCATGTATGATGTCCTTGATGTCATCCCACAAGTCATCTGATCTGCGGTCATTAGTGTTCATTGTATCAAATCTATTCTTGATATGATCTCTAAATTCAAGTGGGATATACTCAAGGTCATACTTTGGCTCTCGTGGACATGTTTTACTTTTCTTCAACTTCACCTTGAACTTGCATATGAGCAATTGAGGTCCTGGGCTTGTTCTGACTGATGATATTGAACTTCTCCATTGTCTCTTTTCACAGATGAAGTCAGTTTGATTCCTATTTATTTATGTACGGTCTCCATTTATGTTGTTGAAAAAAAGTCTTTCCAATGAATAATCGTTGATCTTTCAAAATCTATCATGCCATCTCTGGCTTCGTTTCTATCACCAATTCCATATTTTCCAACTTCTGATCCTTCTTTTTTTCCAATATTCGCATTCCAATCATCAGTATTTATAAATACATTGTGATTGCATGTTTGATCAATTTCAGACTGCAAAGGTTGGTAAAATCTTCAATGTCTTCATCTTTGGCATTAGTGGTTGGTACATAAATTTGAATAATAGTCGTATTAACTGGTCTTCCTTGTAGGCATATGGATATTATCTTATACCTGATAGCGATGTACTTCAAGATAGATCTTAAATGTTCTTTTTGATGATGAATGCCACGCCATTTGTCTTCAATTTCCATTCCCGGCATAGTAGACCATATGATGGCCTGATTCAAAATTGCCAATATCAGTCCATTTCAGCTCACTAATGCCTGGGATATTGATCTTCTAGTGTTCCGTTTTATTTTTGACAACTTGCAATTTTTCTAGATTCATACTTTGTACATTCCATGTTCCATGTTGCAACTATAAATGGATGTCTGCAGCTATTTCTTCTCATTTTGAGTTGTGCCACTTCGGCAAATGAAGGTCTTGAAAGCTTTATTCCAACCACATCATTAAGGATGACTCTATGAGTCGAAATCTACTCAATGGCAACGGATTTGGGTTTTTTGTTTTGTTTTGGCTACTTTGAGGAGGAAATTTTTCTTCAGTGGTATTTTCAGTGCCTTCCAACCTGAGGGGATCATCTTCTGGCACTATATCAATGTTCTGCTGCTATTTATAAGGTTTTCTGGCCAGTCTTTTTTAGAAGTAGATCGCCAAGTCCTTCCTCCTAGTCTATCTTGGTCTGGAAGCTCTGCTGAAACCTGTTCACCATGGGTGACGCTGCTGGTATTTGAAATACTAGTGGCATATCTTCCAGCATCACAGCAACATGCAAGCCACCCAGTGTGACAAACTGACAGACGAGTGGTGGAGTATGCTCCGTAGATGGCTGAAAACTAGCAATATTTGATTAAAAAAACAAAAACAAAGCCACTGCTGTAGAATCGATTCCAACTCACAGTGACCCTATAGGACAGAGTAGAACTGCCCCATAGAGTTTCCAAGGAGCAGCTGGTGGATTCGAACCGCCGACTTTTTGGTTAGCAGCCTGAACTCTTAACCACTGTGCCACCAGGGCTCCAGCAATATTTGATAGAGTTTTAAAAAATATTTAATCTCATGAACCATATCATAAATCTGGATTATATTCTCAAAATAGTGTGGTTTTGAATAGTGGTGTAAAAAAAGACAGAAAAATGAGAAATTCAAAGGTAATAAGGATACTTGTGATATTTTTGTATTTCTTTGCAACAAATTTTGAACATAGATTTTAATTTCTACTACATTACATTATATTTATATTAATTTTTAAGAACTGCAGCAAAATGTTAATTTTCCACTTTTCTTGACATTTTGAATTAATATAAAAATTTGCCCTCACATCTCATAATTAAATCGCTCAGCTTCTTGGAGCTTCAGCTTCCTCATCTTTAAAATGGGGAAAATCTCCATCCCATATATTCGTGAGAATGAATAAGAAAATATGCATTTCATATAGTAAATATTTAATAAAAGTTAAATAAATCTTAATTAAGAAAAACAATTAACTAGAATAATTTAGTATTTCTTCAGGTATCTCCACATAAGCATAAGAAAATAATGCTCATCTAATGATAAATAAGATCTCTTTTGTTAAATAACTTGCCAAATTTTTTTCCAATTTTTGTTATATAGTGTTTAGTAAACTATTTGGGATTTACAAAATATAATAATCAAAAAGGTGTGTGTGGAAACCATTTTCAAGAATGTGACAATCTATTCAACAATCATTTATTGTGAAGGTCAAAGCTACGATTTAGAAGGCTTAAGAAAGGATATATATATCAAAAATTCAATGTTACTGAAAACTATCCAAAATAAACAAACAAATAAACCCATTGCTGTTGAGTTGATTCTGACTCATAGCAATCCTATGGGACAGAGTAGAACTGCCCCACAGGGTTTCCAAGGCTGTAAATCTTTACAGAAACAGACCGCCACATCTTTCTCCCATAGAGTGGCTGATGGGTTCAAGCTGCTGACTTTTCAGTTAGCAGCTGAGCACTTTAACCACTGCACCACGAGGGCTCCTCTGAAAACTATACTGAATAAATAATTCTTAGTCTGGAAACACTGCTTGAGTCTTCAAGTTTTTCAGTCAGCCTGTTCTGACAAAGCCAGAAGGTATTATTTTACTGCCTATTTCTTTCCTTCTCTGACTTCTAGAATCAGAATTAAAAATCAACAGTTGTCCTTCTGTGTCCAAAATCTCATGAGGCAGAATTAATATAAATATTTATACTATATTTTCTGTTTTATATTCATTGGTACTATAATGTCACCGTATATCACAGTCAGAATTTATATAAATGGGTTATTAAGAAAACAAATTCATCAACTATATTCAACACAAATGCTTGACATTTCATTTATGGAAGCCTCATTTTAAAATGAAATTCTGTATCATTTTTGGCTTCTCTGAAATTAGAAAATGCATTAACTGGGGCACATATTGGCCGATAATTTTTTTCCCACATCTGTGTCTTGAACTCATCAATTGTTTAAAATGTATGCCTTTGTATATTATATTAATGCAGCTCTTTTCAAAGTCATATGCTAATATATGGCTGAGAAATTCCAAATTATATGAAGCATTTTTTCCTATAAAATAATTAAATAAATTTAAAAATTTCTGTATAAAATGTGAGGATTCTAACAGCACAACATTAAGAACTTCAACACCCCATATTAGAGAAATCACTCAGGCAACAAAATTGTGTATTTTAGCTATTAGTCATTACAGAGACTATATCAAACTATGGAATAGGGGTTAGTATATATTGTTAAAATAAATGGAACTGTTTCAAATTATGTACTTTGTAGACTATGTAAAATATCTATATTCACATAGGAAAAGGACGAGCAAGAGTGAAGAAGTTTTAGGGTTTAGCAGAGTTATTGGGCCCTGAAGTCCCTCTGTAAGTGAAGAACTTGAGTTAGGGAATGGGTTTTCTTATCTCTCTTTTATAGATGAAGCAAGAGAGGACCCATACAATTTAAATGATGTACCTGTACAATTAATTAACCATTGGGGAACTCAAACTAGAAAAGATAGGGCTTATATTTTGCTCAATAGTCATTCTAATATGCTGCTGCCATAACTGGATTTCTTATAAGTTTTACAAGGATTATATTATTGGCCTTGAGTGCAAAATAATTACGAGGCAAAAGGTAAACACTGGTAATATTGCTTTATGACACTGTAGATTATACTGAAAATTAACCATAAGAGTATATATGTGAATAAAGGTGTTTCCAAACAATGTAATAAATTGATATGCCTAAATCAACTTCTAATTTGTGTAGTTCACTTTAAAGTTATAATTTCTCCATAAAGCACCATTTAATACATTATTGCATTATAATTCAAGAACATTAGTGTCCAACATGGATAAATTTATTAATGGCAGCTATTCATACAGAATATGATTAAATTTAAATAGTGAATTATCTGAACACTTGTTCTTATTTACCACATTACCCATTTGTTTTAGATCATAGCACAAACTCTTCGATTTTTTAGCAATTCCTATAATTATCTTTCATTTTTAATACTATATTTTAATCCAGCAACAATGCTTTCATTTAACAGCCAGAGTTTTAAATATAGTTTTTAAAATGACTATTTTCTCAGAAACTGAACATGTTCTCACAAATTTAAGAAAGTACTTTGTCCTTAAGATAAAAAAGCAACCATTAGAAATAAAATTTTGTTGTTATTGTTATTAGGTGCTGTGGAGTCGATTTCAACTCATAGCAATCTTTATAGGAAAGAGTAGAACTGCCCCATAGGGTTTCCAAGGAACGGCTGGTGGATTTGAACTGCCGACCTTTTGGTTAGCAGCTGAGCTCTTAACCTCTGTGCCACCAGGGCTCCTAAAAATAAAATACCAAGCTCTTAATATTGCGTCTTTCTTAGAAATTTAAACTATATTCATCTTAATCACACAGAATCTATTTTTTTCTAGTCTTATTCTCAACTGAGTTTGGTATATTGATACAAATTTGTAAAAATGAATTAGAGAGACATTATAAGTTCATAATACTTCTGATTTGAATTTACTAGTATAGGAGTTTTACTTAACTTCATTGATCTGTATCTCTTTCTCAAACACACACACACACAAAATCCTTGTTCTGAGTAACACCAACATAATTGTTCATTTGCTTTATCCTTCAATATACACACTATGCTCTCAGAATTACAGTACCAATACTTTCACTGCCCATATTATTATTAAAAGCTGTTTTATATATATATATATATATTTGCTTTTTTTTTTTATCCTTAGAATATATCCCAATGGGATGTATGTTAAATTACTGTGTTTTAAAGTCATTTTAAATAGTTTCTCTTTATGGCTATACATCTGTCATGGATTGAATTGTATCCCCCCAAGATGTCTGTCAACTTGGCTAGGTCATGATTCCCAGTATTGCATGATTGTCTGCCTTTTGTCATCTGATATGATTTCCCTATGTGTTGTATATTCTGTCACTATGATATAATAAGATGGATTAGTGGCAGTTATATTGATGAGATCTACAAGATTAGATAGTGTCTTAAGCCAATCTCTTTTGAGATATAAAAGACAGAAGTGAGTAGAGACACACGGGAACCTCATACCACCAAGAAAGCAGTGCCGGGAGCAGAGCGTATCCTTTGGACCTGAGGTTCCTGCGCAGAGAAGCTCCCAGACCGAGGGAAGATTGATGACACGGACCTTCCTCCAGAGCCGACAGAGAAAGCATTCCCCTGGAGCTGATGTCCTGAGTTTGGACTTGTAGTCTACTGGACTGTGAGAGAATAAACATCTCTTTGTTAAAGCCATCCACTTGTAGTATTTCTGTTATAGCAGCACTAAATGACTAAGACAACATCCAACTTGATACACAGGTTTCTTTGTTGTATTTTCTTCCAGTTTTTTGGAAATGTGCTTTAAATGTTAGTATTGTTTTCTAAATCTACAAAGCAAGGTATATTTGGAGAAGTCTAGCTTTTATCCCTGCCCAGTCTATTCTATTACATCATATCCCCTAAGGGTTAACCATTGTTATTATTTTTTATTCTTAGATTTATTCTTGCATTGTTTTTATACATCTTTCCTCCATGCTTTTTTCACTTAAAAATATATCCTGAAATAACTCCATTGCAGTATATATAGATAGCCATAATTCCTTTTTACAGTGTCATAATTTTCCAGTAGATGTAACATAGTTTTTTCAGCCAGTCCTTTATCAATGGACATTTGAATTGCTTCCAATCTTTACAAATAAATCTCAGTGAATAGGCTTGTAAATGTGTCACTTTGTATTTATGCAGTGTATCTGTGGGATATATTCCAAAAAGCCAAAGTGTAAATGATTATTTAATTTTGTCTCAAATTGCCGAATTTCCCTTTATAAGAGTGGCACCATTTTGCATTCCCACCAACAGTGTATTAAAGTGTTTTTCCTCTAATGCATAGCCAACGGAGCATGTTGTCAGACTCCTGGATTTTTTGCCAATCTGATAGGTGAGAAATGGTATCTCAGTGTAGTTTGTTCCACTTTTTATGAGTGAGTTTTAGCACTATGTCAAACACTACTGTATTAAAAATTAGAATACTTAATGACAAATTATTTTGTGAAAGATTCGAAGAAAATAATCTATGATATATACATTCTAGGTAAATACTGAAAGTTCGACACAAGGTTACTTTAGGTTAAGATTGTATTGTTAAAATAATATTACATAGGAACATAAGATATAAGATAGACATGACACTGAAAAGAAACTTCAGAAGTTAAATATGTACATTTTATTCAAATGTCACAGAAATCATGTAAAAGGAATCATTTTCACATTGGTCAGCAATAATTGACTATAGCTAAGAAGTTTCTGTAATATATTTTCTTATTGAAGAGAAAGAAACCCTATCTTATAATTGCAGGCATTTTTTTTTTTCCTGCAATAGATTTAAACCTGATAAAATTCAGGAGTCAAATTTATTATACCTCATGTCATAGCTGCAAACCAAAGCCAATTTAAAGAAAAAATGCCCTCTTCCAACACAAATGGCCCTTATTGTAATATCTCGGTTTTTCCAAAGTTCCCTAATAGTATTTCTAAATATATTTTGATACTCTATTTGGATTGAATAGAGAAGATCCTAAGGCATGAACAATCAGAGTCCTCTTCAACAACAATTGTTTTCCTTGGAAGAGAAAATATTAAAGAAAAGATTGTAAATAATTATTCCTGCCAATTAATTCTTAGTTGTTTTCTTTCCTTTCAGCACCTTCCCTGATAGGTATGGTGAGGAAGGACTGGGCATCCCAAAATAGCATTGCCCTATCATGGCAAGCACCTGCTTTTTCCAATGGAGCCATTCTGGACTACGAGATCAAGTACTATGAGAAAGTAGGTCTTATTTGGAGTTTCCTGAAATACTACATATACATATATATTTATATATGTATATATTGAGCATGCTGTTATACTATATTACTTTACTTCAAAATCTCTTCTTTGGCTTTATCACATACGTACTCTTTCTTTGAATCCTTTCTAATTTACCATTGTGCTTATAAATTCTTAATTAAGTTGTCTTGTTTTATGTCAGATTAAAGTAGAAGATGCAAGATGTTCACCTCTATCATGACCTACTGTAGGGAATTTTTCAATATAGTGAGAAATATTAACCCCTTCAATTTATAGTTTGATAGCCATGATGTTGTTTCTGTAATTCACTTGAGAAGAATTGTAAAGTGAAATTACTATGACCCGAAGCAGGGTTGTGTATCCTATATCTTTTGCCAGTGAGTTGAGAGTTACAGTCTACTATAATTTGGAAAGAATGATTTCAGTGATAAGTGGAATGAACTAACAAATTTTTAAAATTTTCTTTAAATTCAAGTCAGCTATTTTATAGAAAGCTAGAAAGATAAATCTAATAAATCAACTCAATCTTAATTTCCATTTTTTTATCAGTTTAAATTGCTCTTATTTATTACCTTTTTCTGGCTCATATACATCCTTAGGTATATTGTATCCACACTCATCTTTTATGCCCCCTCCCCCAATTCCTCACCGTTAGAATATTGTATAGACATCACAACATACCCCATAGTCTATTATGATAATGTGTCTCATTCTGCTAATACTAATTCTGAAATATTGACAAAGGGAGCAGTAATGTTTCTGAAGACATATAGGGCAAAAAGAGAAATAGAATCCTGCTTTTTTTTCTGTTCTACTGCTTCTCAGCAAATGTAAGTTTGATAAAGGGAGAGGTAGCTAAGGAGCCTTGGTGGCACAGTGGTTAAGCACTTGGCAGCTAACCAAAAGGTCAGCAGTTTGAACCCACCAGCTGCTTTGTGGGAGAAAGGTGTGTCAGTCTGCTTCCATAAAGATTACAGCCTTAGAAACCATATGGGGCAGTTCTACTCTCTCCTATAGGGTTGCTATGAGTTGGAATCAGCTTGATGGTAATGGAAACTCAGTAGCATGGCTGTATCCATTTTTTTGCACTCTAGTAATTACAACATTGTGTGGTCAATATAAACTTTCGTTGACATTAACTGACATGGATAAATCCATAGTCTAAGAAAGGAGTGTAAATTGAATCACGATTCTGCCCGTTGGCCACACTAGCATGTGCTCAGAAATCTTGTTGTGGCTATCTTTTCCAGTGGTATAACTTGTGGATTGCTGTCACAAGAAATTACACATTTTCTGCTTACTAGATTAGATAGATCTTCATAGACTCAAAAATTCTGATTATTTCAAAAGAAATTCGGTCAGATATAGAAGCATCTTTGGAAAATACTCCAAGCAGCTTATTCAGAATCAAAATATCTCTCTGTATTTTATAAGGGTTATATTTCATACACAGAAAATCATTGTGCCCTTTCCTATTCATTTTTACTGCACATGTTTGAGACTAGAAATAAGTTACAATATTTTCTGTTCAGTACAAATCATACAAATTCAATAAAAAGAGAATCAAATTCATCAACATCAAAATTTTAGAAATAAATAATATTCTGAAGGATAGTAATTGATACAATATCCATGTTTACTTTCAGATTTGAGACATTTGGCTTTATTACATTGTTTTGTTTTAATGATGAGATAGAGCATGTTATGAAAGGATTTATCTTGTAAGAAAATGGCCATGTGCCAGTGCTAATGGATTAAACATGGAGCCGGAAGCCAAGGATCCCTAATTCATGTTCTGACTCTGACTGTCATTATGCTTGTGGCCAGAAGAAAATCAATTAATCTCTCTATGTCTCAGACTTCACATTTACAAAATGGAAATAAAGATATCTACGCTTCTGGTGGGTTGTGAAGATTAATTATAAACAGACCTAAAGATGAAAAGCACTAAGTCAGCATTAAATATCATTTATGCAAGCTATAGGGAAATATTTGGCATATAAGATAGTACAATGCAGAATCAGAAAACAATAGCATAGGAATTATGTACAAACTAAACAAAAATAATTATCTTTTTATACACAAAAACACAGTATACAGGCAATCAATAAAAGATGCTAGAACACCAGAATCTTTCAGAGAGAGCGTAAAATGACTGATAGTGTTTCCCAACTAAGACTTCAAATTCTAGCTGTACATTTCACATATCTTCATATATAACATAGTTTCTTGTGCTAAGTAAATTATTTTTTTATAACAATTCAAAACTAGGGCAACTTAAAATAGAACTCTTAGTTAAAAGTTCTAATGTATTTATTAGGAACCTAAATATTGTTGAGTAAGAAAAGCAAGATGCAAAGAAGTATATATGTATGATTCCATTTTTGGCACACAAATATTCCCTTCTGTGTGTATGTTGGTGTGTACTTACATGCACATAGTGGCATATAGACTAGGATGCATAGCAGGCTGTATGAAGTGTTTCCTTTTGGTGGAAGGGAGGTATGTGGACGCAGGCAGGGAAGAGAGAGGGAAGTAGCAAGTATAAATAAATATGGATGAATTATGATTGGATGGATCCTAAACAGCTTTGGGAGTTGTCTTTGATCAAATTGTCCAAAAACAGACCTTGAGACAAGGATTTGTGTGCAAGTGATTAATTAAGAAAGCTCCCAGGAAAACTGGTAAAGAAGTGGGACAAACAGTACCGTCAGGGAAGATGCCAGTCGAACTCAGCGTCACCAAGGGAGCTCTGGAGGCTAAATTACATCTCAGAGTTCGTCCCCAAGGAGAAAAAGAAGCTGGGCTCCCATACTCTGTCGCCAGTCAATGACTACAGGCTTTACTAGAGGCATGAATATGGTGTCCAGAAAATGTCATAGACATTTCTGGTCCTCAAGTAGCCCAAGATGAGGTCTCTAAAGAAGCTTGGAGGTACAAGTATTTAAAAGCAAAACACGGAAGCTGGGGGATTGGAACCAAAACAGGCCAAGGGTTCTAAAGGGATTTGATAGAGCACCAACTATTAGCTAGGGTAGCTAAATACTCAACAAAATATGAGAGAATTTTACTCCCTTGCTCATTTTAATAGTTATATTCTCCTCAGTCTTTAATATTAGTACCATGGTATTTAAACCTTACATTTTCTTTTAGTCGAAGTTACTCTGTATTGCTATACCTATAATTAGTCCACAAATGATCGATACTTATACCATTCTCTAATAAATTAATGCTGTTTTATTTCGTTCTCATTGTTTTAAGTGCCTTATTCTGGAAATCAGGAAAGAAGTTAAATAGCTGGGAAAGTGAAATATACACAGATATCTGAGATCAAATAACACACTCCTGTTACAGTTCCCTTTTCTCAGAGAGTGTGGCATATTGGAAAAAAGCAGCAGCCTGAATGTTCAGAGATCTTGGTTTGGTTCAGTGCTTAACTTTCCTAGCCCTCTTTAATTACTCATCTGTAAAATAAGAGTCTAGAAAATAATCTGTTCCCATTCCCGTCTTTCCAAATGCTAATATGTGTGTCTATACAGTTATATGATTATGTTACCCCATCCCTAAAATAACTGTTGTTTTTTATTTATCTATTGAAACACACACATACACATGCACAGACACACACGCTTATTTAACACTTCACCATAGGGAACAGTAGTCTTCACATCATAACTGTAAATAAAAATTAAGACCACGCTAACTTCCCTGTTGGAGCCCTGGTGGCTTAGTGGTTAAGAGCTATGGCTGCTAATCAAAAGGTCAGCTGTTTAAATCCACTAGCCGCTTCTTGGAAACTCTTTGGGGTAGCTCTGTTCTGTCCTATAGGGTCACTGTGAGTCCAGATTAACTCGACAGCAACAGGTTTGTTTGTTTTTTGGTAACATCCTTGTCTTCTATGTATGCATGTGTGTGTGTGAGTCTTCAGGGGAGTAATGGGAAGAAACTATATCGCTTTGTTGGTTATAACTAATTAGATACTCTCTATTAATTATACCACCCATTCCTTAGTTACTTTTCTTTTTACATACACTAGAAGTCTTTCATTTTTATTTAACCAAATGAATACAGCTTGAATATGAAAAGTCACTTTTAAAAAATGAAGGAAGTCAAATACATTACAAATTTTTTTCTATTTATTTACTAGTGTGAGACAAAGAACTCAATTCAGCCTTTGTCTTGGAAAGAAAAGCCTTGGAATTTCCTGAGTAATCAAAGTGCCTTTATTATCTAAAACTGCCAGGCAACACTTCAAGATCTGCATACATGAGTCAGGGCTGGCCAAGCCACAAAGATCTTCTGATCAGCTAACCTCAGGAAGTGAGAGGGCATAATTTTATCAACCAAGCATCTTCAAAAATTCAGTCAGTCATGACTATACAATGCGGCCCCAATCATGACTGTACAATGAAGCTAATAAGAGGCTTTGAAAATGGATGTTTGCTTGGGCTTCCTAGTTGGTAGGAACATCCTATCTCAGGAGGATCACGTGTCTCTAGGAATATGGAAGCCTGTTGCCAGAAGCCCTCCCAGATCTTGCCCTGTGTGTCTCTTTGTGTGTATGTTTTTTCATTGTAATAAATCAAATCGGTAACTATAAGTATAGACACTCTTCATGAATTCCGTGTGTCATTCCAGATGCCACCAGGGTCTGGCATCTGCCTATTTGGCAGTCTGAAGGATTGTGTCCTTTTAACTTGTTTGCTCTGACCTTGCCCTGTGTGGCTAGGGATGAGACAGTGAAGGGACTAGCTGGTCTGAAGTGAAAGGAGTCATGTGGACTCCCTAGCTTGCAGCTGGTACCTACTGACCTAGTCCTAGGTGACTAGGGATGAGACAGAGAAGAGGCCAGTTGGTCTGAAGTGGAGGGAGGGAGTCACATGGACTCTGATCTTGTAGTTGGTACCCATGACCCACCCCTGGATAACTCGTGACAAGGATGGAGAAGTTGGAAGGTGAGGACTGGATCCATTTCCAGGTTAGCAATGAAGGTGGGATTTGCCCACTGAGCCCGTTGCTTAGTGCAACTAGCAAAGCTTTTCTCCAAAAACAAAGCCTGCTCTTAGAATGAGGGAACTAAGACAATATCTTCTATGCTCCTGACGCTTCTGTTTCCACCTTCAAAATGTTGTGAACTCCCTTGTGGTGACAAAATAGGACCCACCCCTCGAACAGCCCCTTGAGATATCATATCCTTCCCTTATCTCTTTCCCTTCTTTCCTTACTCTTTTACTTCCCTCCTTAATTTTTCCACTCTTCTTCTTCCCTCTCTCTCCCTCTTTCACCCTCTCCTCTATTTTTCCCTCTTTTCTTTTTTTTTTTTCCTGCCCAAGGCCCTTTTTCCTCTTGCTTCTTTGGTCTTTTATTATACTTATCAAAATTAATCTTAAATAGAAGTGTATGTGTGTGTTACTTTGAGAACTAAGGTGCACCTGATCCAAGCCATGGTATTTTCAATAGCCTCATATGCATGTGAAAGCTGGACAATGAATAAGGAAGACCAAAGAAGAATTAATGCCTTTGAATTGTGATGTTGGCAAAAAATACTGAATATTCCATGGACTGCCCGAAGAACAAACAAATCTGTCTTAGTAGAAATACAGCCCAGAATGCTCCTCAGAAGCAGGGATAGTGAGACTTCATCTCACATAGTTTGGACATGTTATCAGGAGGAACCAGTCCCTGAAGAATGACATCATGCTTGGTAAAGTAGAGGGTCAGCGCAAGTAAGGAAGAGATGGATTGACACGGTGGCTGCAACGACGGGCTCAAACATAGCAACGATTGTGAGGTTGGCATAGGACCAGGCAGTGTTTGATTCTGTTGTACATAGAATCACTATGAGTCGGAACCGACTTAAAGGCACCTAACAACAACAATATGTATCTAACTCCTTCACTAAATTGTGAACCTCTAATGAAAGAGGATCATTTCTTATTGATCTTTGTCATAGAAACTCGTCAATGCCTAACACAGTTGTTGGCTTTTGTCAAAAACTTAAGTGTGCAGAGAAATACCAGAAATTGGCATAACATAAAATATTTATTGTGAGTAGATATAATTCTAATGGGGCAACATTTCAAACAAAAAGTATCAAGAAGGCACTGCAAAGAGAGGATAGGCGTGGTAACAGCAGGTTATATAGGTCGGGTCCGGGCAGGGTAGTCTCCCAAAGGTCATTGTAAACTCCTTTCATGTTGGTTTCTCAGGAGATAGAATCAGAGCATGTTGAGGGTTTCAGGGTCAGTTATCTGTAAAAACAGTCACTGAGGACACGCCATATACCAGAGAATATCTAGAAATTTAATCATCGAGGAATTTTGCTTTAAGGGAGAGTTCTTGTTCCTTCAGCTAGCCCTACAAGCCTGCTTAAAATTTAGGGTGTCTTACACTAAGCTATAAAAATATTAGCTGAATGAGTAGGTTTCTCTCTGCATTCAGAACCCAGAATGAAATTAGAAAAAGTTACCCAGCCATTATAAGGGATTACCCCTAGCAAATAAAAAGAAGGAAAGAAGGAAGGTAAGGAGGGAGGGAGAGCAGGCCCTGGACTTTTTGTTTTCACCTGTTCAAAGGAAGTCCTATTCACATGTGTCCATCAGCTGAATGTTTTATTAATAACTAGAACTGCTCATGAGGGCAGGGATTTCATTTGTTGGCTTTGTATCCCCAGCACTCAGAAAGATACATAGCTAAAAACTAATAGACAACAATTATTAAGCAATTATATGTCAGATATTCTTTTAGTGTTTTTCCTGCATTGAGTAACTTAATCCTAATAACAACCCTGTGAGGTAAATACTCTTCCCGTTTTACAGATGAAGAAACTAAGGCTTAAGGAGACTAAGTACCTTCACTAAAAGCACACAGCCAGTAAGTGGTTGTTAACACTAGCCATGGTACTGCATGACAATTGGATATCTCAGAGAAGTCAGTGTTTTCTGCTGATGCTAATTTTCTGGGTTCTCTCAGGCCTAACACTTTCATTGCTCTCTGATGCCCATTTTACATTTGTAAAATGGCAGCAATAAAACATACCTATCTTACCAAGGTACTGTACAGCTCTACTGATCACCAACTAGGAGCTCATTTTCCAAACATGAATTCCCCATAACAGTTCATTATTTTTACATCCAATATTTAAAGACACTGACTAGTAAAATCTTTTCCTTAAAGTACTCTTATTAATTTTCACCACAGTCAGCAGTTTTTAGATTTTGTTCGAGAAAACTCATCATGAGAAAGAAAGCATTTCTTACATCCAGATGGTCAATAATAATCTATATAAAATACTGAATTAATTTAATTTGCCAGTGTTTCCCCTAGTCCACAGATTATAGAATAAGATATGTATGGGCTTTAATTAAAAATATATAATTTCATGACAGTGAAAACAGTGTATTGTTAAAAAGATGAAATTGGTGGAAAGATTTTCATTATGGGAAATATTTTTACCACTCAGAAATGATTTAAAGTAGCTTCTTCTGAGAGAAGGTTGAATTCTTGGTGTCCTTTGGGAAGGTCACATACTTCTCAGTATCAAAATTTGCATGATAGATCTTTCTTCCTCCCCTCCCTTCTTATTCTATTTTATCAACATAGTTTTGTCCCAGATATTAGTTCAGTAAATATCCTTCATTTTCTAAGGAAATGTAATAAGTAAAATATGCATCTTTATTTGCATAAAAATATATGAAGCAATTTTTGCAGCATTAATCAATTTAAGAAAGGAAAAAAATGGTCTTTTCTTATAAAGTCGTCAATATACATTCTCAATTTTCTTTTGTTGTATTTCTTCTACTTCGTTATTTGCCCAAGAGAAGAAGAGCATTTTGTCTTCACCTCCAGGAATACGCTTACCTCCACCCATTATTTAGGTACAGAAACATATCTCCTTCCTTTTCTGAGTGCCCCTTGTCTATGGGCCATTTAACTCATACACTTCGTAAACCTGCATGGAAAACTAAATGTGGTTTCCATACAAAGAACTAAGAAGAGTGTAATCTAGAATAGTGCACGTGGATCACCTGGATCACACAGGGTTTTGTTGAAATGCAGATTATGACTCAGTTGATGTGGCACCTGGGTAGAGGGATGAGATTTTGCATTTCTAGCAAGATCCCAGGTGAAGATAGTACTTCTGGTCCAGGGACTATACTTTGAGGACCTCTCTAGAGGCCCTGATTCTACATTACCTCACTTTATTTGATAAAGTTTCCTCTAACTGATGAAGTTAGAGGCAAAAATAAACTCCTCTGAAACATACTTGTGAATTTTAAATATTGCTGTATCTTTACAAATGGCTAGGACTTCTGTAGAAATTACATGATTTGCATAATATTAGAACCAAAAATATTAACCTAGAGAAAAATAAAAGACCAAATCAGATTTTGATACAATTTAAGGTTTTTAATCAAATCAGGAAATTCCTGAGCTGGTAAATAAAGTTTTTGTGTTTCTTTCTTTTTTTTTTTTTTTCCATAACTCTGATTTGTCAGAATGTCCACCACAGAGAAATTGAATATGAGCATTTGGTACTAATTAAAAACATTACCTGAAAGAAAATGGACAGGAAGGGAATTTACCAACACAAACAATCATTATGGAGATTTCATACCCAATTGCCTTGTCGTTCAGCAACATCACACTCCCTGTGGAAGCTTGTCTGCTTTAGCGAGCTCAGGGTGGCCCCACAGTGCCTAGAGCAGAGCTTCTCCTGTTTGCAAGCCTGGGACCTGTGCCAGTACTGCATGAACAGCAGAATCTGAATGGCTTGAACATATCAAAATAGAAAATGATAAGAAAGACATTTACATCACTGCATCAAGCGTAGAATCTTCACACACATGAAAATTACACATGTCTACTAACTATAGGCAGTCCCGGGGTTACAAACAAGATCCATTACTAAGTCTGTATTTAAGCTGAGTTTGTAGGTAAGTCGGAACAGGTATGCACAGTTCTTACTTAAAGTCAGTTAGTCAAATGTTTGTCTTAGTATATAGCATATATTTTACCTTTCTATGTATATAATAAAACACTTAAGAAACAATTCATGAGCATCATAAAGTAGCACGTGAGTTCCTTATTATGAACCATTGTATTTAACTTAAAATTTTAATACAGTAGGTTTATAGCAGTCCATTCTTAAGTATAAATTGTCTGTAAGTTGAACATTCTTAACCCGGAGACTTACTGTACTCTAGTTTTAAAGCATCTCCTATTTCATAAAGATTATCCACGAAAGGTTTGCACTTGACTACCAACATATAGGTTGGCGGTTTGAGCTCACCAGAGGCACCGAGGAAGAAAGGCCTGGTAATCTGCTTCCATAAAGATTACAGCCAAGAAAACCCTATGGAACAGTTCTACTCTGTAACACATGAAGTTGCCATGAGTTGCAATCCACTCAATGGCAACAGGTTTTTATACTATCTTCTGGTTTTTGTTTGAGGAATGGATACTTAAAATTGTAGGAGTTAGATTTAGCGTGTCAAAGATTTGGTATATCCAAAAAAGAAAAAAAAAACAAAATCAGTAAAACTAAGTACTCTGAATATATTTCACTCAACACTTGGGAATATACCTAAATTTATAGACTAAAATAAAGCTTATAAACATAATGAATATCATAATTTTACATTCTGGTTTCCAAGAATAAGACAATACCCACTGCTCAGAGAGTTGGGATTCTTTTGGTGGTATGAAATCATCAGTTCAGTCCTTAATGTTCTTGCATAAAACTAGGTAATGCTGTGCCCTAATTACATTTCTGCTAGCTCGCTATATTTCAATCAGCTCTAAATTCCACCACATTCTAACTCAATTTCACATTCTAAAGTCATATAATCAGTTGCTTCCATATTACTAATTACACTTTTCTTAAACTGCCTGCTCATCACTTTCCTGAATTCCATGTCTTTATCTCTTTTCTTGATAAGGTTTGAATAAACTAGGTTTTTTTCCAATTCTGAAATTCCATGATTATAGAAACTTACTATTTTTTGTCTGTCTTGTTTTGCTGTGGGAGATGATAGGAAATAATCAAGTAAGAGTCATGAAGGAATGAGCTGTCTGATATTTTCAATAAAAATTTGAAATAGAAAATTACAAAAGAGAAGTACAAAAAACAAAAGAATGGAAGAATAATTCAATTTTGTTAGCAATCTGGAAATCTATGTATTTTACAGCTGTCATGGTTTGAATTATGTCCCCCCAGAATGTATCAATTTGGCTGGGCCATAATTCCCAGAATCGTGTGGTTCGCCTCCATTTTGTGATTGTAATTTCATGTTAAAGAGGATTAGGGTGGGATTGTAACACCACCCTTACCCAGGTCACATCCCTGATTCAATGTAAAGGGAGTTTCCCTGGGGTGTGGCCTGCACCATCTTTTATCTCTCAAGAGATAAAAGGAAAGAGAAGCAGAAAGTTGGGGACCTCATACTACCAAGAAAGCAGTGCCAGTAGCAGAGCACGTCCTTTGGACCTGAGGTTCCTGCGCAGAGAAGTTCCTAGTCCAGGGGAAGATTGATGATGACGAGGACCTTCCTCCAGAGGCAACAGAGAGAAAGCCTTTTCCTGGAGCTGATGCCCTGAATTTGGACTTGTAGCCTACTTGACTATGAGAGAATAAATTTCTCTTTGTTGAAGCCATCCGCTTGTGGTATTCCTGTTAGAGTAGCACTAGATGACTAAGACAACAGCTCAGTTTGACATTTCTAAGAATAAAGGAAAACATATAGCTATTTTAAAATGATTAATTACTCACATAAGCTTCCACCTCCCCTTATGTAATTCTTATAGTTTAGAAGGAAGAAAAAAATGCAATGTAGCATGTAGCTTAAAGAGTAGAGGTTATAGGACCTGCAATATTAAATTCTCAGAGGCTCACAAGTATGCACAAAAAAGTACCAGAAGCTGTTCTAGGTAAAGTATTTGGGCTAATGCTTGGCAAGAACCAGCATAGCCTTGAAGTATGCAAAATTAATATTTTTCAGTTGTATTTTCATTCCTTCAGAAAATTCTTTCCAGGGAGTTACCAGGACACAAATTCAAACTTCCTCTAAACTTCTAATCCAGTTTGGTGAAAACATACAAACAAAAACCTCATAGACAGACACCAATTATTTGAATATAATATTACCATGAATTCAATCTGCATTCAGTCAGCCTTCAAAGAACTACTCTTGCATTAATGGAAAATATAAATATAATGTTACTTTTGAAAACCAAATATACAAGGAAGGCATCTAAATTTGTATCCTAAAATGATGAAACAGTAAATATAATACATGTAGGTAAATCTTTCCAGAATTTCTAATATAAATTTCATGCTAAAAACCACAACTAAGATATGTTATCCAACCCTTAGGAAGTTTTCCCTTGACTGCCAACCTTATTAAAGTGTTGACTGAGTTATACTTCCTGGAGAGAAATGTAAGACTGGCTCATTTCAAATGTAGTTTAAAATATAATCATATTTTTGCCTAATCTTTAAACAATTACGTTTTGGAGGTAGAAGTGCAAACGTAATTACCAATTCATAAATGTATTTTTTTCTCTTCTGATACTCTACTGCTACTTTCTTTAATCTGGCACTTAATAAGAAAATCTATAAATTGAACAAAGATATGTTTATTCCTTCTGAGCATTTTGAAGCCTACAATTGTATGAAAAATCATGTGAAGTTTACCTTGAGAGATTTCCTTAAAAAGCTGAGGTCGTTGTTTACAGAGTTGTATTGTTTGGCTCCATTTTCCTTCAGGGATTTAGTATGTTTATTCAAGGAAATAGAGACCACGCAGAAGGTAAGACAGAGTAGCTGGTAGCCAGTCAGGAACTTGCTGGGATCTCCTCTCTGGAAATAGTCCCCTCCAGTAAGGGCTTTTATGAAAGGGGTGTGTGTGTGTGTGTGTGTGTGTGTGTGTGTGTGTGCGCGCGCGCAACTGCATTTTTTAGCAGTTTATATCAGACTATTTAGATATCAAAATTTTGCAATATGATAAAGAAAATGCAACCTTTTTTTATATTTCCCTTAACAAAAAATGTGAGCTGCTCCATTCCTTAGTTGTCTAACTTGATTTGCAGATTTTTACTGTCAAAAGGGGAGACGGGGGGGGGCGGGCGGGGGGGAGTGGAGCAGAGGTCATTCAGTGGTTGAATTCTTGCTTTCCATGAGGGAGAGCCCGAATTGATTTCTGGCCAATGCACCTCAAGCACAGCCACCACCCATCTATCAGTGGAGACTTGTGTGTTGCTATGATGCTGAACAGATTTCAGCAATGCTTGCAGACAAAGATAGACTAGGGAGAAAGGGCTGGCAATCTTTATCCAAGATTTATAGTGTATCCAGAGTTGGAAACCCTTGTATACTACAAGGCCAAGACTCTTTTTTAAATTTTTTTGGATGAATTAGAAAAATAAAAATAGAAATAAAAAAATTAGTCAGAAGGTAAAATATTTACACATTTCTAATCCTTGAACTACTTTTCAGGTCTTGAACAAAGATAGAGAACAAAATCATGGTATTAATATCTAAATTGGATTACAAAAAAGACAAAAATAATACTAACATTTACTCAGTGCACTTTACCTGTATTAACTTATTTTAAGACAAGTTAAATTCCTAGCTGGCTAATTGAGAGACAACTACCTTACTTCATGCTTACCACTTAGACTTTAACCTCCAACTGACTGCTTAATCAGAAACTGTAATCAAAATAGATTTAGACTATTGCTTATTTGGTTTTTATTATGTTTCTTATTTAATTTTTGGTGGCCCTTTTGTCAATTCAAAGTGATATTTATAAAATAAAATATTTGACACATAAGAACCAAACTGTACTGCAATTTAAAACCATAAATCAATTGAAATAAAACTGAACTAGTTAGTTCTACTGTCATCTCTGTCTCTAACCTTGGACAAGCTCTTAAACTTCTTTTACCTCCAGTTTCCACCAGCCAAATTGAAAATAATATTATATCATCTTTAAGCTCTTTTTCAGCTCTTTGAAAATCAAAGGAAGTAATTCTTTATCTAGTCATAGTAGATTCTGAGAGACCTGGGTTAGAATTTGGTTTCTGTCACTAATTAGCTATGTGACCACCGGCAACTAGTTTAATTTTCCTAAGACTTAACTTGCCTCATCTGTTGGGAGAGAAATGATAACAGTCACATAAAGCCATTATGGTGAACTAATTAAATGAGACTTTTAAATATAAATCATTTCACTTAGTGCCTGGGAGGGGTAAGCATTTAATATATATGACCTGCTAATATTTGAGCCCTGGTGGAGCAGTGGTTAAGAGCTTGGCTGCTAACCAAACGGTCAGCAGTTTGAATCCACCAGCCACTCCTTGGAAACCCTATGGGGAGTTCTACTCTGTCCTATAGAGTGCTATGAGTCAGAATTGCCTAGATGGCAATGAGTATGGTTTTTTTTTTTTTTTTTTGGTTTAATATGGGTATTAGTGACAATGTTAGTTCCAGTTTTGATTTTAATACGGTTCCAGTCCCTGTACAGAAAGTTCTTTATCACTCATATAGAATGGGATCTTACCCAAACTGCAAGCATGATTATCAAAAGTATTATTGGTATTCTAATTTGGGAAAGGAGAGTGAGAATAGCAGCACAACTGGAAGAATGTAATTGATGTCACTGAATTGTTAATGTAGAAATTTCTGAAATGGTGTATCTTTGGCTATGTATATTTTCCCCCAAAAAAAAAGGTCGAGAAGGGAGAGGGTTGACATGTCATGGGGTTGTTAACCAATGTCATAAAACAATATGTGTACTGACTGTTTAATGAGAAACTATTTGTTCTGTAAACCTTCATCTAAAGTACAATAAAAATTTTTAAAAAGTATTATTGGTATTCTATAGATAATATGATAAAAAGAAAAAGGTGAAAAGACAGTAACCAATATGTAAATTATGCAGCAGAATCAGTTCTTATATTTAAAAATTACCATCCACATCAATATTAACCAATTGATTGCATCCCATATTATTTTATTGTCACACTGAAGAAGTTTTAATATAATCATACGATAACATTTTAATTTAGAAATCCATAATTTATTGTTTAAAATATGAATTTTACATCTTTTATGAACTGTAAAACATTTGCTATTAAGAGACAGAAAAATTACTGTTAAAAATTAAATATCAGTTTATAGTAATATGGCAATAAATGAAAAAAATGGTTTCATTATTATTGTACTTTCCAAGTTTATATTAGATATAGGTTGATGACAACAGAGGCTATATTTTGCTTTGATTCAAAATCCTTACTTTTCTATTTAAGATGTTTTCCGTATATGAAAACAGTTCATGAAGTGTGACATTCAAGTTATTTTTGCAGTTTTTTACAGGGCTCCAAAAACCAAATCCACTGCCGTCAAATCGATTCCGACTCATAGTGACCCTATAGGACAGAATAGAACCGCCCATAGGGTTTCCAAGGAGTGGCTTGTGGATTTGAACTGCCAAACTTTCAGTTAGCAGCCGAACACTTAACCACTGCACCACAGGGCTCCAGGGAGCTCATTACTCGCTGGTTAGGGTAAATTACTCTAAGGTGTCCAACTTTTCATCTCTGCCCTCACAGTTTTTATTTCCTCTTCACTTTTCTTTATATTCCTTAAAGCCCAAAGTAAAATATGCA
The DNA here is from genome assembly GCF_000243295.1 of Trichechus manatus latirostris. Classification (NCBI taxonomy): domain Eukaryota; kingdom Metazoa; phylum Chordata; class Mammalia; order Sirenia; family Trichechidae; genus Trichechus; species Trichechus manatus. Next base: position 711,520 of record NW_004444165.1, on the reverse strand, counting down.
GCAGATATGTGACAATCAAACATTCTCTTTCCCTTATTTACCATATTTTCAATAGCAGTCTTCTCTAACTATTAATCACTCCTGGAAATAGAGATAAATAGAAACATAGGCAATTTATGGTAAATAATTAAAGATTTAGTTTACAAAAGAGATTTCCAAACTGAGAGCATAGGAATGCTCTTAGAATTATAGAATTTAAAATAGGAATGGTAATTAGAGATAATTTAATTTATGTATATGAGGAAGCTATACCCGAAATTATTGTGGCTTCTGTGACATTGGTCAAGATCACAACTCAGGTCTCCCAGTGCAAAGCCAGTGTTCTTCTAATGTTCCATATTGTCTCTTCTTAGAAAGCACCACCCACTGGAAGAGGTGATTTAATAGCTTAGCTTCCTAGTGCTGCTATAACACAAATACCACAAAAGTGTGTGACTTTAATGAACACAAATTTATTTTCTCACAGTTTTGGAGGCTAAAAGTCCAAACCAGTGATCAGGGTCTTGACCATGTCAATTCTTTCCTTGTTGGTAGCTCCAGGCCTTCCTTGGTTCTTGGTGATACTCACATGGAATCTGTCTTCCCCAGTACGTGCCTAATCTGCTCTTTTTATAACTCAGAAGTGATTAGGTTTAGGACATAACCTACATTAGTATGTCTTCTTTAACATAACAAAGAAAACCCTATTTCCAAATAGGATTACATCCATAAGAATAAAGGATATTCCAACACATATTTTTTGGGGAGAAGGACACAATTCAATCCACAGCAATAGGCTACCCTTACAGGAAAAGATATAAAATGTGAAATTCATCTATAGATGAACGATATTAGTTTTCTATCCCTGTGTAACAAATTACCCAAAAACAGCAGCTTAGAACAGCAAATAATGTATTTTCTCAGAGTACTGAGGATCAGACATCCAGGAGTGACTTAGCTGGGTGGTTCTGGCTCAAGATTTCTCCTGAAGTTGCAATCAAGCTGTTATGAACTGCAGCCAGCTGAAGGCTCAATTGAGGCTGTGAAACTTGTTTTCAAGCTCACTCATGTGGTTTTTGGCAGGAAGCTTCAGTTACTTGTCCCATGGGCCTGATCATATCATGGCAGCTAGCTTCCCCAGAACAAAAAAGAAGGACAGCGAACATTCAAGATGGAATCTGCAGCATCTTTTGTAATCTAATCTCAGAAGTTGCCATAACATTCACCATATTCTGTTGGCCACACAGGTCAACCTTTGTACACTATGGGAGGGGACTACATAATGGTATGAATAACATCAGATGGGGATCATTGGGGCAATCTAATCTTGGAAGCTGGCTACCATATTGGACTTCTTGGCAGAATCTGTGGTGCTTCAATTTGGTTTCAGCGGAAAAATATCTGGGAAGAAATGCTATGTACCTATTCTGAAATGCTCGTGATTTTTAAAAATTACTCTAGATAACTTAGTGGTATGGCTATTTCATTAGCTGAATTTCTCTGGAGGATTGGACTAAAGTTGTCTAAAATCCAACATATAAACTTTAACTTTATACACATTGTTCTTGTTGTTGTGTGCCCTTGAGTCATTTTCGACCCATAGAAACCCCATGTAACAGAGTAGAACTGCCCCACAGGGTTTTCTTGACAGTAATCCTTATGGAAGCAAACAACCAGGTCTTTCTCTGGCAGAGCCACTGGGTGGGTCCCAACCACCAACCTTTCGGTTAACAGCCGAGTGCTTAAGTTTGTGCCACCAGGAATGAAAGATCTCTTTTTCTCCTCAAATAATTCAGTCATGTCATTTATTTATTTTAAATTTATTTATTTATTTATTGTGCTTTAGGTGAAAGTTTACAGCCCAAGTTAATTTCTCATATGAAAATTTCTACACATATTGTTATGTTACCCTAGTTGCAATCCCTATAATGTGACTGCACATTCCTCCTTTCCACCTCGATTTCCCGTGTCCATTCAACCAGCTCCTGTCCCTTTCTGCCTCTCATCCTGCCTCTGGTGTATCTGTGTCTCATGTATCTGCTCCAACTAAGAAGCACACTCTTCACAAGTATTATTTTATGTTTCATAGTCCAGTCTAATCTTCGTCTGAAGGGCTGGTTTCAGGAATGGTTTTAGTTCTCGGTTAACAGAGACTCCGGAGGCCATACCTTCTGGGATTCCTCTAGTCTCAGTCAGACCATTAAATCTGGTCTTTTTGTGAATTTGAGTTCTACACCCTACTTTTCTCCTGCTCCGTCAGGGACTCTCTGTTGTGTTCCCTGTCAGGACAGTCATTGGTGGTAACCAGGCATCATCTAGTTCTTCTGGTCTCAGGCTAATGGAGTCTCTGGTTTATGTGGGCCTTTTGTCTCTTGGGCTAATATTTTCCTTGTATCTTTGGTGTTCTTCATTCTCCTTTACTCCAGAGGTGTTGGGGCCAGTTGATGCATCTTAGATGGCCGCTCGCAAGCTTTTAAGACCCCAGATGCCACTCACCAAAGTGGGATGCAGAACATTTTCTTAATAAACTTTGTTATGCTAATTGTCAGTCATGTCATTTAAATATCCTATAAAATATTTTTTCTGTCTGTAAATTAATAGTAAAACAAGCAACTGAACTTAATCTCTAAGTAAGCAATCTCATATGTACCCTTCATTATAAAAGTTAACCAGAAAAAAAAAACTTGCACCATTGGTCTCATATTCAGCCATAACTAAAGATTTATGTTGCTTTTGGCTCTTGTAAGGCCTTAATACTTTTTGATAGTTAAAGTAGACCAGATCCCATGAGAGCATAATTCCCCAGCTTTACCAAAGGAACAAAACAGCTTCTAAAATCATCTTGTCTTATATAATCATTCATGGATAGTAAAGATATATAGGAAAGTTGCTAACATTATGTAAATAATTAAAGATTCAACTTATTAAAGAGATTCTCAAACTTGATTAGATGAACCAACATAGTGCCTTCTCAGGTCATAAAAAATGAAATATTTGAACTTTCCCCAGATTAGTATCAGTTATAATATCAAAAACAAAGAAATGCTTTGCCACCCAGTTATATAAGGAGCCAAGTAAAAGATTATCAACTGCTGGTATGGAAAAATTAGCCAAAAATGAATCTATCTATGCATGAGTGTGTGTATGTGTGAGAGAGAGAGAGAGACGTTCGACTCTTTAATATACTTTTCCATTTTATTTTTATAATGGTAGAATTAATGTTGAGTTTTGAAAAAGAAAAAACATTTTCCAAGAAATTTCTATTTGACTTTTTATTATTTAAGATATTCAAATAAATATCTTAATAAAGGCAGGGCCAAACACTGAGGCACTTCTTTGCTTCAACCAATTCTCTGAACTTTTTGTGAAATTTGGCTCATCTTTTCTAATTGCTAATTAGTACATCTCTTTAAAATGAAATTTGGTTAAGGAAATTCCTTACTTTCCTAATTTGAAAAGATACTTAACATCCTCAAGAAATGCGTCAGAACTTCAGAGTTTAGAAAAAAGCAAAATAATTACTACAAAAGTGCTCTGGTAGTTAAACTATTACAGCAAAACTCTTCTAGCTTATTCCCGCATAATAAGTGATGTGTAGTAAGCTTCTTTATTTCCCGGCTCTGCTATTATTATCCTGATTCCTCAGGGGAAGATTTAAGCGTCTTAGATTCTCAAATGAAAAAAAAAAAAAATCTAAGTCTGTATTCTGCTTCACATAAGAAGAAATAATTATGAGGCTTCTCTTGACCAGATATAATTTTTGCAGTGGAAAGAAATGCAAGGCCCCTTGCAACAGCCATTATTAATGACGCTGATATAATTACTATTTGAAAAAAAGGAAATCTGCCCAGAAAAATCAATTATAGACCACCAAATGCTCCTTAGACTTTTCAGAGAGGTTCTATGCCTATTGTCCCTCATGACCTCTCCATTAAGAGACTGGTTGGCTATACTGCTAATGGTTGCCTTCAATTATTTAGAGGGGATTTCTAAGCTTTTGTATCTCATATTAAAATGGCCTAGAGAGTATTCCCAGAGAGTCTTTCTCACAGAATAGAAGGGTCATTCTGTGGAAAACAGAGTAATCACATTGCTTTGCCCTAAAAAGGTAACTCAGAGCCCTCTTCCATTAATGCTGTTTGTCATTCAAACACTGATTCTCATAAAATGAAGTAAACGATGATTTTGCTGTCACTGAGAAATTACAGCAAAAAAAAAGGAGTTAAAAATATCATTAGGAGTAGTTATCTGTTAATATAATCCAAGACCTACCTCGTTTGAGCATCTGCATTTACCAACTCCTTTGTTTTTAACTTGTTTCTTTCCAGTCACATTCTACTTCTTTTAATACTAGTCCATGAGTGTCCTATTTTATAATCATTCAATGTTAGTCTCCAGATGTGAGTAGTGTTTTGTAATTTTGTCTTATTTATTCCTTTGAGATTTTTAAGCTTGTTAAATTTCTAGAAGATTCAGCTGAAGGCAAAATTTGAAATAAATACAAATGTCATAAAATAGTGTAAAATATCCTAGGCAAGATACATGCTGAAGTTAAAACATGAATTTGTGAAAAAGCCAAACCAAACTGAAACTGGCCCTGTATAATTGTCTCCAACTTGATTCTATCCTTCCATTAGTAAATCCTACCAGATTTTGACAAAGTCTGTCAACAGGAAGTATTTTTCTTGGTTTTATTAGAGGAACTTGTTAAGGTATCTGTCTTTGAATTGCATGAGGTCTGGGACTGGTAGGAAGTTCGTTCATGGCATTTATTTGAAACAGACCATAAAATGGACATTTCAAAACACATTCATGTATAGACTCTGATTTCTATCCCTTTGTTAAATTAGATGTTCAAAAACAAAGTGTCTGCAAAAAAATTATCTAAACCCCTTGAAAAAATTACTCCTGTGAATTGAAATTCAACCATATGCCTACCTTCTACCTTCAAAAACATTGATTAAAGTTATTGTCTGCTAAGTTTTCGATAACGTTTATTTTAAAAAAAAATCTAGTGTCTCTTTAGATTGTATAAATCTTTTGCCTTAAAAAAACCTGAATTTTTTTCTACTTGAGTTTTATTTGATTAAAAACCTAATCTAATTTTCTAATTTTAGAGTTATATAGTTTGCCAGCAAAAAGAAAGATATATTTTTCTCAATTTCTCTTAGTTGCCAGAAAATTTTGAACCCAATTTTTTGCCCATGTATTGTAATCTGTAGAATGCAGAATTCTGAAATATCTACTCCATGTTATTCTTACAAATGGACACTTAGTCTTATATTAATATTTTAATATAGAAAAGACTAAAGAACAAAGATAGCAAGGGAAAGAGGCAAGAAACTAAAACTAAATACCCGTCATATGCCAGCCTCTTAGCTACAGATTTTTGCTACCTGTCGGACAGCAGAACCAGAATCTTTCCTTCACACCATGCTGCCTCCTGAAGATAAAATCCAAGACTCTTGCAATCAAAAGTTATATTAGAATTCAGAGTTTAATGAATTTCTATAATAAAAATCCCTTGTGGTTACAACTGTAAATAATTAAAGAGCTAAAGCACTTTTATTTTTGACTTAGGTACTAATCCACTATGGTGACATATGTAATATTAACAACTGTCAAAATGAAAGGACAAGAGCATTCCAGGCAAAAAGCGAACAGCAAGTGTGAAAACTTGAGGCAGAGAGGAACTTGGCAAGTTCGATTAATGACAATTACTGTGGCATGAGCTTAGTAAGAGGATGAAAGGAACATGAGGCTAAAACAGTGAGCGGAGGCCAGATCAAGGAATGCCAGTACACCATGCCTTCCCTCATTTAACACATATTTATTGAACACATACCCGTATACTATTCTAGCACTGCATATATATCCGTTTAAGGATGATATTAAAAATTTTAAAGAGTATTCTGTATTTGGTTAAATATGCTTAGGATATAATTAACTCCTATGAAAATGTTTTTTCTTTCATCATTCTAAAACATTTTCATGTCTTTCATTAATGTCATTTTAACTTTCAATTATTTTTACTGACTCCATCACTCAGGGAACCAATTAATGTTATGCCTTCCATTTATTTACTGACTAGTATTAAAAGCCATAGAATGAGACTGGAAAGAAACAAGTTAAAAACGAAGAAATTGGTAAATACAGATGCTCAAACCAGGTTGGTCTTAGATTATATTAATAAATAAATACTCCTAATATTTTTAACTACTATTTTTTTCTGTAATTCTGCAGTGACAGTAATGCTCAAATCAAAATAGATATTTATACAGGTTTTTCCTTAAAATGTTCGCAGTAATTTAATAATTGTATTTTTAATTCATAAACTTTCTTTCCCAAAATATTTAGTTTGAAATGAACCAAAACAAAATATTACATTATTTCAAAAGATAAAACATTTCAGGGAACATGTGTCCATGATCAAATATGTATCTCAATTTATAGTTCCCACATAGCATTTCATTACAATTTGCTTGTATTTTAAACTATATTTCAATTGCTAAGTAAAGAAACTTTTTGCAGGGACAAACAGTAAATGCAAGTTATTGCAGACTTTTCTCTGACCATGCTTGTCTCCCCATGCTGGACTATTAGTCCTTTTGGGACCATATTGACCCATCTTTGTATCTTCAGCAACTAACACTTTGCCTGATATAGGGTAATCGTTCAATAAATGTTGGGAATAAGTGATTTTATGAATGAATGAATAACTTATTACTCTTAAACTTCCACTCTTTCTCCCATATGCTTTTTATTGGGAAAAAAATAAAATGCTGTGTCACGTAGTCTTGACAGAAAGTGGCTTTACTGGCTTCTAGAATGTCACCAAATTAGGTTTTCTGAAAGGCTCTCCCTTTGCAAAATACCTAGGTATGTGTAAGGCATCCTCTTGATGGCAATTCTGGTCTCACAAAAGCTAAGCAAGAATTTCAAGAACTCACTTTTTCTTGATCCAAATATACATATATGGACACACACATATACGTATGTATTAACCAACTAATTCAGCAGTGTATATATAAAAAAAGAAAACAAAACAAAAAATGAACAATTTGGATTTACAGGAATACACAGGTATTTTAACAGTAGTTAATTAATTTATCAATGTAATTTACCATGTTAGCCAGTCAGAGGAGAAAACTCATATAACCTTAGTAAAAAAAAACCGTTGCTGTCAAGTCAATTCCGACTCATGGTGACCTTATAGGACAGAGTAGAACTGCCCCATAGGGCTTCCAAGGAGCGGCTGGTGGATTTGAACTGCCAGCCTTTTAGTTAGCAGCCAAGCTCTTCACCACTGTGCCACCAGGGCTCCTTATACACCAGATTGGCGAAAAATTAAGAAATCTGGTATTTCTAAGAATTGAAGAGGATGAGGAGTTAGAAGAGTGTACATTGGTAAATCATTTTGGAAAATGACTTCATACATTTCTATATATTCATATCCAAAGATCCAGCAATTTCACGGCTGTGTATATACCCTAGAAGATCTCCCATGTATGGGTCAGGACAATGCCCTAGAATGCTTAGAGCAGCATTGTTCAAATAGCAAAACAACAAAAATTTTTCCTCATCATGAAAATGGGTAAATAAATTATAGCAGGTTAAAATATGAATAATGTGTAATTAGTGAAAATGAATGAGCAGCATGTAATGCCACAAAATGATAAACCTTAAGAATATAAGGTAGTCCCAGAAGAGTACATACTGTACAACATTTTTAGAAAGTTCAAAAACATGCAAAACTAAACAATATATTATTTATGCATACATACATATGTGATAACTCATTTTTTAAAGCAAGAATATGATAAACACAAAATTCAGCATAGTAATCACCTCTAGCGAAAGAAGCAGAGGACTAGCTAGGGAAGGAACAGAAATAAATCCAAGTTAATTGTACTATTGAGACAGAAAATGGTATGTACAATATTGCCCATGCTTCACATTGATAGCTCAGAATTTATATCGAGTATATATTAAACTAATGTTTCCCAAAGTGTGTACTCTAGAGCTGGTCTCTAGATGTTTTTACCTCCGTAAGGTTGTGAGGGCAAATCAATTTGGAACGTGCAGCATACATTTTCAGTCTCTGGAGTTTAACAAATCACATGGGCATATTAAATGCTCAGGAAAAACCTGCAACTAAGTAACCTCCGTAACTTTATTTAACCTAGTGCTTTCCGAATGTATTTGACCACTGTGGCAGCCATGGTCGTGGGCTGCTCAGATCTTTCTCCAGGAAACACAGAGCATTTACATGGAAGTCTGTTCCCCCTGAGTCCTGAGAATGAGAGCTAGACCTTTCTGGAAGATGCAAGACTCCTCTAACTGGCCATCTCTTCTCTGGGCTCCTGAATGCCTGGCCAAGCCATTCTCAGAGCTGCATTGCCATCTGAGACATTTTCTATCCAATCCTGCTTTCTTCCCTCTCTGTTTTCACAAGAGTCAGACCTGCATTGTTGTCTGAAAGCTTGGCTTTGCCTACTTTGGTTCCTTCTCCCCTTTTAGCTGCACAGGTGTTTCTCTCCATAAATATCCCCACTTCCAACATCATTTTGGAGTCAACTTCTCAAAAGACCCAAACTTACACAACCCCAAAACTTCCCCCATATTTTTTTTTTATCCTTATGACATATATTTCTTGGAAATAATGTTTTATGGAACAATCTTTGGGAAATACTCTTTTAACCCAAACTGTATTGCTGTCAAATGGGGAAATTATAAAACATTTATGGTTATTTGTTTTAGCTCTTTCATATTTTTACAGTAGGAAAAATATTCTTCTAAAATGATGTATGTACTTTGTTTTCCTCTGAAAACTTTCTTGTTCCTTTCAGAGTGAACGTTATGGAAAAGTAACTCTCAGTGAGAAAGTAAATCACTCCAATATTTTTCATTAAAAAACTACTATTCTGATGAGGAGCTTTCTTTATTTCTCTGAATCATGAATTTGAAGCAAGGGCTCTAAGAAAAAAATTAAAAGTAAATGTGTTTTGTTCAATTTGTCTTAATTTTTAAAAATTACATAGATAGTTTGACTTATAAATTGAATTTAATAATCAATTATAATGACCTAATGAGACTGATGAAAAAATCCACAAGGTGGATATAGCTTACTGGACATTGCAAAATATTCTGTGCCTCACAAATAATCTATAACCTGAAACACTTTTGATACCTCATTTTCTCATTTAAAAAATGTAAAATGACTTCAAGAGTGTGATAACTATGGAAGAAAATAGTTCCAATAAACTAATAAAACCAGAGTCTCTCTGACTTTGAATCAAATACCTAGGAATGACCTCATGGTAGTCAAATCACAAAGAATTGCCACGCTGAGCAACTATAAGGTCAACACAACATAAAACATCCTAGGAAACCATTCATTATTTCACTCACTCACTCAGTCACTCAACTCACTCACTCGCTCATTCATTCATTCATTGAAATAGGCTTATTAGCACTTAGGTGACAGACACTTCTGCTAGGTATTGTAGATTCCTGTTGGATATGCCTCAAACTCTGGAACTTGCAAAAAATAGTCTCAGAATTCATTTTCAAGTACTTAGCATGTGTGAGCATATTTAATTTCAAAATAATGATTTGATTTTTATTCAGAGTAATTAAATAATTCTTTTGGACTGGCATATTCAAATCAAGAAGACCAAATTCATTACGTTAATGAGATAAACGTTAAATGAACCTCCCTTCATAAAGCATTCATATTGGGTACTTTTTAAAATGCATTTATCTTAATGGTTTCAAAATGTCCTTCCTCAGTACTCTTGTAAGGGGGGCTGAGTTAACAACCTTTTATTATGTACTCCTTACTGAGCTGTTAATAGCTTTACAGTCTTTCCAAGAATACACCTGCTGCTCATAAAAACATTTATGTTGCTACAGAATTTGCTGTGTTTTAATATCATGTATTTGCAGTGACCTTGTGGAATACACACTGATCTGATTTTTTTTAGTGGGGGAAACGAGTAAAGAAATAAGTCCATTTACTTAACTATATACTGGAAAATTAGAAAATGCTTTGATTGTTATAAGGATGCTAATATTTTGAAAAGTTGTTTCTCTTTAATGGCTTTTAACTTTCCTGATAATTTTTTACACTATTTGGGATTCTTTAGATTTTCATTCTTAAAATTCTGTTGTTACAACTTATATATTTTGAAAAAGACAGGTTTATATTCATATATACTTGAGTATATATGTATCTTTTGATTAGAAAACTGATGAATTAACTGCTATTAGAAATAGCAACATTTTCACAGAATGATTGAAAAAAGAACAATAGAATTAATTCATATTTTCCATAAACCTTCAGTAATGTAAAATCATAAGCCTATAAACGGGAAAATGTGAAGTTTTAGCTAAGGAAGTATTCTGCAGTTCTTCATGGTTGAATGCAATATAAATTAATTGTTTTTGGCTAGGTTTCAGTTGGCAAAGGCAAATTTCTCCCAGAACTTGCATTTGATCCTGTCGTTTCACACAAGGACACTTAAAGAAAGCAATCAGTGCAATCATTATTTTCATATGTCCCTTGATTCTTGTGATTTTGGGGTAAATCAAAGTGGGTGGATGAATGAAATCTTTCTGAGCTATCCAGTTTAGTTATGCTCAAATGTGTATAGCTATTAAAAGTTCTGTTAACCACAACTTCTTGGTAATTTTCCTTCTGTTTTGTGAATTATGTTTTATTTATATGTTTAACAATGTTATATTTTTTAAAGAGCACCATATAGTTTTCTGAAGACTTAGTTTATGTGTTGGTTAGCAGAGCAGGGAAGGATTTTATTGCTGTCCGTCTTCAACATGGCAAATAAATGGAAATAGCTGCCAGGTTATAGTCCCTCTTAGCTCCTGAAACATATGGAGCCCTGGTGGCGCAGTGGTTAAAGCACTGGCTGCTAACTGAAAACTTGGTGGTTTGAACCCACCAGGTGCTCCAATGGAGAAAAATGTGGCCATCTGCTTCCATAAAGATTTATAGCCTTGGAAACCCTACGGGGCCGTTCTACTCTGTCCTATAGGGTCTCTATGAGTCGGAATTGACTCGATGGCACAGAGTTTTGGTTTATTCCAAATTACTATTTTTAACTCTTAAATCTCAGAGTACACTAGCAACTAGTTAACTAGTCATAAAACTATCCGACTTGAGGTCCAAGTAACTAACTCTGACAGAAGATCTGTCATCTGAAGAAATCTCTGGACATTGGTGTTATTCCCACATAGAGATTATTGGGATGTTTAAGTTGAATACCTTTTGAGTGTTAAAATATAATATTCAAAATACTATCAACCAATCTAGTGACAAAAAATAATATCAATTAACTATTCCATGCTAGACATGAGGACTATGAAATGCAGATTAATGTTCAACATAACCTGTTCTGGTTATCTTTTGTTGCACAACACGTGACCCAAAACTTAATGGGTTAAAAATTACAATTTATTGAGGCGTATTTTGCACATTTCTGGAGGGGCAGATCAACTCACTAATGTTACCCACTCCCTGGATATATACGAGTGCTTTGACTCTCTTTATCATTTGGGCCACATGTTTTTGAGTATCAGAGATTTATGAAAAGAAATATTTACCTACCCAACATGTGTTCAACCCTTGTGTGATGAAAATATGCTTTAGTGGATATAGAAAACAGTTTCTGTATAATACCTGACTGGGTAATAAAGGAAAGTGGAGTAAAAAAATGTGGAATAAAACAAACGTACAGCTTGAATCTTAAAACCATTCAATAAATATCATCTATATTAAATGTTAAACAAATTACAAATTATAATTATTATATCTCATGATTCTATGGGGAAGGCATTTGAATATGACACAGTGGCAAGAAACAGCTCATCTCTGCTCCACAATTTCTGAGACCTCAGCTGGGATGATAGGAGAATGACTAGGGACTGGAACACCTGAGGACTAGCTGGGCATCTCTTTCTCTCTCTTTTGCTCTTCTTCCCCACACTTGCCTTGTTCCCAACACTCCCCCATTCTTCCATTGGCTATCTTGAGCTTCTAGGTAGCTTGGCAACCTCAGGGTAATCAAACTATTTAGACTACAATGCAGGGCTCCGAGGCAATGGTGGAACCTGCCAGCTCTCTGCTCTGCCCCAGAAAAAGTACATCACTTCTGCCATACACTTAGTCCAATCAGTCACAAGAGGAGACATAGGTGAGAGGAGTATATAAGAATTTGCAACCATCTTTAATTTGTCGTACTACTTGATATTACATTATTTACTTTGCTTCTAATTTGTACTAACTTACAAATAAATATTTTAGAGTACTAGGCCAGAGAAAACTTATTAATTTCAAATATGTATGAAATCCTAAAATTTGCAAGTCCATTTCAATAGATTTACCTGGGAATACTGTAGGGTAAAAAAGTTAATGCATAAAAATGAAGCAAAAGGACTCCGGCAAGATGGCGGTCTAGGCAGAAGCACCACGCCGTCCCTCCACAACAAAGATCCGAAAAACTAAGCCAAACAGAGAATCAACAATCCTGAAACCCTAGAACATCAAAT
>NW_004444165.1:686836-697927 GCF_000243295.1 Trichechus manatus latirostris | reverse complement strand
TTTTTAACCAATGTCATAAAACAGCATGTGTGTTACTGTTACATGAGAAACTATCTGTTCTGTAAGCCTTCACCTGAAGTACAATAAAATATTAAAAAAAAAAAAAAAATGAAGCAAAATAGGAAGGAGAAACAAAGAAAGAAAAGAAAACTAAGGGAATTATAGCATACATACAAAGTAGTTTTTCCAGTTCCTTGCATGTGGGTTGTACAATTTTGTACTGATGTATTCCTAATAAAATAGAATTACACAAGCCAAATTATCAAAACTTGAAAATAGATTTGTTCTCGTCTAGGGAAAATGCATCCATTACAAGCACTCCCACCCTCCAAATACAAACTATATGAATATTTAAAATGGACAACATTTGTGACCACTGTAGAACAGCTGGTGGATACAGCTTCCTTTTTACACTAAATTTAACTTTCTGCTTCAGCATAGGTCATTTTCTCTCCTTTTAATTTAATTTCAAAACTAGTTAATGTATAAAAAACAAAAAAACCAAACCAGTTGCCATTGAGTAGTCCCCATGTGTTTCAGAGTACAACTGTGCTCCATAGGATTTCATGGCTATGACCATTTGGAAGTAGTCTCCAGGCCTTTCTTTCTCCCAAGGAGCCTCTGGGTGGCTTTGAACCGCCAAACTTTTGGCTGGTAGCCAATCACTTAACCATTTGGGCCACCCAGGGACAATTTATGCATATGAGTAAATAAATATGTTCACTATTTGATAATAAAACATATTACAGTACTGTTTCTGGAAGATGACCTTGCTTTGCCTTGTATTCCTCTAGTTGCATTTAAAACTGTCTGTAGTCATTTGCATATTTAAATGTCCCTTTTGTTTCAAACACTCACAATAGAACTAAAACAACCTTCTTTATTTTATTTTTTCCACGGTAGTGGTCTGCAGGAAGCTGTCAGCGTCTGCAGTCTGTTTATACGTATTGTATTACTCATTCACCCTTGCTGATGAAATATCACTCAGTTTAAACAATCACAGTCTTTTGTAAACCTATATTTTATTTTTATTATAAATCCTGAGGCATTCACTTGATACACATTTTAATGTTGCCAGTCCTCTAAGGAAATTCAAAATCAATGACTGTGTTAAATCATTAACTGAAAATATTGGGTTATTCAGAGCATAATAGTGTGCTTTTCAAGTCAAGACAACATTATTTATAAAGAAAGCTTAAAATCTCTCTTTTGGGGAGGATGGATTGCATTCCTTGAAACTTAAATTATGCTTTGTAGCTTTGTAGGTCAGTCTTGACAAGTATCTGTTTTACTCTTGAACAAAACAAAGGTATCTGTCATCAGATAACAATTAAGAACCATAAGCAAATATATTTAAAAAAAAAATTATAGAGTTCTACCATAGGGACAAAGTATATTTAAATGGGAAAAATAAAAATTAAGAATCTTCAGAAACTATTTTCTTGCTGTTTTAAATGAGGCTAACAAAGTCTCAGGCTTGCATATTTAAATGAATTTCTGCCTCCTTTTCAATTCAAAAAGAAGCTCTTATATCACTATGCTTAGTGACTGATTTGTACAACTGTAAGACTTAAACTGAGTCTCACAAACGATACCCATTTTTCAGGGGAGTTGTCTACAAAACCTTTTCTTATATTCTATTGGCATTCTTACTCAAATGAAATTCTACCCATCTTACCTTCTTTGTTATTCACTTTAATTCCTCCAGAAAATCTAGCAACAAAAAAAAAAACAGTTTTGGGAGGTCAGATATTTCATTTTCAAATGTTTGTTCTCTGCTATTTTTTATTTTTCATAACCTATCATATAATCCAGTTAGCCCTATCATGAAAGAATTTGACTGCTTTGTATTTTTTTAAATAAATTACTTCTTCTAACTTTATTTTAGTTTTTAATTATGTCCCTCAATTAAGTAGAATTAGTCAAAGAACCATGCATGCATTACCTTTCTAGTTTTATGCCGCTCAATTCTGCCATGTTATTCTAATAATTAATTTTGAAAACATTCAGGTTGATGTTTGGAATACCACTTACATTTGAAGAAGTCAACCTACATGCATTAATGTTTCCAAAAATATTTAGTATTGTTTTCTCTTTCTCAATGGCATGTATTGTTACCATATACTAACTTCTATAATAAAATTTGTTTTTATGAAGATTTTTAAACATTACAATATGTGACTATTTAAATACTTTATCTAAATTACTGATATCAGCAAGGATTGTAAACTTTTGTAAAGATGTTTAATTTAAGCTACATGTAATCCTCAGATATTCTTATAATGTTTATGAGTTTTCCTTTTATTTTCACCCTTTTAGATAAAAGAATTTTATTCATCCTCAGTACTCCAATAAATATAAATTCTTTACATGTTTTGTTCTTTGCTATTTATATTTCCTGATGTTTCTGTCTGTATATTACCATTCTTATCACCAAATTTACATACAATTCTAAAATTCTGATAAATTATCCAAAAATGTAAGAATGAATGACAAATTAAAGTTGCTGTTTGCCGACGATATAATTTCAAGAAATGCCATAATGAAATATTGGAATGAAGGTACTTTCTTTAGGGACAAGTATCAAGTTTTAAATATTTCATTATAAATATTCATAGAGTAATAGAACACATAAGAAAAATCTATTTCCCATATATATAAAGATGAGTTACATGATGGCAGATGGGAAAGTTAAAAATGAATAAATATTAGGAAATATGCATAAAAAGATATATTAGCACCAATCTTAGATTTTATTAAACATACTGTTTCATAAAATATTTTTTGGCAAGCAAAATCTTGAATGTTTTCCACAATGTTCCTAAGGCAACAGGCAGACTATACTGACATAATATTATTGCATTTTGATTATGGAAGTATTCTACACTAGCAAAAACAATTTTTCTTATCTCTTATTTAAATTATCATTAATTTATGCAAACTCCTTTTAAATTGCTATAAAATATTTAGGAATGTAAAAGCTAAACCTATACAGAAATTAATCTATTAATTTCTTCATTCAGACATTTAGCTAATATTTTATGAGAGCCTACAATATGCTAAAAACCAAACCAAACAAGTTGTCTTTGAGTAGATTCTGACTCATGGCCACCCCATGTGTGTAGGGTAGAACTGTACTCCATATAGTTTTCAATTGCTGATTTTTTGGAATTGGACCTCCAAGCCTTTCTTCTGAGGTGCCTCTGGGTGGACTTGAACCTCCAACCTTTGGCTTAGCAACCGATTGCATTAATCCTTTGCACCTCCCAGGGACTCCACAATATTATGTTATAATATGCTAGGCACACTCTGTTAGGTAGGGGGAATATAGAGGTCAACAGGCAAGCAAAACACATTCTAAATCAACAAAAGAACTCTCACAGCATCTGAAGGATTACTTTAAGGTGTAAGCCTATCATTGCCTGGGTTTGCATGACCACCTGTTGATATAGCTTCTAAAAGAAAGGAGTAATGCTATATTACAAATCTACCAGGGCATGTAAAATTGTTCTACATGCTACTTTGCTTTATCCTGACAACAAACCTGACCCTTTGAGATGGTTATAATTTTCCAGTTCTCAGAGACAATCTGACTATAATTAGGACTCTACTGGTCTCACCCTAGCAAGAGTATTTTCTAAAGGTCACACTATAATAAGTTGTTCATTTCCCTGAAAGTAATTTTAAGCATTATTTAAAGCAGTTAATTACCTACATGTATGTGGTTTAAGATTGTGTGTCAACTTGGCTGCGCCAGGGTTCTCAGTGGTTTGGCAGTTATGTAATGATGTAATCTGGCAATTATGTAATGATGTAGTCATCATCCATGATGTGATCCGATGTGATCGGCCAGTCAGTTGTAAGAGGAGTGTCTTGGTTATCTGGAGTTGCTATAACAGAAATACCCCAAGTGGGTGGCGTTAACAAAGAGAAATATATTTCCTCATAGTAGTGTAGGCTAAAATTTCAAATTCAGGGTGTCAGCTCCAGGGGAAAGCTTTCTCTCTCTGTTAGCTCTGGAGGAAGGTCCTTCTCATCAAACTTCCCCTGGACTAGGAGCTTCTCTGCAGAGGAACCCTGGGTCCAAAGGATGAGCTCTGCTCCTGTCACTGCTTTCTTGATGGTATGAGGTCGCCCGTCTCTCTTCTCACTTCTCTCTTCTCTATCCCAAAAGAAACCAGCTCAAGACACAGTCCAGTCCTGTAGATTGAGTCCTGCCTCATTAACACAACAGCCACCCATCCCCCCTCATTAACATCATACAGGTGGGATTCACAAAACATAGGAAAATCACATCAGATGATAAAATGGTGGACAATCACACAATACCAGGAACATGGCCAAGCCAAACTGATACACACATTTTTTCAGGGACACAATTCGATCCATAAGAGGGAGTTTCCTTGGCGGTATGGCCTGCATCCAGTATATGTATGGAAGTTCTAGCAAAGTTAGCTTGCTTGCTGTGGATCCTACATCTGGCTCATCATCTGACCTCTGGTTCTCGGGACTTAGGAGCCAGCAGCCTGCCATATTGCCTGCCGATCTTGGTATTCATCAGCCTCCACAGCCTGTGAGCCAGCAGCCTATCATCTTACCTGCCGATATTGGATTCGTAAGCCTCTGCAGCCCCTGAGCCAGGGGCCTACTGTCTGACCTGCCTATCTTGGGTTCATTAGCCCCAACAGCTATGTGAATCAGGAGAAGCCTCCAGGCTGACGCCTGACCCACATACTTGGGAGTAGCCAGCCTCTACAACTGTGTGAGCGATTTCCTTGATATAAATCTCTCTTCTCTGTGTATTTATATGCCTTACTGGTTTTGGTTCTCTAGAGAACCCAGCCTAAAACAATATAACTTACCTGCTTTGTGAAAAACAATTATGAATGTTTAATTCCATATCAATATTCCTCTACCTTCAGGTGTACTTCTATGCAATCTCCTGCTATTGTTAAACATTTAATGTTCAGGGAATGCATTTAATTTTCATTTTAGGTGAAACAAGATACACATTGGAAGAAATATATGAAAAAAAAGTCTTAAATTCATTCCAAAATGATTTGGGGGTTATCTCCTATTTAGGATTACTGGGGATAATCAAGAGTTGATTGTAGTAAATTATAACCATGGTATACTAAATGATACTTCTCCAAAAGTGCAGTCAAAAGGAGTTGTGTACTTAGAATATCTACTTTAAATTTTTCTTACTTATGCATATTTTGTAATTTTGTCATAATGATGGCCAATTTATTCCTAAGGAGAACATTTCAGAGCAATCTACCCACTGTCTTAGAATACCCTACCAACCAGTTTTTTAACCCCTTCTCCCCCTAAATTAGAAACTGCCTCTTGTATATTTCAATGAAAGGTGATAAAAGAAAGCAACACTCTTGGCTAAAAGTAACAGAACTCAACTCTATTATTTAAGATCAGAATGTAGAATCCAAAGCAGAGCAAAACATACCAGCTTCAGGAACCAGGAATGCTGAGGTTATTCAACTTCAATGCAGTTTAATGCTCTGTCTCTCCTCATCACAGTTTCAAACTCCTGGGAGAAGATATGTAACCACTCTAGCTTGCTTTTAACTCTGGGACAATCAGCCTTGTTGGACACCAGCTCCATCCCTCCATGCTGATGGATTAACTTAGATCTGGCCACAGGAAAATTGGTGTGAACTGAAAGCTACCCCTATTTGTATCTCCTACATCAAAAAGCAGTTTCAGTAGTGCAGTTCCTAATGATATGTGACTGAGATGCACCAGATACACCCTATGTGTCTTAATTATCTAGTGCTGTTGCTACAGAAATACCACAAGTGGATGGCTTTAACAAAGAGAAATTTATTCTTTCACAGTCTAGAAGGCTAGAAGTCTGAATTCAGGGTGACAGCTCCAGGGAAAAGCTTTCTCTCTCTGTCAGCTCTGGCGGAAGGTCCTTGTCATCAATTTTCCCCGGTAAAGGAGCTTCTCAGTGCAGGGACCCATGGGTCCAAAGGATGCGCTGCCCTCCTGGTTCTTCATTCTTGGTGAAATGAAGTTCCCCTATATTTCTGCTCACTTCTCTCTTTTATATCTCAAAAGACATTGACCCAGGATACGATCTAATGTTGTAGATTGAGTCCTGACTCATTAACATAACGGCCTCTAATCCTGCCTCATTAACATCATAGAAGTAGGATTTACAACACATAGGAAAATCATATCAGATGACAAAATGGTGGACAGTCACATAACACTGGGAATCATGGCCTAGCCAAGTTGACACACATTTTAGGGGGACACAATTCAATTCATGACACTATGTTTAGGTATTCCTGTATGGATAACAGTCAATAGACATTTATTTAACATTAACATTCGAACACTCCTTGCTTTTTGTTTTGTGTTATCTTTTGAGGGAAAATACAAACAATATTCTTGAGGAAATTTCAGTCTACTTGGGGATATATATTGACACACATTGAATTAACTAGAAGAGGGGACCAAATGGTATAAAATTAAGTTCTAAATGCTGGTTAGAATAAAAAAATAGGCAGTGCAAATAGTTAAGTGCTTGGCTGCTAATTGAAAGGTTGGCTGTTTGAACCGACTCAGTGGCTACATGGGAAAAGACCTGGTGATCTGCTTCGATAAAGATTACAACCTAGAAAGCCCTATGGGGCAGTTCTACCCTGTCACATGGGATCACTATGCGTCCAAGTTGACTTGATGGCACCCAATAAGACTTTCTTATTGTCTAATGCTTTTATAACAGAAAAATGCCAGTTTCATACATCTTTAAACAATTTTAATCCCTCTAAAACATAAGGCAAAATTGACAAATATATGTCATGTTGCTGTTGTTAGGTGCCATCTAGTCCGTTCCGACTCATGGAGACCCTATTACTACAGAACAAAACACTGCCCGGTCCTGCATCATCCTTACAATTGGTGTTATGCTTGAGCCCACTGTTGCAGCCACTGTGTCAGTCCATCTTGTTGAGGGTCTTACTCTTTTTTGCTGACCCTCCATTATAAAACAACTCCCAGATATTGACAAATGGAGATTTTAAAAAGGGTTTGAGTGATGCAATTAATAGACTTGATTCCCTCAATGGATACAGAATCCTAAATTTCTGCAAATTTGTCCATTATTTTCAAACACTTAGAAAACATTCACAAATATTGATCATACATTAGGACAAAAAATGTCAAAAATTTTCATATAGCATAAATCATCCTTTGACAAGTATGAAAAAAATTAGAAAATATTAAGAAAATAAACTCTACCACCCTCCAAAAAATGTAGTCAGTTGAATATTTCAAATGTTATCTTAAAAGGCATGGGTTAAGAGTTATAAACAGAATTATAAACTACTTAAGATATTGAGATACACACATATCTAAATCTGTGAAATATGATAAATGCAAAAAAAGAGGAATAAACAAATACAAAATAAAAAATTAACAAAGTAGAATAAAAAAGCATATTTGATTAAAAAAATCAAAAGCCAGTGTTTTGAAAGAATAATAAAAATAAATAAGTTCACCTAAGAATAGGAGGGAAATATTATTTATCCAAGAGATTTTTAATGATAGGACAATTTTAGACATAAATTATATCAATAAATCTAAAACTTCAAATTATTTTCTAATAATTACAGAAATTGAATAATTAGAAAGTATGAATATAGGATAAAGTAATTTTAAAAGGTAGTCAAATATCTACCCCAAGCATGGTCAATTTCAATTAAATTTTCAAGGACAGATGATTTCCACACTATGTAAACTATTCCAGAACATTAACAAATGGAATATTGCATAACACATACTCTGAATATAGCCTAACCCAAATATAACCAGAGATTGATAATCTAAAAAAGGAAAAAAATAAGAAAATTATAGGTGAAGATCACTTATAAGCATAGGTTTAAAATCCTAATTAAAATAATATCAACTTGAATCCAAAATTTCAATAAAAGTAATATGACTAAGTATTAACATGTTGGGGTTATCTTAGGAGGGTAAGAATGATTTTTCATAAGAATAGATTACATTAAGGTGAGCAAACATAATTACCAGGCAAATACATTTAGTTTTATAATATACAGCATCCATTTCACATTTTAAAAACAAAATACAAACAAACAAAATTACCATAAAATAAAAAAGAAGGAAACTCCTCAACTACATATCTACTAAAAGCCTAAACAGACATAATTATAACTAACAATGACATATTTGAAGTCATTCCATTAATTAAAGAATCAAGATAAGGTTCCTTACTTTTACTGCTACTATTCAATATCCTACTAAAGATCTTAGCCATTGCAATGCAGTTGTGTTGTTAGTTGCCATCAAGTTGGCTCCAACTCATAGAGACCTTATATACATGAGAGTGAAACATTGCTCGGTCCTGTGCCATCCTCACAATTATTGCTGTTTGAGCCCGTTGTTGCAGCCACTATGTCAATCCATCTTGTTGAGTGTCTTCCTCTTTTTCACTGACCCTCTACTTTACCAAGCATGATAGCCTTCTCCAGGGATTGGTCCCTCCTGACAACATGTCCAAAGTAAGTGAGATGGAATCTTGCCATCCTCGCTTTTAAGGAGCATTCTGGCTGTACTTCTAAGACAGGTTTGTTCGTGATTCTGGCAGTATATGGTATAGTCAATATTCTTCTCCAACACCATAATTCAAAAATGTATCAATTCTTCAATCATCCTTATCCATTGTCCAGCTTTTGCAAGCGTATGAGGCGATTGAAAATGCTATGGCTTGGGTCACGCGCACCTTAGTCCTCAAAGTGACATCTTTGCTTTTCAACACTTTAAAGAGATCTTTGGCAGCAGATTTGCCCGATGCAATGCATTGTTTGACTTCTTGACTGCTGCTTCCTTGGGTGTTGCAATAAGACAAGAAAAATAAAAACGAGGTTTTCTTTTTGATTCCTACAGTAAAATGTTATAGATGTATTCATATAGATCATGCACATTTTTTTGGTCTTATACATAAGTATCATAGATTTTTTTGTTGCTATCATTAGTGAAATATTTTGAAATGTAGTTTTAACTTGTCTTTACTAGCATATTAAAAACCACTGATAATTGTATGTTGGCTACCTAACTAAATTCTCATTTGAGTTCTAATTCTTTTCGGTTAATTCTCTAGGAATGTCTAAATAAATCATAATTATCAGTAACAAAATGATGGTTTATTAATAATTCAACCTATAGGGGAGACATTTTCCACATAATGAAAATGCTATTGGTGTTAAATTGCAGTAAGATAATTAAATTATGCTTTAGGAATAACCCTTCTGCAGAACATATGGTTTGGATAAGGTAGAACAAGATTCTCTCTCTCCAAAGAGCTCTAAAAAGGAGTAGATTAACATTTAGATGTGATTAGCCTAGTCAACTGATACAAGAATGGAAATGGTTGACTTTTCAGGGTTATGTTTTTCAATTATTATATGTATTTTACAGAAGTAATATAGCTTTAGTTTCTGGGCTCCATTCATTCTGGTGTCTTAATATTCCTAAGGAAAATATCAGCCAGACCTTGATGAATACCTGCCCCCAGGTAGGACTCACTCTTACAGTGGATAAATAAAATAAAGTCTACCACATTCAATGCTTCTCTTCTTAGGGCAGTAATTGTTAAATACTGACCAAATCTAGTACTTCAGGTTTCCTTTTCCTAGGGTCATGTGAAACATTTTCCTTTCGTTCAAGTAAAATATTTATAGATTTGTCAACACCATTGTTTAGGAAACAAGATTCTTTCACAGTCTTTCAAACTTTATGTGTCTATGTCATGCCTGGACACATCCAGGAAAATACCTTCTGCAGATGATTCATCATGTTCATAGTATGTAGTTTTAATTTGTTTATTTTTCAGAAGACTTTTGTGGAAACATCTCTACAGCCTCCTCGCACTTATTGTTTGATGGATGTGTGTATGTGTGCGTGTGTGTGTGTGTGTGTGATAGTGAGGCAGGGTCAGAAAGATAGAAACAGAATGACAAAGAGAAAAGAGATAAACAATAATTTAGAAGACTTCTACCAGAGCCATTAATATCCGTTTTTCCTACTGTTTTGTCTTCTCAGGCAATGTATAGCTTCAGTCTTCTAGCCAATAGAACAGGAGTTTACCACTGGCTTAATTAAAACATAGTTAAAAAACGTGATGATTATGGTCATAAAGTGCTAATTTTTAATGCCCCTTTCAGCTATTCCAGGTAATTTTTACTTGATAGGACTTGAAAGGATAAAGAAAAATTCAACTCTTCTTTAATCTCCCCTCTTTGTACTGTTCTGAGAATAAAGCCAAGCAGGGTACCTTCAGATATCAAAACTTCCAAAAGAATCTCCTGGACTCTGTTCCCAGACATGAACCAGTATATTTCAGTTCCCATACAAGATTAGATGAGTTACAAGCTTCCTGTATCACCTGGAATCTGTCTATATGACATAATATCAAAAGAGAATAAAATAAAGGCAGCATGCATGGATATGTTAGCCTTAGTAGAAAATAATTTTATCCTTGAAATATTTAATTAAAACCTTTATTGTTGAGAATTGTTACTGCCAATTGATAAACTATTTATATAAAAGTATTTTAAGTGTCTGCCAATAAGTCACTCACTATCTGGATCACAGGCTGTCTTAAATTTTAAGTTATTTCTAGTGTTTTGATTATCAAGAACATAAGGTGTGAAAGAAATGACCTTGGTGCAGCGTATAATCTATAAACATATTCGCCTTGGACACATATGCCTAAATTGGATATAGTGGAAAAAGCCCAACTTGAATTCAAGCCACTGTTTAGTTGCATGACTTATGTGGGTAGGTAAGTTACTTATTCATTCTGGACCATTTTTATCATACGAGAAATAAAAATAAGAATATTGCAAGTTCTCTTTACTTCACATAATTATTATAAGGATTACATAAAGAATGTATGTGAAAATACCTTGTAAATTGTAAGATGATGCATAAATCATAATTGTTATCTTATGATTGCTGATATATCTTTAGATCTATATGTCTACAGAAAAATTCTACAGCACAGTTTTTATTTTTTTTTTTTATTTTTTTTTTATTGGA
>NW_004444165.1:661786-678238 GCF_000243295.1 Trichechus manatus latirostris | reverse complement strand
AATCTCTCCTCGCTCTCTGTTCTCTTTCAGTGTTCTTACTCCGTTTGGTGTTCGGCTGAGTTCTTTATCTCTTCATTTGATGTTCTAGGGTTTCAGGATTTTTGATTCTCTGTTTGGCTTAGTTTTTCGGATCTTTGTTGTGGAGGGACGGCGTGGTGCTTCTGCCTAGACCGCCATCTTGCCGGAGTCCTACAGCACAGTTTTTAATCACATATATAACCCAATGAAATAAAACAACACAGAGGTGACCCCTTGCAGAAATCTCACTAGAACCAAAAACTTTAATAGAAAGCAAACCAGGTAAAAGATGACCACTGCACTGAACGACTGAATCTACTTCCATAAGTGGGAATGGATGGTAAACCCAAGCGAGGGAGATAAGGAGTGATGAGAATCATTCACAGCAGAAGAGAGGTGACCTGTGTTTCTTGCATAACAATAGAATTTAAATGCTAGACAGGACTTTGGCAATTATGTAGACTAAAACTAATGGAGTGCCCTTGCATCTTGCACATAGTGAGCATTCAGTGAATATCTGTGGAATGAATGAATTTTCTAAATGAGTAAATAAAATCCTTGAATGGTACATAATAAGGCAGAATCAAGATTGAGTACAAACAGAGGCAGCCCAATCCTGAATTCTTACCTCTGCATGCTGCCTTCCATGGATGCAGGCCATGCTAGCTCAGACTGAAGAAAGAGACAGCTACAGGGACTGGACGCTTGAGCCTATTTCTTTTCACTAAGTTACAGTGTTCAGTTTGAATTCCAGCAGGGTCCAGACTCTGGTAAGAGTGTCGCATTTAGTTACCACGAAGAATTGACATCTACAGAAATAAAGCAAAATTCAACATCTTAGGTAAATGTGAAAATAAGATCAGACTCCCAGAAAAGACTTGATTCTTGGCAGCTGGGAAGGAGCCGTGCCTGAGTGTAAGCTTCAGCATCTTTCAAAGGGAAGAGAACCGTAAATAAAGATCAACATTTCTAGAGAGCAATACATATGCATGTCCTATTTGGCAGTGTGCTATGTTCACACTATTTGGTTCTGAACTTTCTTTCTAAAATAAAAGAAAAGGAAAAATATACATATACATACATATACGCACATATAAAATAGAAATGAAAGATTATTTTAGGAAATTGATATGTATTAAAATATATTAAATTACATTGTTGCTAAATATTTTCCCACAAGTAGTGCTATTATTTGTGCTCATTCAAGTACAAGTAGTGCAGCAAACTGTCTCATTTTCAGCTAACATGCATTAGTGCACAAGGCTTCCCGTGCTCTCAGCCAGTAAGTATTCCATGGCCCTATCCTCAGTTCAGCATGCTTTGCAACCCATGGGGTTATGCCTTTGGAGCTTGACTTTATGTCATTTATTTACTGCCCGACAACCTGTCTTGACCCATAAATGTGTGCAAGGGATAATGCTGAGCTTACCACAAAGAATTTTAAAAAATCAAATTTTTTTGGAAATTAGTAAATACTAAGAACAGAATGGTAATATATCATATGAAAACTTATAGCATGCAATTAATATACTTTAGAATGAAATCTGTAGACAATTTATATATTTGAAAAGACATGCTGATAATTAATAAGTTAAGCATGGAACTTAAGAAGTTATAAAAATAACAGAATTAACACAAATAAAGTGGAAATAAGAATCTATATATATTAAGAACAGGTTTTAAATGTAATAGAAAATAAAAAACAATAGATCAGTGAAGGCAAACATTGGGTCAAAACTCTGGAAAGCTTGATCAAAAATTAAAAGAGAAAATATAAAAATAAACATTAAGAATGACAAGAGGGATATTACTACAGATTCAGCAAACATGATTAAGGTATTAAGAAATTTTATGAACCGTACAATGTATTGCCTAGCAAAACTGAAGACCTGTCCATCTTACGACTAGCAATTCCATTCATAAATATAAACCCCAGAAAAACTCTTGGACACAAACCCTGCACAAGAGAGCAGCCTGCCAGTTCTAATAAAGAGATCTAGATGTCTTTGCAGTTTTCTGTGGCAAAGCGCTATCTATCTTTACCTGGTGACAGCTACTCTGAATTGGAGTTGATGTGTCTACAGAAAGGCAATTAACAAAAGTTCCAAGACAATAGTGTTCTATGCTTTTCATAGATAAGAGTTAACCTGATTTCCCAAAAGTTTGAAAACACCAGGAGAGGAGAGAAGGCTGCAATACACTTTTCTTCTTTCTCAGCCCTCTTCCTTGGCATGATCACAGAAGACAAAATGTAAGACAAGGCAGTAGCTGCCATGTTGGCAGTGAGTGATTCAGGCTGAGCAGCCAGCTGTGCACACTTACTAATAGAAGGTTTTTATCCCAGGGATGTAGCTACAGGTACACTTTTGTATATAACTGCAGAAGTGTCTGTAACTTTATTATTGTTGTTAGGTGCCATCGACTCATTTCTGACTCATAGCAACTCTGTGTTCAACGGAATATATGTACCCCTGTAACTTTACTGAATAGAAAATTTCTATTTAGTTAGGTTTTGATGAACGAACAAAGACGTAATGTGTAACTATCATGGGAACCATTCTAAGAGTAAACTTTACTTTCATTATCTTCTCTCTTTTGGAACAAGACTGCATTTATTTTTTAATTTATTTAAAATTCTTCCATGAGTCATCATTTCACATTGTGAAACAAGCACTCAAAATACACCATTTAACTCTTACGTTACAGAAAATTCTGTGAAAGTTAGAAAATTATCCTCTTGTGTAGGAGATTGAAAAAATTCAAATATTCTACAGATTTCTGCTAGGAACAGTATTGTCCACAAATGCTTTTTCTCCACAAGATGGGTTTTAAGCCTCCCTAATTATAAATGCCTTAATATTAGCAAGCTCCTGCTTTCAACTCTTGTTGTTGTTAGCTGCCTTCATGTTGCACCCTGACTCATGGCAACCCCATGCACAATGAAGTGAAATGCTGCCTTTCTGCCCCATTCCCATGATTGCTTGCAGATTGGACCACTGTGATCCATACGACTTTCATTGGCTGATTTTCGGAAGTAAATCACTAGGCCTTGCTTCCTAGTCTGTCTTAGTCTGGAAGCTCCACTGAAACCTATTCAGCATCATAGCAACACGCAAGTCTCTACTGACAGATGTGTGGTGGCTTCGAATGAAATGCATTGACCAAGAATTGTATGGATCTCCTGCATGGAAGGAGAAAATTCTACCACTGAACCACCCACAACTTCTTTTCAACCTTCAGCAGATAGTTATTGCCATCAATAATTTTATAGACCTGGATTTTATTTCCTTAAATTTTATGCTAGGTGGTTAAATAGGTATTTACCTTCTAATCTAAAGATAAATATAAGTTGCAATTTGTCTGTTTTCCT
Organism: Trichechus manatus latirostris; assembly: GCF_000243295.1. Lineage (NCBI taxonomy): Eukaryota > Metazoa > Chordata > Mammalia > Sirenia > Trichechidae > Trichechus > Trichechus manatus. The sequence continues at coordinate 674,850 of NW_004444165.1, read as the reverse complement.
TTTTCATTTGAAATATTGCTGTTGCTAACTCATTTTTTCTTTGTACTTTATGTTTAGTAACAGTTTTATTATTTGGGATATAGATGGAAAATTCAGTTCCTCAGTCAGATACAAAATAACCTTATAGCATAAATGTTCTGACAAATAAGGCCATAAAGTTTAGAAATGATCCTTAAGTACTTTTTCTCAAAGGTAGCTTAAGGGAAAAGGTTTTCATAGTTCTAAATCTTAAAGCATCACCAGCAAATAAATACGCATTCTACATGTGTGTAGATTTTTATACCTTCATTTGTTGTTCTGGAAGGTTTCCAGAACAACAGAAGTTTTTAGGCAAAGATTAAATGAAATCTTGACGGGAATGTTAGAATCTAAGTATCAAATGGGTGACTCAATTAGTGACTTTGAAAGTCACTTCTATCTCTGAGTCTCTCTTAGATTTACGGTGAGAATTGTGGAGTATTAATTTAAAGATCTGGTAGCCTAGTATGACCTGGTGAATTTAGAGGAGTTGTTCATATAAATACATTTTTTTAGAGACTTTAAAACTTTTGAATAATAATACTGTATAAAAACAATATTAAATTTAATTTGTCCCCATTACCAGCAAATTGTGGACAACCCCTGTATAGAGAGATAAAATAAACTATCTGGTTTTGATTTGATGGGCAATAGAACTCACTGAAAGATCCTGACTTACTAGATCAATCAGAATATCTTGGCAAATCGATTTCCTGTTAATGAGGCGAGACAGTTGGCAGTCAACACAGGAGACTGGGAACCAAGCCTCCAGCCCTGCCTCTGAGTCAGCTGTGTACGTCTGTCAGACCTTTTTATGTCTTCAATGCTCCTTCATGGTTAGATTGTTTTTAAACCTACCTCACAATCACTAGGTAACTTGTGCATCTTTAAAAATAAACTTTAGTTTTTGGAGGAGGAGTCAATTCTTCCTCACAGGAACCACGTCATCGTTTTCTGCCTTAAGTTGACTCAACTTCAGTTGTTACTACAGGGGAATCACCGAGTTACGGAACGAAGCAATTTATTCAGGATAAAAAATTCCAAACTTTAAAAAACAATTAATTTGTTTTTCCTTTTACCCACAGGTCTACCCACGGATAGCGCCGGCATTTTGGCACTACCTGCGGGTAGAAGTGAGTAGCGGGTATTTGAATTCTCCCACCTTTGCTCTTTGCACTCTGCTGGTGTGGTCTGATCGGATGGGCCCATTTTGCTCAAGATGTAGCTTCCATTCTGTGTAAACGTTCTCTCACGCCGCCACCATTCCTTAGAGTTGGACCAGAAATCCAAATTACCAAAAACACAAGCGCAGATTATCCAAGATTAATCATCTTTCTTAATAAATTTCCAAATCAAGACCATATCATGTGCATCATAATGATAAATAACTCAATGCTAAATTATGGGAAATCATGCTTATACCTCTTTTTGCTCAATGCTTTGTATATTCAGAGCATAGTTCCTTATCTTAACTTTGGAATGTTTCTATGGCAAAGGTAGAATAACTGGGCTTCACTTCCTTTCTCCTCTTTTCTGTCCCCCAGGAGCATGAGCAGCAGACCTACTCCTCCACGAGGTCCAAAGCCCCCAGTGTCATCATCACAGGTCTCAAGCCCACCACCAAGTATGTATTTCATATCCGAGTGAGGACTGCAACAGGATACAGTGGCTACAGTCAGAAGTTTGAATTTGAAACAGGAGATGAAAGTGAGTTTCACCTAAGGATTTACAGTATGGTGTTAATTTAGTACCTTTCCAATTTTACCTGATATTTTTAAATCTGATGTCTTAAATTTCTAATAGTCACTTCAAACTGGATTCTGTTCATATAAATACTCTCATAGTTATTTCAGTTAATTGTTGGTGCTACCATTAATAGATGCAAAAAGATCCTTGCTGTGCCACAGTTGTAATATGGCCCAAATATGTCCCTTAATGCAAAATTCATCATTCACACTGTGACACAGGGGGTCTCAATAGATGTTGTCAGCCTAATTGCTCTCTAGTCCAGGCATCATAATATGATACTAGTGAAACGTGGGAAGAGGATAAAGCCCTGAGCAAATGATTTTAGCAGTTAGTTCAAAATTGTGCAGCTTTGGCATGTTATCTCAGTTAGACCAATAAAAACAGCGGTCAGAAGACAAACACAGCTGAAATGCACATTATAAGTTTAAATGTAGATTCATGGACTTCATTAGAAACTCGAATTAATTGCATAGTCTCAACGTACTGAAAACCAAACTGGGAAACACAGAGAGTGAGGTGTTCCAATATCATGTAACATAGGCTTAGAAATCTCTTACTCATTCTAACTCAGTTCTACTATTGCATCCTTTTTTGGTTTTTAGAAATTCATCTAACTGCTATCTTTTTGTAGAGGTGATATAGATTACTTTTACCATGTACTTCTACAGAAAAATGTCCAGATATCTTATTACAATATAAATGTGCCTCCATCACTGCTAAAATACTGATATAAGAATTCAAGAATAACAAATTTTATTATATTAATTCCTTATGAATAAATATAATAATAGTTTCCATTTATTGAGCCCTTAATGCATGCCAGAAACTATGTAAAATATTTCATATGCCTTATCCCATTTAAACCTTTCACCATCCATTGGGTTAAGTATTATTTTTCTAATTTTACTTACCAGAAAACAGAGGCTTGGAAAAGTAGAGCTATGTGCCCAAAGTCATAGAGCTGGTAAGAAGCTGAGCTAGAATTTGAAACTAAGGGCTGTTTTCTTCCAAGACCTATGCCCTTGACTACTCCACCCTCCTGTAAAGTCCTACCATTTGGATTATTGTAAAGTGCTACTTGTAAGACCATTAAATAGGTCATAATCCCTATAGTTTTTGCTCCCTCAGAGTGAAACTGCTTTGGATTCAAATTCCGTGAGAGAAGAATTGTGTGTTGCTGTTGTTTTTCACTTTGGTACACAATATCAATCTATAAGAACTTCTTAGTTGCAACTGTATGTCTAAGTAAAATGTAGAAAACTACTGAGATATTTAAGTAGGAAGGAACACAGCTTAGGCAGAAAGAGTAAACAAAGAATAAAAAGAATGCTTGTGACCTGGAGGCATACTATCAGTGATAGTCATTTACAATCCTGCCGGAAACTACTGACTTCTCAAACTAGAGAAGAAATACTTGAGATTAAAACGTAATTATCAGAAAATATGACTCCACAATCAAAAACAACATGAAAATATCCAAAGTGTCTCTCCTATGTTCTGTTGACTATTTTTTCCCTGCTCCAAATCACCTCATATGTATGTGAAACCTGGACAATGAATAAAAACGAATGAAAAAGGATTGATGCCTTTAAATTATGGTGCTGGCAAAGAATATTGAATACCCTGTGGACTGCCAAAAGAATGAATAAATTTGTCTTAGAAGAAGCACAGCCAGAATGCTTTTTAGAAGCGAGGATGGCGAGACTTCGTCTCACATACTTTGGACATGTTATCAGGAGGGATCAGTCCCTGGAGAAGGACATCATGCTTGGTAAAATAGAGGATCAGCAAAAAAGAGGAAGACACTCAGCCAGATGGATTGACACAATGGCTGCAACAATGGGATCAAATATAGCAACCATTGTGAGGATGGTACAGGACCAGGCAGTGTTTTGTTCTGTTGTACACAGGGTTGCTATGAGTTGGAACTGCCTCGGCAGAACCTAAAAACAACATCCTAGGAACAAAACCAAGGATGTAATCCAAGGAAAGCTTGGTCCTGGGAAGAATCAAGTCATTGTTCTTTCCAGACTGTTTATTGAATCCCTACATCTCCACGCTCTTTATTTCCCAGATGAAGAAATACAACTAGTGCTTAAAAAGTATGGCATTTTTGAGTGTTGAAAGTCAGATGTGCACTCACTCTCAGACGAACTTTACAGAGTTAAATCTAGACAAGGCAACCGGGGCTCCTAGAGAAGGCAATCTTCTGACCTAAATATTAGAAATTTGATTCGGTGGCATTGTTTTAACTCTAAATTTCAACTCATTTGTACTTTCAGGGCTAGAATTCCTTCAGATATTATAAAGAAGAAAAATTCTTTGAAATTCCTTAGCAGAAATTTCCCATACTCATCAATGATTCAGAGCAGTATACATTCATTCGGTCATTCAAAAAAATGTATAGGACATTTAATATATGCCAGACCCTGTATGAAACTCTGTGGAATAATATGAAGATGATGAAGAGGAAGAACTGTATCTTCTGGCTTCAAATAATTTACAGTCTGTTGTTGTTGTTGTTACTAGGTGCTGCAAGTCAGTTCTGATTCATAGTGACCCTAAGTACAACAGAATGAAACACTGTCCAGTCCTGCACCATCCTCACAATAGTTGCTATGCTTGAGCTCATTGTTGCAGTCACTGTGTCAATCCATCTCTTTGAGAGTCTTCCTCTTTTTCGCTGACCCTCTACTTTACCAAGCATGATGTTCTTCTCCAGGGACTGGTCCCTCCTAATAATGTGTCCAAAGTATGAATGCTTCTAAGGAGCATTCTGGCTGTACTTCTTCCAAGACAGATTTGTTCTTTCTTTTGGCAGCCCATGGTATATTCAATATTCTTTGCCAACACCATAATTCAAAAGCATTGATTTTTCTTCCGACTTTCTTATTCGTTGTCCAGCTTTTGCATGCATATAAGGAGATTTAAAACACCATGGTTTGGGTCAGGCACACTTTAGTCTTAAAGGTGAGATCTTTGCTCTTTAACAGTTTAAAGAGATTATTTGCAGCAGATTTGCACAATTCAATGCATTCTTTGATTTCTTGACTGCTGCTTCCATGGGTGTTGATTTTGAATCCAAGTATGATGAAATCCTTGACAACTTCAATTTTTTCTCCACTTATCATGATGTTGCTTATTGGTCCAGTTGTGAAGATTTTTGTTTTCTTTATGTTGAGGTGCAATCCACACTGAAGGCGGTAGTCTTCGTTCTTCATTAGGAAGTGGTTCAAGTCCTCTTCACTTTCAGCAAGCAAGGTTTTGTCATCTGCATATTGCAGGTTGTTAATGAGTCTTCCTTCAATCTTGATGCTCCGTTCCTCTTTATGTAGTCCAGTTTTTCAGATTATTTGCTCAGCATACAGACTGAATAGGTATGGTGAAAGGATACAACACTGACACGCACCTTTCCTGACTTTAAACCACGCAGTATCCCCTTGTTCTGTTCGAATGATTTCCTCGATCTATGTACAGGTTCCTCATGAATGCAGTTAAGTGCTCTGGAACTCCCATTCTTCACAATGTTATCCATAATTTGTTATGATCTACATAGCCGAAGGCCTTTGCATAGTCAATAAAACACAGGTAAACATCTTCTGGTATTCTCTGCTTTCAGCCAGGATTCATCTGACATCAGCAATGATATCCCTGGTTCCACATCCTCTTCTGAATCCTGTTTGAATTTCAGGCAGTTCCCTGTTGATGTACTACTACAACTGCTTTTGAATGATCTTCAGCAAAATTTTACTTGCATGTGATATTAATGATATTGTTTGATAATTTCCGCATTTGGTTGGATCATTTTTCTTGGGAATAGGCATAAATATGGATCTCTTCCAGTCAGTTTGCCGGGTAGCTGTCTTCCAAATTTCTTGGCGTAAGTCAGTGAGTACTTCCAGCACTGCATCCATTTGTTGAAACATCTCAATTGGTATTCCATCAATTCCTGGAGCCTTTTTTTTCACCACTGCCTTCAGTGCAGCTTGGACCTCTTCCTTCAGTACCATTGGTTCCTGATCAAGTGTTACCTCCTGAAATGGTTGAATGTCAACCAGTTCTTTTTGGTATAGTGACTCTGTGTATTCCTTCCATCTTCTTTCGATGCTTCCTGTGTCATTTAATATTTTCCCCATAGAATCCTTCAGTATTGCAACTCAAGGCTTGATTTCTTTCTTCAGTTCTTTCAGCTGAAGAAATGCCACGCTTGTTATTCCCCTCTTGTTTTCTAACTCCAGGTCTTTGCACATTTCATTATAATACTTTACTTTGTCTTTTCGAGCCACCCTTTGAAATCCTCTGTTCAGCTCTTTTATTTCACCATTTCTTCCTTTTGGTTTAGCTACTCAACATTCAGTAACAAGTTTCAGACTCTCTTCTGACATCCATTTTGGCCTTTTCTTTCTTTCCTGCCTTTTTAATGGCCTCTTACTTTCTTCATGTTTGATGTCCTTGATGTTGTTCCACCAGTTGTCTGGTCTCCTTCCATTAGTGTTCAAAGCTTCAGATCTATTCTTGAGACAGTCTCTAAATCAGGTGGGATATACTCAAGGTCATACTTTGACTCTTGTGGACTTGTAATTTTCTTCAGCTTCAACTTGAACTTGCATTGAGCAGGTGATGTTTTCTTCCACAGACGGCCCCTGCCCTTGTTCTGACTGATGATTTAGGGCTTTTCCATCATCTCTTTCCACAGATGTAGTCAACCTGATTCCTGTGTATTCCATCTGGTGAGGTTCACGTGTATAGTCACCGTTTATGATGGTGAAAAATGGTATTTTCAATGAAGAGGTTATTGGCCTTGCAAAATTCTAACGTGTGATCTCCGGCAGCATTTCTATTACCAAGGCCATATTTTCCAACCGTGGATCCTTCTGTGTTTTCAACTTTCACATGCCAATCACCAATAATTATAGTACATCCTGATTGCAGGTTTGATCAATTTCAGACTGCAGAAGTTGGTAAAAAATCTTCTATTTCTTCATCTTTGGCTTTAATGGTTGGTGTGTAAATTTAAATAGTAGTCTTATTAACTGGTCTTCCTTGTAAGTGTATGGATATTTTCCTATCACGGACAGTGTTGTACTTCAGGGTAGATGCTGAAATGATTCTTTTTGACAATGAATGCTACGCCATTCCTCTTTAAGTTGTCTTTTCTGCCATAGTAGACCATATGATTGTCTAATTCAAAATGGCCAATACCAGTCCATTTCAGCTCACTAAGGCCTAGGATATCAATGTTTAGGCATTCTATTGCATTTTTTACCATTTCCAGTTTTCCTAGATTGATACTTCGTACATTCCACATTCCAATTATTAGTGGATGTTTGCAGCTGTTTCATTTTGAGTAATGCCACATCAGCAAATGAACTCCTGAAAGCTTGACTCCATCCACGTCATTAAGGTTGAGTGTACTATGAAGAGGCAGCTCTTCCCCTGTCGTCTTTTGAGTGCCTTCCAACCTGAGGAGCTCATCTTCCGATACTATATCAGACGATGTTCCTATACTATTCATATCGTTTTCACTGGCTAATTCTTTTCAGAAGTAGACTGTCATGTCCTTCTTCCTAGTCTGTCTTTGTCTGGGAGCTCAGCTGAAACCTGTACACCATGGATGACCCTGCTGGTATTTGGATATTGGTGGCATAGCTTCCAGCATCACAGCAACATGCAAGCCCCCAAAGTACAACAAACTGACAGATGCGTGGGGGAATTTAGTCTATTTTACTGTATTTTTTTATTTAAAATGTCTAGAATTCACAGTCTAGACTTTTTAAATTAAAAAAATACAGGATTGTAAGACATGTAATATCATAAAAAAATGCAAAGGGTGTTCTTTGGGCATTGAGGAAACAAATAAACAAACAAAAAAACCAAACCTGTTGCTGTCGAGTTTATTCCGACTCATAGCAACACTATAGCACAGAGTAGAACTGCCCCATAGGGTTTCCAAGGAGCAGGTGGTGAATTTGAACTGCTGACCTTTTGTTTAGTAGCCCAGCTCTTTACCACTGCACCACCAGAGCATGGAGGAAGGGCCCCTAATTTAGCACCAATGAATCAGGAAAGTATACTGGCGGACAATAAGCTAGCACAACTTTGAAAGAAGAGCTGGCAAAGCAGCAGAAAGTCAGAGGCCAGGGAAAACAGGAATGATTTATAGAAAAGCATATAATGTGGTGTGCCACGGTGATGGGCATAGGTGAGGAAGACATAGAAGATAAAGGTGGCAAGCTATATACAGGCCAACACAAAGGTGCTCTTTTAGCCATGGTAAGGATCTTGGCCCTTATCCTGAAGGTATAGTGGATCCACTGGAGGATTTTAATTAGGGAGTAACACAACTAGATTTTCGTTGAGTAGGTAATATATGCAAGACTCTGTCCTGAGCAATTTGCATACGTGACCTTACTTAATCTTGACAAGAGCATGCCTCTCTTTAGAAACTTAAGTAGTTTTACAGAGAGACTAATAGCTAGCAAGTGGAAGTGCAGAGTTAGAAGCCCAGGATCATCTGACAATAGCAGCAGGACAGAGTGAAAACCATGTTATGAATTACTTATTTGTGAATGCCATGGAGTGACTTTGATTAGACCCTTGGAGAAACAAAATGTCAGAAGAATCTGAAAAAATATGTTTGTTTAAACCTGGAGTTTGGGTACATAGAGTGGATCCTAAGTCAATTTACAGCCTCAGAGAAAATCATTTTAAGGATCATTTTTTATCTGGTTAGGTTTAAATTGCACTTTCAAAGCATGCTGTTTACACCCAGAAGAGAATTTCAATGAATAATGTCATGGTAGGATATGGGTAGGTTTACCATAAATTCGGGAATATGATGATGTGAATCCCAATTGACAGCATCCGTCTTTTTCACTTCATGTCCTCCTAGCTCATCTTTAAATCATTATAGCTTCAGTTTCTCAGGTAGTGCCTCAATTGTTGTAATGTCAACTTTACTATTAAGTTCTCTCTTCGTGTATTCTGTCAAATTTACTGATTTTGTAATACATGCACAGAGATGGCTTGAGAACTGGGGAGAAGAGATTAGATTTTCTCATTAGATGGTCCAGTTGAAAATTTTTAAGTCACCAAAATGAAGAAGTTTACCTTTTTATTCTCTTCAGCCAAAATTATTTTACTTTGTTCAATCTCTAGTTTTGCTAACAATTAATAAGACAATAATATAAAATATGAAAGGATTCTTTTGCCAAATCATAATTCTTCTGAACCGACTACTTGACCTCTATAAACATAGTGGCAGCCGAAGAGCAATCACAGTGACATATCTGAACACCCTTCTTGCTCTTCAAAACCAGTGCTCAGATTTTTTTCTAGGATCAAAATATGCTAGTGGGAACTGGCTAATAAGTGTAAAAGTTACTAATTATGACTGCTAGCTCTTTGAAAAGAGTTTATTTGAACTAGAATTATTAGTTTCCTCTCTTCATAAGTCTATATAGAACAACTTCATATATACATATGGAGACAGGTATGTGAAAGATAGATGGTAGATAGATAGATACGTAGATAATTGGTAGATTGATAGATACATAGGTAAATATTCTCTCACATATAGTCACAAAATACTTTATTTTCATGTTTTAATGTTGACATTTTATTTGGCCCCTAATATTTTGCTAGAGTAAGACTATGTAGATAGCTAGATATTATATCCACTAACAGCATTTATTGACTGCCTATTTTGTACTGGCCTTTTTACTAGGTACTCTACTTGGTCCCTTTTGTAGAATAAATTTAACAAAATTACACAGAACTATAGAATCAGTAGTGAGAAAGTAAGAATATACGAAGGCTACATGTGGATCTTCTTGAAAGATAGATGGAAGATAGGTTGGTGTTAGTGAGAATCTATCTAATAATAGAATTTTCTCAAAATTAAAATAAAATTCACATTATGCACCAAAGTGCCAACCATACACACACACACATAGACACACATACACACACTGGTCAAGTACAGGCCCTTTGAGCTTCTATAGATGAAACAATAAAAACAATAAATTTAACTGCCTAATATTTGTTATTATTTCTAAGCTAATATCCTTGACTTTTAAATGAAGAAAAAGATGAGAATTTAAAAAAAAAAGTTGTCTGTACCACTAATAATATTACTAATATCATTATAAGCTGCTTAAAAAAACAAATTTGATACAATTATTAATGATAGTTTGTTAAATTTATACCTCAATTTTTACAAAATAAATAAAAATAATTTAAAGATGAAGAAGTCAAATACTTATTTTTGTTTAAAACACCACTAAATTTATCTAACGTTCAAGTGCATTTTAGAGTAACAGAAAATAATTTTATGCACGCATTTTTAAAACCATGGAGCCCTGGTGGCACAATGGTTGAGCACTTGGCTGCTAACCTAGAGGTTGACAGTTCAAACCCACGATCCATTCTGTGGGAGAAAAGACCTGGCAATCCAGTAAAGATTACAGCCTAGGAAATCTACTCTGTCATATAGGGTTGCTAGGAGGAAGAATCAACTCAATGGCAACACAACAACAACAATGTAACAAATATTTTTACTAGATTTTAAGCAACTTAAACCTTTTTCTTAAATACTGGAAAAGAGTTTGTAAGCTATCAAAAGGAAGCAGAAACACATAACTCAATGCCAATATTTGAAAAAGAAATACAATTTTATACTTAATAATTAGCAAAAACTTACCTCTTCCATTGCCTTAATGGTTATCCAAACGACCTTGGACAATTGATACATTGCCAACATATAAGCAATGCATGCTTTTTTTCCCTGTAAAGATTAATTATACCTTAAATTTTAACAACATGCAAATTTAAGGTTTCACCTGTGGGCTACATAAAGCAATTTGTAGCACAAAACCACATCTGTTAACATTTTAAAATGTATTCTTTACCAAAAACAGCAGTGATGGACTAGATTTATATCACATAAAATAAACAAAACCGCACAAAAATCTTCATGATTGATGTTAACAAGCCAAACTATAAATTTCTGAACCACAGTGGATATTTCAAAATAGAATCTTTTGTCATGTCTTATGCATTTATACATAAAGTGGTATGTGGATACAAATGAATTAATTTAATCACCTAATTATTTTGAAAACAACCTTAAGATTTAGTTATTTTTAATGTGGTTTTATATTTAAGCAATTTAATTGCTTTTAACAGTTTGGAGATGGCAAACAATCTTGAAAATTAAGGTGCAAGTTTGTGTCTCTAGTTCCTTCTTCCTTCATCCATTCTTTACAACCTCATCTGAATAATTTTTTTAATGTCCACTCTGTAAATTTAAGAACTCAGAATCGTTGGGTTTTTTTACTGAATGAAACGTAAATTTCTTAATAGATATTCAGGTCTACCGTCAGTCTGACCTATAGTGACTTCATTCCTGCCCTACCTCCCTCTAGTTAGCATATACTCTGAGAAAATGAGATTGTTTGTATGCCTCCAGCACAAAATATACTGTTTCATCATCATGTCTAAGGGTCTCCTATGACTTCTATCTGGAATGTTCAGACAAGCATCACATTACAAATGGTCAGTCCAGCTCATATAGTTTTTAAAAAGCTAAAATATGAGACAGATAGTGGCAGAATGGATACAAAAACACAAACCATCTATATGCTGCCTACAAGAGACACACCTTATACTTAAAGACACAAACAAACTAAAACTCAAAGGATGGGAAAAAATATATCAAGCAAACACCACTCAAAAAAGAGCAGGAGTGGCAATATTAATCTCTGACAAAATAGACTTTAAAGTAAAATCCACCACAAAGGCTAAAGAAGGACACTATATAATGATTAAAGGGTCAGTACACCAGGAGAACATAACCATAATAAATATTTACTCATCCAACAACAGGGCTCCAAAATACATAAAACAAACTCTAACAGCATTGAAAAGAGAGATAAACAGCTCCACAGTAATAGTAGGAGACTTCAACTCACCACTTTCAGTGAAGGACAGAACATCCAGAAAGAAGCTCAATAAAGACACATAAGATCTAAATGCCACAGTCAACCAACTTGATCTGATAGACATATACAGAACACTCCACCCAACAGCAGCCAAGTATACTTTCTTTTCCAATGCACATGGAACATTCTCTAGAATAGACCGCATATTAGGCCATAAAGCAAGCCTTAACAGAATCCAAAGCATCAAAATGTTACAAAGCATCTTTTCTGACCATAAAGCCATAATAGTAGAAATCAGTGACAGAAAAAGCAAGAAAAAAAGAATCAAACACATGGAAACTGAACAACACCTTGCTCAAAAACTACTGGGTTATAAAAAAAATTAAGGACGGAATAAAGAAATTCACAGAATCAAATGAGAATGAAAACATATCCTATCAGAACCTTTGGGACACAGTAAAAGCAGTGCTCAGAGGTCAATTTATAGCAATAAACGTACACATCCAAAAAGAAGAAAGGGCCAAAATCAAAACATTAACTCTACAACTCGAACAAACGGGAACAGAAAAGCAAAAAAAGCCCTCGGAGACCAGAAAAAAGTAAATCATAAAAATTAGAGCAGAATTAAGTGAAACAGAAAATAGAAAAACAATTGAAAGAGTGAACAAGACCAAAAGCTGGTTCTTTGAAAAGATCAACAATATTGATAAATCATTGGCTAAACTGACAAAAGAAAAACAGGAGAGGAAGCAAATAACCCAAATAAGAAATGAGATGGGTGATATCACAACAGACCCAACTGAATTTAAAAGAATCATAACAGAATACTATCAAAAATTGTACTCTAACAAATTTGAAACCCTAGAGGAAATGGACAAATTTCTAGAAACACACTACCTACCTAAACTAACACAAATAGAGGTAGAACAACTAAATAAACCTATAAAAAAAAGAGATTTAAAAGGTAATTTAAAAACTCCCAACAAGAAAAGCCCTGGCCTGGATGGTTTCACTGGAGAATTCTACCAAACTTTCAGAGAAGAGTTCACACCACTACTACTAAAGGTATTTCAGAGCATAGAAAAGGATGGAATACTCCCAAACTCATTCTATGAAATCAGCATAACCCTCATACCAAAAACCTGATATGAAAACCAAAACACTACAAAAAAAGAAAATTACAGAACAGTATCCCTCAGAACATAGACACAACAATCCTCAACAAATTTCTAGCAAATAGAACTCAATAACATATCAAAAAATAATTCACCATGACCAAGTGGGATTCATACCAGGTATGCAGGGATGGTTCAACATTAGAAAAACAATCAATGTAATCCATCACATTAATAAAAC
>NW_004444165.1:638100-661595 GCF_000243295.1 Trichechus manatus latirostris | reverse complement strand
TTGCTCATGGATAGGAAGACTCAACATTGTGAAAATGTCTATTCTACCCAAAGCGATCTACAGATACAATGCAATCCAGATCCAAATTCCAACAACATTTTTTAATGAGATGGAGAAACAAATCACCAACTTCATATGGAAAGGAAAGAGGCTCTGGATACGTAAAGCATTACTGAAGAAGAAGAACAAAGTGAGAGGCCTCACACTACCTAATTTTAGAACTTATTATACCGCCACAGTAGTCAAAACAGCCTGGTACTGGTACAACAACAAATACATAGACCAATGGAACGGAATTGAGAATCCAGACATAAATTCATCCACCTATGAGCAGCTCATATTTGGCAAAGTCCCAAAGTCTGTTAATTGGGGAAAAGACAGTCTCTTTAACAAATGGTGCTGACATAACTGGATACTCATCTGCAAAAAACTGAAACAAGACCCATACCTCACACCATGCACAAAAACTAACTCAAAATGGATCGAAGTCCTAAATATAAACTCTAAAATTATAAAGATCATGGAAGAAAAAATAGGGACAACTCTAGGAGCCCTAATACATAGCATAAACAGAATACAAAACATTACAAACAATGCATAAACACCAGAAAAGAAACTAGATAACTGGGAGCTCCTAAAAATCAAACACTTATGCTCATCAGAAGACCTCACCAAAAGAGGAAAAAGACAACCTACCGACTGGGAAGAAATGTTTGGCTAGGACAAATCCAATCAGCATCTAATCTCTAAAATCTACAAGATGCTGCAAAACCTCAACAACAAAAAGACAAATGACCAAATTTAAAAATGGGCAAAGGTAAGAAGTTTCCTGAATACAATCAAACACTTTGAGGGACAGGGTAGCAGGGGTAGGCATCTGGGGACCATGCTTTCAGGGGACATCTAAGTCAATTGATTAAGAAAATGTTCTGTATCCTATTTTGGTGAGTGGCATCTGGTGTCTTAAAAGCTAGAGAGTGGCCATCTGAGATGCATCAGTTGGTCCCAACCCACCTGGAGCAAAGGAGAATGAAAAACACCAAAGATACAAGGAAAATATTAGGCCAAGAGACAGAAAGGGCCACATAAACCAGAAACTCCATCAGCCCAAGACCAGAAGAACTAGGTGGTGCCTAGTTACCACCAATGACCACCCTGACAGGGAATACAGCAGAGAGTCCCTGACAGAACAGGGGAAAAGTGGGGTGCAGAACTCAAATTCTAGTAGAAAGACAAGACTTAATGGTCTGACTGAGACTGGAGGGACCCCAGAAGACATGGCCCCCGGACTCTCTGTTAGCCCAGAACTGAAACCATTCCCAAAGCTATCTCTTCAGACATAGACTGGACTATAAGACGTAAAATGATACTCGTGAAGAGAGTGCTTCTTAGCTCAAGTAGATATATGAGGCTAAAGGGGCAGTTCCGGTCCAGAGGCAAGATGAGAAGTCAAAAAGGGACAGGACTGGTTGAATGGACACAGGAAGTCTGGGGTGGAAAGGAGGAGTGTGCTGTTACATTACAGGGAGAGCAACTATGGTCGCATAACAATGTGTGTATAAGTTTTTGTATGAGAAACTAACTTGAACTGTAAACTTTCACTTAAAGCACAATAAAAAAAAAAAAAAAGCTAAAATATGGAATAGCATGTTGCCTACCAGTACCAAAAAGAAATGATCAAATATTTTTATTTACCACCAAACCAAAAAAAAAAAAACCCAAGCCTGTTGCTGTTCAGTCGATTCTGACTAGTAGCAACCGTATAAGACAAGGTAGAATTGTCCCATAAGGTTTCCAAGGAGCAGCAGGTGGCTTTGAACTGCTGACCTTTTGGTTAGTAACCGTAGCTCTTAATCACTGCACACAAATAAATAATATTACTTGATTTGGGATAACAAGCATATAAATAGCTTAAATCATGTATAAGCATGCTATATCCAATTTTAATTACAAATTAATTGTTAATTCTAAACTTTGGGGGCATTTTAGGTAGAGTAAAATTATTTTTGTTGTTGATTAACACATTTTACTCCTTACGCTCCTTTTTAAAAAAATCTCCTTGATGTTCGATCCAGTCTGCTGATTGAAACACAATCTGCACTGCTTCGATTACTTATTTTGAAATTAGCTACATCATTATTAAAAGTAGCCAGAAATTTTGGGATGATTATTAATGGTGGATCATGAAGCAGAAAGAGGACCAGCTGACCCTAGCGAAGTAATACAAAAGTTAATTAATAAGCAGGAGACAGATTTCATACTTATGAGTCTACCCGGAGGAGGACGAACTCCTGTACATAAGACTTTAATTTGAAATAATCTCCAGTCAATAGCACACTTTCGGTGTTGGCAACCATAACTATCTAAATGCAAACACCAGTGGGAAAGAAGGATTTTCTAGCAGCAAGGCTGTGGAAATATAAATTGGCCTACCTTATGAGGTTATGAAGCCCCCTTATAATAAGAATTTGTGCTGACACTAGATAAGTACCTGTTCATTGTGTCATAAAGGAAAATCCTGCTTTGTTTAGGAGGTTGAGGTAGAATTTTAATGTAATGTCTAACATTGAGATTACGTAACAACATATAATACTTATTGAGTACTAACTAACCTTCAAGCACTATTCCAAGTTCATTATAATGATTAACTCACTTAACAGCCTTTGAAGTGGATATTATTATTCATCTCCAGCGTATGGATTAGAAAACTGAAGCACAAAGAAGTTTTGTAACTGACCGTGTTTCCACAGCTAGTCAGTGCTGGAACGGGGATATTATGACGTTAAAAAAAAAACATTGCCATCAAGTCAATTCCAACTCATAGCAAGCATATCGGACAGAGTACCGCATAGGATTTTCAAGGAGCGGCTGGTGGATTTGAATTGCCGACCTTTTGGTTAGCAGCAATAGCTCTTAACCACTGCACCCCCAGGGCTCCATTATGGCATTAGGACTAAGCATTCTGCCCATTCAATATTTGAACTTTTCTTATTCAGCTATGTCATTACTTTAAATTGCCTACATGATCGTTTTTTCTTCTTTTCTCCACTTCTTTACCCTCCCTTGATTAATTATATTCCTCCTCAGAGTAATTCATCTTTGCATATGAACACATATTTTCTGAAATTATCATTATTTATAAATCGCCATGAGTCAAGTTCAGAGAGCTATGCAGTGTCTTAATGCAGATGTCTGGATGAATGCACACACATGGTAAACCAAGTATAACACTCCAAAACGGGCAAAATAATGCAACGGAATGTGATTGACGTAAACATACAGAGAGTAATGAAGAATAACTATTTGCATAGAAGGTGGAGGTGCCCTTTAAGAGAGGCTACATTGACAAAAAAGACAGTTTGTTTCAGTGTTGTCTGGATCAAATAACTGTTTTAAATGATTGGAAACAGCTTATGTACCATGAGACAGATTGAGGGCTTTAATATGAAAAATATTAAAGATCGTAACTTGGCTAAAAGGGCTGTAAAGAAAATCATTAATTCTTACCAGGTACTTAGAAGTTGTGAAATGTGCATATCAATGTGCACTGTCACAGTTTGGCTCATATCTAGAAGGGAGCTAACAAACAGCAGTGGATCTATTGCTTGACACAAAATACAGGGTTTTTTTAAGTCATTAACTTATAGCAACATATACTTGCAATATTAACCATCATCTCTTGACTGAATGTTTTTGAGACCAGTAACCATTTATTTCTTATTCATTTTTGTACCTCCAATATTGTTTTGCGTGCACCTGGCACATGGAAGGTATTCAGTGAATATCAAATGAATTAATGTTATCCAGTAGGTATTCAATGAACATGTATCTGTTGCTGCAAACAGATTGCGTATGTTTAATTATTCTATCTATATAGTTTTTAGGCTGTTAGCTTTATTCATTTATTGTGCACGTATATTAATAACAGGGAGTATGTGGAGGGCTACGGATGCAAAGTTTAATAATATATGGTCTCTGTCTTCAGGAAGCTAACCACAAGACCACACTAGAGACTCTGACTAACAGAGTTCCTTATTTATGTCATTCTCAAAGTCTAATTTTAATTTGACTTGATTTGAGATGGATATTTTTTTCTGTCAGCCATCGTATGAATTGCCTGGATTGTTTTTGTCAAGTTATTTAACTTTACAACCTTGACTCCTTCTAGAGATCAAAAATGTTCCTTAGACATTTCAAAGTGCCCTAATTCAGTGAAAAATATATTTGCTATGTAATACTTGAAGATTTAGAGCCATTCTTCAGACCATACAAATCAGCTTTATTGACTTATATTTTGATTTTTTTTTAATGTTATATTTTATCTGTTAGAAAAGTGTCAAGGTCAAAGTGAAGAATAAATGATTCTCTTAACATAACCATATGGGGCTTATCCAGAACTGCTAGTATGATTCTTAATTGTGGTTGATCCCTTATCTGCATCAATCATGATCATGTGCTAAGCTCAAGAAGGAAGTATTTTGTTGTACAGTAGTTGCATCTGGAATGGTGGTGTAAAGCATGGGTGAATTGCAGTCCCTGGGTGGCACAAATGCTAATGGAAAGCTTTGAGGTTTGAGTCCACCCAGAGCCCCGTGGAAGAAAAGCCTGGTGATCTACTTCTGAAAAATCAGCCATTGAAAACCCTATGGAACACAGTCTACTCTCATACACATGGGGGTCGCCATGAGTTAGAATTGATTCGGTGGCACCTCATTAGCTAGCTGTAAAGTGATATATAATCATGATGATATATACATGTGGTTCTTATAGGGAAAGGGTAGAAATAAATGATGCTGGGACGGAACTGTCCTTTGAGAAGTCCCAGACTATAAGGATGACACAACACAGTACCTTGGTTCCTTTTATAGTTTTATTTCCCAATTGAATTCTACATACATGGTAATTCATCATTTTTCATAGCTGAAAAAATTTGGAAATTGTATGAGAGTACTGTCAAAATGTTCATGTTAGATTGAAAGTATTTTATGTAAAATATTTATATACCTGTATGTAAAAGAGAGCCCTGCTGGTGCAGTGGTTAAGCGTTCAGGCTGCTAACCAAAAGGTCTGCAGTTCGAATTCACCAGCTGCTCCTTGGAAACCCTATGGGGCAGTTCTACTCTGTCCTATAGGGTAGCTGTGAGCCAGAATTGACTCAACAGCACCAAGTTTGGTTTGGTTTTTTGATATGTCAAAGAGGAGCCCTTGTGGCACGGTAGTTAAGTGATGGCTCAGGACCAGGCAGTGTTTTTCATCCTGTTGTACGCAGGGTCGCTATGAGTCAGAACCTACTAGATGGCACCTAACAACAACCATATGCCAAAACATGAACACATACACAGCTTGAAAATTTAAAATTTGAGCAGTACTGCTGTAAGTGGGTGCGTAAGATAAATATATTTTATTTAATTTAAAAATATCTTGTGATATATATAGCTTAAAAAGTCATTTCGAATTATCTCATGCAACATCTTTTAAATGAATATGGACCCAATGGAAGGTATCTATTTTTGCTTCATCTCACTGTGAATTCACAATGCTGAGTGGACAGACATTGATTAAATAAACCTAGCCAGCTCTATGAAGGCCTGTGTGAAGAATTAAGAAGCAACTTCAATAAGAACAAAAGTATTTGTGTTACACTTTTTTTCAAGGGAAACAGTAATTCAATGAATTTAAATTGAGAGAGAAGAATTGTTGGCAAAATAACCCTTTCAAAGATTTAGCTGTGTGTGCACAAACCCTAGTATGACATGCATGAGCACATTCCTGTACTGAAAAGATGGGCAAAATAGCAGAATACAGCCACCTTACTGCCAGATATAAAATAGTTGATTCACAATAAAACGAATTTTGTATTCTCTTATGCTTTTGGAAAACTGATCGTCCTTTCAAAAAATACTCCGTACTTTAGTTCTTTTCTTCAAAAAA
The DNA here is from genome assembly GCF_000243295.1 of Trichechus manatus latirostris. Classification (NCBI taxonomy): domain Eukaryota; kingdom Metazoa; phylum Chordata; class Mammalia; order Sirenia; family Trichechidae; genus Trichechus; species Trichechus manatus. The sequence continues at coordinate 655,664 of NW_004444165.1, read as the reverse complement.
ATTAAATCTTTATATTTTCTAGATATACAACCAATGAGCAGACTAAATAATTTTTTCAACAATTTCAGCATTTCTGAAAACAATAAGAATAGAATTATTATTTCCTCAAGTTGGCATACATATATGTATATAAAAATACGTACATACTTATATATAATACATATATTGTTCATTCATAATACTTTCTATTCCCATTTTGAGATAATGAATGAAATTGGCAGTCTTTTTAACATTGCTGCATAATTTCTTGTCCTTGGAAGTAAAAGAGTTTTTTTTTTTTCTAAATTTGATATAAAGCTTGTGAAGGGTACTTGAGAGGAAGCACAAAAGCTAAAGCAAGCAGAAGAATATTTAATTGTTCAATTTATTCATTCACCCCTTTAGTCAATTAAAAAATATTAATGGATGGGCCAGTACAGCAGTAGGCACTGGGGATTCAAAAATGAAAAGGATAAACTTACTCACTGCTCTCACAAAAGCTAGTGAAAGGATCAGAAAATTAAACAAAATTACAATATAGGGTGATGGTGAGGTTTAATGTGGTTCAAGGAGAAATACCCAAACAAGCTTGTGTCAAGGAAAGCTTCCCAAAAGAAGTGAAGTCTTAAAGGGGACTTTAAGGTTAAGTAAAACTGTTACTGCAATAATGCGGATTGGAGCCACCTGCCGCAATAGCCAATTCTGAGACAGGGGTGAGGTGAACAGCAAGAGTTTATTATATATTGATATATAGGAGACAGAGGGGAATAGATTCCTCAAAAAAACCTGTCTCCCCCACTGGAGATCAGCTGAAGGCTTTTATAGGGACAGGATTATGGGGCTTAGAAGTTTGTGTTAGTTCCCCCTTGAGTTGGTCATGTCTCAGGTGAGTTAATCTTCTACTGGTATTCTTGGGGGTTATCTGGCGACAGTCTTGGGGATTATGTGGCAACATCCTGGTTTTTCTTGTCACAAGATGGGTGCTTTATTCGGTTTTTCATCCCTAGATCATTATCACTTGTTTCCCACCCTCCAAGGAGGATCATCAGTTAATCTTAAACCTTTTGTGGAGACTGGAACTGGAGGGAAGGACAAGATAATGAGACAAAGTAGCGGTTAGCAATGGGGAGGAAATAACAGTGAGCCGGGCCTATGCAGCCTCTTCCAAAACTTGGCCATGAGATTGACAGGGGTCAGGTTTGAGGGTGCTGGGGAGCCTCTGTTCTCTTCTGGACAGAGTGAATAGCATGGTTACAGGCCTAGAGATGAGTGAGACCATAGATCTCTGTAGTAACTGAAAGAATTTTAGTATGCCTAGAACTATGGTTCTCAAAATGTGGGCCCTGGACCAGATGCATCAGCATCACTTGGGAACACATGAGAAATGCAGATTTTCAGCCCCTACTCTAGACCTACTGAATCTGAAACTCTGGGGCTGGAACTCAGCGTTCTAGTTTAACAAGATTTCCAGGTGATTCTGATGGTCACTCAAGTTTCAGAACCACTGGCTTGATCAGAGATTACAAGGGTAGGAGTTAGGAGCGGTGGTGGCGATGGTAGTGGGACAAAAATAAGACACTGGGTTGGAGAGGTAGGTGGGAGCCAGATTATGCAAGGCCATCCTTTATCTTGCTGTTGTTGCTGTTGTGTTACACCGAGTCGATTCCCACTCATGGTGACTCCATGTATTACAGAGTAGATCTGCACCATTGGGTTTCCTAGGCTGTGACTTTTATGGGAGCAAATCACCAAGTCTTTTCTCTCTTGGAGCTGCTAATGGATTCAAACCTCCCACCTTTTGGTTAGCAGCTGAATGCTTAACTATTGCATCACCAGGGCTCCTTATCTTGCTACTGAAGCTAAAATCTTCCTGGCTTTTTATTTTGCTCCCAGTTATCTGTAGTTTTGGAGACAGGCAAGCTAGTCAGCGCCAACTTCCCTATATTAACTTCTCTAGAGCCATTGCTCACGCATCTAATTATTTCCTCGCTTTCATTTTATCCACACTAAAAATAAAACCTTCCAAATATCTTTTTCATTGTCACTCCTATAACTGTCATAACTTCCAAATTCCCTAGAGATATTTTAGCCTCAAGGATTCAACTACATAAAGTACTGGAACCTTGGGAATTATTAATTTAAATTCTAACACATGCTTGCTCTCTGACAGCATGTAAGCCTGCATATCTCTCCTTGACAGTTCATATCTGGTCTCTGGACTTTCAAGACACAGTGAATTTATGACCTACTCACCAGAGCCTCCTGAGAAAACTGGAGCCGAGCCATCCCATCCCAAGCCTTCAATGGAAATGGGTCAGTTTCAGGAGTCCTGCAAATTATGTTATCTGGGCAACTTCATGAGCATAGATGCCCTAAGGCTAAAAGTGAGGTTAGTGAAGAAAAGATAGACACCAACACTAATATGTCACACAAAGGCAGATTTATCCTTTTCCTGGAGTCATTGGCTCATCCTGAGCTGAGGTTACATGGTTGTATGTTCTAACTGGTGAAGACAGGATGATAACGTAGCATTGCATCTCTTGGCTCATAAGGGTCCCCCTCTCTGGACTTTAATTCCTCAATAGTAAAATAAAGGGAATGTGCTAGTTTATTTTCTCTTACTTAAAAATGGGAAGCTTCCTAGTGAAGTGATAAAGGACATAGACCAGATCATCCTGAGTTTGCATCCAAGTTCTGCCACTTGCCAGGTATTAGAACCTAAGGAAGATATTTAACCTACTTAAGCTTCATTTGTTCAATCTGTAAACTATACATTTATCCATTCATTTATACCATGGTTTGTTCAACAACTATATGTGGTGTACCACTCTGTACCAAGTGCTGTTCTACCTGCTAGGGATATAGCAGAGATAGACAAAAATCCTGCTCTCCTAGAGCTTATAGTCTAGAGAGAAGAGACAGACAATAAACAAAAAATAAGCAAAATATTTAGTATGTCAGGTGGTACAGAGCTGTGGTGTGTCACCCATATCCCCCTTCAGCACCCAGGTGCTCATTCTCTCAGCTAGTGGGAGTTCTGACTGCTGAAGGCTCATAGCTGAATTCCTCTTCACACATTGCACCTGGCCAAAAGAAGCTGCATCCCCTAAGTCATGCCCCATTCCCAGGGAGAGTCAGAATCTAAGACTGGTCAATGTGTGGTACAAAGACCCAGCCCCTTTGCTTCAATTCTGAAGGCCCATTGCATTTCCAGAACTCCCTGGGAAGAGCTGAGGTCTTTGTAGCTACCATCACAGTTCAACTGTTTCTTCCCATTTCTGCTTTCCTCACTCCTCTGTATTTATGCTGAGGGCACGCTCAATAAATCTATTGCATACAAAGCAGCAGTACAGAGTCTGTGTCTCAGGAAACCCTATAAAGGTGAATGATGAGTGATTCTCTGGAGAAAAGTAAAACCAAGAAGGAAGATAGAGACTATCTGCCTCTTAATGTGAGAGAAGTGTTAGCCCATTGTCTGACACATAACACATGATCATTATCGTTAACTATCACTATAATCCTAGTAATTACTGTGATCTGGAAAGCTGGCAAAACCTTCTTGGAGAGGACCTTAACCTTGGCTTTGAAGAAAAAGAAAGATAGGATAAATAAATAAACAAATAAAACTGTTCCATAGGATTTCCAAGGAGAAGCTGGTAGATTCAAACTGCTGATCTTTTGGTTAGTAGCCAAGCTGTTAACCACCACACCACCAGGGCTCCTGTATATATGTGTGCATGCATATATATATATATATATATATACACATACATACATATATATATACACACAGAAAGAAGAAAAAATTTCATGATAGCAATTGATTCATGCAATTAAATTTGGCAAATATTTCACAGATAGCTAAAGAGAACTAATGAAGAGCAATTTTTGGATAAAAGCACAAGTTTGGACTTAACCCTGAATTTAAATATTGACTCTATCACTAGATATTAGACTTTGGGTGAGTCAGTTAAACTCTCTCCTCAGTTGCCACATCTGGAAAATGGGAATAAGAATACCACATACCACATACTTTCTAGGGTTCTTGAGAGGATGCAATAACTCAATGCATGTAAAGGACTTATCAGAGTATCCAGTTCTCATGTGGCTAGAGCTCAGTAAATGTTGGCTATTAATACTGATATTATTGCTATTAATTTCCAAACTTAAAATTCCATTTTAACACCTCAGAACTTTATTTAAAAAACAAAACAATGTTTTTTATCATACCAATGTTCTTTCACTTTCTTCTTGAACATAGACACCCTACTATAGTAATCAGGTCATGCTTTTGTTTTTCTCCTTGACGTTTATTTTTCATAACTATTAGCTTACTTTGGGCACATCATCAGGAAAGACCAATAGCTAGAAAAGGACATCATGTTTGGTAAAGTACAAGGCCAATGAAAATGAAGGAAAATCTCAGTGAGGTAGGTTAAACAATAGCCACAACAATGGCCTCAGACATAGCGATGATCATGAAGATGGAACAGGACTGGGTAACATTTCGTTCTGTTATACATAAGGTTGCCATGAGTTGGAGCCAACTCGATGGAAACTAACAACAAAGCTTATCACAGATTAGTTTGCAAGCCTTGGTGTTAGCTTTTGTTTAATTTTTATGGGTAACGTATAAGTATGAATGGAATTCCCAAGATGTGTTGACCTCCCTGGGCTTAAGCACGGGAGAACAGGACTCAGCCACAGAGCCTCAGCACTTGAACAGCCAAGATAGGAGAGTTACCCAGCACAGTAGGGAAGTAGGGGGCCTCCATCAAGCCAATTTCAGTAACATCACCTTGTAGACTCAGAACCACTATCCCTCATGTTTCTGTGGTAATCAAATTCTTTAACGGTTGGGCCACTTTTTAAATAGTACTTAAAACAAACGGTCAGTGCAAACAGAAAAGGTAGTATAGTGGTTAGTAGCCGAAACTCCTTAACTAGACTATCTGTGCTTATATTCTGGCTCCGCCACTGCTAGTTGTGTGATCTTGGGCAAGTTAATTAACTTCTCTGTGCCTCAGTTTCTCCATCTATAAAATGGAGATCTTAATACTACTGTATTGTATGATTGTTTCTAGGAATAAATAGGTTAATACATATGAAATATTTAGAACTATGTCTGGCACACTTAAGCATGCTAGGAGTGTTTCTTATTATAATAACAGTAATTACTACTCTTCTTTTGAGGGAGGCTCCTTCATTGAGTCTCCCATATGATTTTTAAAACTAGCCTGTTCTGTGAAGCAGCTGCTACTTATCACCATAAAGAAGAAGAAAGAAAAAAAAGGAAGAAGAAGAATGTAATTCTGGCAAAAAAAACCAACTCCCTTAGGGCACACTCAGTGGAACCCTTTTCAGAGTTCAGTGGAAATGAATAGACTTATGTACACATAGCCACCTACCCCACTGTACATTTTTAAAAATTAAATAATCATCTAACTAATTTCCTTACCCAGGAATGAGTAATCCAAAGAAAAGTAAATTTAGCTGTATATTTAAGGCTATATTTTGGCTTGCAATAAATATTAGTTATGCTATTATTTAATGAATATAAATACACAGAATATCTTCTTCGGGAAAGAATTTTACTTTTCTCAATTACTGGGTAGATACAGGCTTGAGGATGTTTGGACTTTTATAAAATCACATTTTTACCTTGAATAGCAATTGAAAAGAGAGCTGCTCCTTTCTTTCCCAAATTAATCCAAGTTGTCTCACAGAACAATAGCATGCCAAGTGGGGACACACCAAGGAAACTTAGGGTTATCTAATTATCCCTTTAGCACATTTTCCTTTTTTCTGTCATATTCTGTACTTCAGCCTTTTGAATCCTTATAAATCTTTGACAGCTAATTCCTGTCCATTAGAGACCCACTTCCTACCGTTTGTATTTATACATCTGAGAAACTACTCTTTTTTATATTTAGCTAGCTGTCTTTCTGTCATTTTCTCTCTTTCATCCTGGTTAAGTGTCCACTGGAATGATAGATTTCAAACTGTATTAAACACAAGAATGCAGTTAAGATATTGAATTCAACACCCATGGTGATTAATAGAAGAACGTTATGTACCTTTATAATTGCTTCCAACTTGAATTCAGCAATATCTTTAAGGGTTGTAAAAGTGTATCATTCATGATCACACTCTACCCTGCCCTTAGAATTATTAATAAAACCAGCTAAGATAAATTGAATGATTTTTTGTAAGAAAAAAACACTTTTCTGCCCGTGAAGTTGTGTCCATGTCACCCTTTTTCCCAAAGCCTCTACTGTTCAACATGAAGGGAGAAATACTTTACTGAAGAGAAAGGCAACACGTGAGTAAATAAGAAGTTGATGAGATTATTCTACCTTTGCATTAATCAGTGATGCCTGGAAGTCTCTAAAGATAAGGCATAGTCCATGAATGCAAAGGTAGTTGAGGGAGTCTCATCTACACCCTCAGCCTAAGACTTCCTATAGCTTATACTGTGGGATTTGGGAAACTAGGGCAGGTAAAGGATGGAAAAGCAGGTGAAGAATGGCAAAGATTGATTTTCTCAGTCTTCAAAAGGCAAGCAGTATAGAAAAACTCACTTGAAGCTAGATATATGCGCCTCCATTGCCAAAAGAAAAAAAAACTTAATACTTGCAAATTATTTTCATATGTTTTAAAAGAGGATGTTGTTATTTGCCATCTAGTTGATTCTGTCTGACTCATGGCGACCCCATGGGTGCAGAGTAGAACTGCTCCATAGACTTTTCAAGTCTGTGATCTTTTGGAAGGATAGCAATGACCTTTTGACACCTTTTGTTAATCATCCAAAATCATTTTTTCAAGAATTTTGTTCAACAGAACACTCCCAAACACATACCCCCCCGTAAAATCTAAGTCATTAATATCACTCACTAGAGATAAGAGAGAATTGCAAGGGTAGTCAAATCTCATGTTCAGGAAGAAAGCTAAGTGCTTTGAAGCACTAAGTAGCGTAACGTTTCCCATATATATGCTAATATATCTAAATCGTCCTTAATTTTTATAGGGGTGCATTCTTAGCAAGCTTGATTAAGTAAACAGAGGAATGTTGATTTTTATTTGCATTTCTCTTCTCCCAAGAATATTTGAGACAGTTGAAAAACACTACAAAATGATTAATAAACTAGAATAAGAAATAGAAAATTAGATCCCTAAAACCAAGAGGGAACAAAATATCATTTTGATAATTATTACTACAGATGAACCACATATGTACCTTCTCTGTTTCTGAGATTTCTGGCAGCCAGAGAATAGAGAAGTTATCAAGCTTTCATGATATGAAGCGCAAATGCTGCAGGAAAGATACATAAGGGGCACTGAGGATAATGGCCTCAAAAAGAGTTTTTTCAACAAATGCTTAAGTTTTTTGGGGGAGATTCTTTTTCCCCCAGTATGGTGTTTTCTAACAACAACCTTTGATAAAAGCATATCCAACATAAGTGGCACCGAGTGACAGTGATTTTTCCATGGTGGGAGTAGGGAAAGGAAGGTTACTTAATACATTCCTTGTGTTTGGCCTTCAGGGGAGAAAATATAACTAGGAAGGAAGTGAAAAGAATCACTCTTATCTTTCTTTTCTAAATATGTCTTCTTTTACTCAGGAACTGAAAATTAGAATGTCGTATGGCCCTTTCATTGTAGATATCAAGAAACCATGATCACAGAAAGCAATGTTCTTTGGTGGTTACCAGGGATGGAAGAGAGAGGGAGGGAGAATCACTTTCTAGATAATAGACACTTGTTATTTTTGGTGATGGTAAAGGTAATATCAAATATGGGTGAAGTCTGCACAATTTGACCAAGGTAAATGATGACCCTAAGAAGTACATTAGAATAAGGGATGATTTTGGTAAATGCTATAACATACAATTTTGCATAAACAGTAATAACAACAACAAAATGCGTGTGTGGTTACATAGGTAGATATGTATGCATATAAGTGTATAGGAAGGCTCCTGTAAGTGTATGGGTGTGCATGTATACATGTATTTGTATGCATATGTATGTACATATTTGTGTGTGGTGCATGTCTATTCATATACATAATAAAGCACATAGGGGGCACAGTTATGGATATGTCCTAGACATAACCAAACACTTTGTGGGATGGGTGTACTGGGACTGTAGGCTTAGGACAATAGTCTCGTAGGACAACTCAGTCAATTGCATAACATAGATCATAAAGATAATGTTCCCCACATCCAAGTTTAGTGAGTAGCATCTGTGGTCTTAAAAACTTGGGAGCAACCATCTAAGATACAACTACTGGTCTCTAATAAAAGAGCAAAAGATAAAAAAGGAAACCAAAGACTCAAAGAAGAAACTAGTCTATGGGACTAATAGCTCGCAAAAAGCACAGCCTCATCTATCCTGAGACCAGAAGAACTAGATGGTGCCTAGCTGCTACCACCACTGACCGTTCTGACCAGGGACACAATAGATGGTCCAGGATAGAATAGGAGAAAATGTAGAACGAAACTCAAATTCCTAAAAAAGGCCAGATTTACTGGACCGGTAAAGACTAGAGGAACCCTGAGAATATTGCCCTGAGATACCCTTTAAACTTGGAACTGAAGCCACTCCCAGAGGTCACCTTTCAGCCAAATAACAGATTGGCAATAAACAATATCATCCATGAGTACCATGCTCCTTTAAGTAATCATCAATATTTATCCTAAACCAAAGATGAGAAGGTAAAGGGGGGTGGGCAGGGAAGCTAGATCAATGGAAACAGAACAACTAGAATGGAAATGATGAGAATGCTGACACATTGAGAAAAACATAACCAATGTCACTGAACAATACGTATAGAAATTGTTAAATGGGGACCTAATTTGCAGTGTAAACTTTCACCAAAACACGATAAAATATTACAATAAAAGAATTAAATCTGAAAAAAGTTTTTGCAATAAAAGGTCATGAAAGGGTCTCAAAAATAGGTACACATAAATATATTGGAAATTCTCCAGATATTCTAGCAAATAAACTTCACTATTCTAAGGGGGAAAAAAAAGCAAAAAATAAAAAATAAACACCATAATCTAGGTTATACAAAAGAAAACACAGGAATGTTCTAGACACCACCACAGTAGAAAAGTGGGAGTAAACCTAGACTTCCAAAAGGATTGAAATAAGAAACTGGAAAGCTCTCAGAAACAAAGGCAGCCAATCTTTTTTTCTTGGTCCACACTGTCACTCGTCTTTCTCTAAAGACTAGTTTTATCTGCATCTATGTTCCTTCAGGAAAAACTATTCATCTGCCTAGTGGCTTGCAAATTAACATTTCCTTTGTTTTCAACCATACACCAAAATATTCAAACTGCCTATAGATTATAATTCCAGATTACTGGAAGAGAGAATCTGGTTGACATAGTTTACATCAAGTCTTCATCCATAAACCAGTTCAAAGACCAAGAGAACAAACTTTCAAGGCTCCACTCCACAGAGGAAGGCAATTTTCAGACACAGGGATGAATAGATACCCCAGAAGATTCCTACCAGGAATTTTGAAGTTAGTCTTTAAAAAGGTCACAGAATGTAGATTTTCTATTTTCATATTGACAGATGATTCAAAATGCTATAAAAATCAAGAGACACAGAAACCCTGTTACTATAAAAGCCTAGAAGCCAAACAAATATTTTTGCCCAGGTAAAAATAAATCCTCCCCACATTTACACTGAAATGGGCTGCAGGCAAAGCAAAGATTATCCTTAGGAAGCAGATTTGAATCTGCTCCCGCAGTTAGACATACTCTAGATTGAAAGCCCAGAGTTCCACACCACAGGATACCGTGAAAAAGATGATTCTGGCCTGGAAATTTTTCAAAGCAGGTGTTCCAAGTCATCAAAAATGAACAAACAAACAAACAAACAAAAAAAACCCCAAGGAGTGATGCTCTCATGGAAAAAGTTATATTGAGCTGTATAGCTCTGCAGCACGCCTTGTAGGATTAACTGTGGAGAAAGTCTGCTTGTACAAAATGGAATATGCTGTCTTGTTGTGTAGAGTTTTGATCAATTGCCTTTGTCTGCCTAAGAAAATGATTTTAGTTTTGATAAAGTTGATGACACATAGTTCTTTATGGCAGCTGTAGGAGAGCAGGATTATTTGTATCCTGAAATCAATTCTAGTTGTTGAAAATTAAATCCATACTACCAGCATGTAGGAAGAGACTTATCTTTCTACCTACCAAGATGGCAGATACCCAGTTTGCTTACAATCACCATCATATTATGAAAATATTAGTTTAAAAGAAACAACTAAAGCACAAATTTGTTTTACATTACATGAAATCGTGAATGGATATGTAAGGAAACTTTCCCCATTTGTTAATTTTTTCAGTGATATTCAATCTCACATTTGCAAAATCATTAATACTAAGCCTCACTTTTGAGTTAATGCCACTTGGCTCCCAGGTAATGAAATCAAATTTAATGAAAAGATCAATATATGCCCCACTCTTATTTTCTAGAAAATGATAGTGGTGAGCAGTGGGGAAATATTGTACCTAAAACTCTCTTACTTCTAATGCAAAATATTTAACTTGGAGACCTCCCACATGGTTTAAGGAGACGCATGACATAAATAATAGAGGAGACATGAGAAAATTGATGGAGCCATAGTTTTGTGGTAACTATAAGGTTGGCTGTGTTTAAAATAGAGTGGAACCTCTTTGAATCTCTCCAGAAATGATCATAGTGATTGGCTTGACGTTATTTGAGATAATTTGGTGTTATTCAGAATGGGCTTCAAACAATTTCAAGCAATGATCCAAAAACTTCCTTTAGAACTTTTTCACTTTGATGATATCCAATGAGTTTTGACAGAAGCAGTAGCAGGTCGCTGTTAGATGCCTAGGATCTAAACTACTTGAGGCAATATGTTTGGGTCCACAAGCCAAGATAAATTGGCTCCCACCATTGATGAGTATCTCTTGCTTCCAGAAATACTTCTACTGAAGCCATTTAACGGGCAACTGTAAATTCACATCTACTTCATTACTAACTGTAAAAATTAAGTAAAGGCCTTCCACAGGAATTTATTTAGTGCTAGTATTTTAGTGGTAATGAGTTTATGATTAGGTGGGTTTAAATTAGGAGATTCTTCCACATTCTCATTTTAACACGTTGCCTGGCTAAACTTGTCAGAAATGTTGTCGATTGATTTGTTTTTATTTTTGGTTTGTTTGTTCATATGTTTTTGCATCCATGCAGTTTTTATTAAATCAATACGTGAGCTCCATTAAACATAGGATAGACAGGACTGCTTTCCTTCTGAATCTATCAGGCTATTAAAGCAAAAATAACAACAACAACAAAAAATTGGAATCTCTCCTAACAGAGCATTTGATATTCCTTATATAACAGAAGTTTGTTTGATAAAAGTAAATGGCACCTCACTCCATTTCACCTTATCCATCCTGTTATGGAGCAAACAGGCTCAGGAGGCTGAGCACAGCATCAAAATGAAAATAATAAATTTAGATAGAAAATATCCAGCTCAAGCAAAATAGTAAACAATAAAAAGTTGCTAGTACCTAGCTGATAAATGTAAAGACCTGTTTACCCTCCTTCCCCTGCTATTAGAATATACATATGGATAAATACAGTTAATTCTTTCATGTTTGATTCATTATATTAAATAGAACTCTCAATTTCAAGTGACAACAACCCAACTAACTTAATGAAAAGAGGTATTTTACTGGCTCATGTAACAGAAAAGTGATGGGATAGTGTGAGATTCAGGCAAAAATCCAGGCTCTCCAACAATGTCCTCAGGAATTTCTTAGTCCAGTTCTGCTTTATTCTCTGTTGGCTTCATCTTCGGGCAGGATCTTCACACATTTGCAAGAGTTTGTGTCTCCAGTAAAAATGCCAATTCTGGGTTAATTTAACTGTCCAGCTCCTACACTTCTGCACCGGAGTATTTATTGTAACTTGAGGAAAACACAAGCATCCTGGCTAGTTTCTTAGTGCAGAAATACCAAGAGTGAGTGGCTTTAACAAACAGAATTTTTTTTTTCTCACAGTTTAGGAGCTAGAAGTCCCAGTTCAGGATACTGGCTCTAGGGGAAGGCTTTCTCTCTCTGTCGGCTGTTGGGGAAGATTTGTCTCTTTTCGGCTTCTGTTTCCTGGTTCCTTAGAGATCTCATGTGGCATAGTGTCTATCTTCCCCCATCTGTGCATTCTTTCTTCTGTGCCTGATCAGCTCTATTATTTGTCAAAAGTGATTGGCTTAAGACACACCTTACACTGATATGACCTTATTAACATAACAAAGAAAACCCTATTTTCAAATGAGATTACATCCACAGGTATACCTGTTGAAAAACCCGTTGCCATCAAGCCTACTCCAACTCATAGCAACCCTGTAGGACAGAACAGAGCTGCCCCACAAAAAAACCTGTTGCTCAACAGAGTAGAACTTCCCCGTAGGGTTTCCAAAGGTTTCTTTACAGAAGCAGACTACCACGTCTTTCTCCAGTGGAGCAACTGGTGGGTTCAAACTGCCAACAGTTTGGTTAGCAGCTGAGTACTTAACCACTGCACCACCAGTCTCCTTATCCACAGGTATAAAAAACCAAACCAAACCCGTTTCTGTCAAGTCGATTCCAACTCATAATGTAGGACAGAGTAGACTTGCCCCATAGAGTTTCCAAGGAGCAGCTGGTGGATTTGAACTGCCTACCTTTTGGTTAGCAGCAGTAGCTCTAAACCACTATGACACCAGGGTTTCCAACCACAAGTATAGGGAATAGTATTTACAACACATATTTTGGGGGGATGCAATTCAATCAATAACACATCTTGACTGATCTAATTAAATTTTCATGTTCTATCCGTTGCATATCTCTCCAATATCCTATTCTGCCTCTTGACCTATATGTCTCAGCCATCTCGGATTATCTATAAACGATTTCTGAGGAGGCTGTACTGTTCTGTTTCTCCATTCTATTTGTGATGTTATTTCTTCAAACTAGAATGCCCCAATATCTACTCATCACTTCAGTGATGTGCAAATTTCTTCTAATCATTCCAGACTGAGCTTAAGAAACACCTCTTTCATATACCTTCCTTCACTTCTTCCTACACTCTTCACTTTAACTCTCACACATACCTCTTTTTTATCAACAATTTTACTATATTACAATTAAGGTTCTCATATATATCTCTCTCCCACTAAAGAGAAGCTTCTATGAGGACAGGAAACCATGCTTTAGTTTTGTCTTCCCAAGCCCTCACACAGTATGGTGAATATTTGTGTTGTTTTAGAATGAATAAATGAGCTGATGAATAAGAATTTCCTTAATAAATTTTCTAGAAATTTTTAAAAATAATTAATGTGTGTTTTTAAATCAGGATTATGTTCTTTAAACCTTGTTTCTATGAAAAATAGATTATTTACAAATATATCTTTGTGTTTATAAGCTTCATGCAATTTCTAATCTCTAATGGCTCTTCATTTACTCACAAAGCTATTTACTTCAAACTGCAATAAATGTTACATTAAGAAACTATAAATCCAAGTACATAGATATGCCTACCAATATGCAAGTACCCAATATTAATAGTATGCCATATGTTCAATAGTATTTGAAATTGAGCATTATTGGCTCCAGGGCAGTGATTTCATGGCACTTATGAAATTTTTAAGAAAATTCTATTCTGTACTGAATCTTTAAAGAAAAAAAAAAGAACAAAAAGCAATGAAACATGTATGTATGAATACATAAGTGTTTCAGTTGCAAAAAAAAAGTTCCCGAAGACCTAACTCAACTACCAATAACAATATATAACATCGACAATTACAAATGAAATCCTTGACCCTTAGAATGTTGACAATCGTTCCAGGTGTTTGAATGCTTCAGTGACTTTTCTCTATTTTTGATATTTGCCACATGAAGCCTACCTGAGGCAAGGTATCCTGACTGCTCATTAATGCACACAAGAATCTCTTAAAAAATAAAAAAGACAGAAAGTGGTTCATTACACTGCACCAGCTGCCTCTGCTTCTGCCTCTGCATCAGGTGGTTCCAGCTATGCCTACGTCACTTGGCATTTTTCTCTGACAATTAAACTAAGGTCATCAAGAGTGAATTTTGGAATCTTCTGTGTGGCAATGTAGCCACAATTTGATGCACTAAATTGCATTGTTTCTGGAGAAGTGACAGAGCAGTGGAAGAAGGCACAGCTGTGAAATCTCTGAAGAAGTATAATCCCATCTAAGGGTCTCCCCTCCAACAAAAATGATCCATGAGGTTTGTTTCTATGCAGCTGAGAATTGAGTAACTGGCTTACTTGAGAGGAACAGAGACTCCCTTGCCATTCTCCTTGTATTTCCAGTCTTAATGGTTTTTTTCTTGTTGGTAGATGGCATCAAATATTGAATGAGTGTAAAAGAAAAAATGTTAATACAATACCGTACTGATGTCTCTTTCTTTAAATACATACTTTATTCAAAGCCTCGCCAGGGATATTTGAAAAAGATTTTTAGTTCACACTTTTTCCCATTAATTTGTCTCTGAAAATAGTAAATTCCAAAATACAAACGTGTAAGGGATCATTTATGAAACTAGAACATTTTTGAGCATTAACATTGCCACATAAATCCAATGAGAAAACTTTGTTCTTTGACCATGGACATTTTATTCTTACATCTAGAATGTATTTTTTTAAATTTCTTCCTCATGAACAATATACTTTTATTAATACCCATACTGTGTAAAAGGAGCCCTGGTGGCACAGTGGTTAAACACTCAACTGCTAACAGAAAGGTTAGTAGTTGGAACCCTCCAGTCGCTCAGGAGGAGAAAGATGTGGAAGTCTGCTTCTGTAAAGATTACAGCCTTCGAAACCCTGTGGGACAGTTCTACCCTGTCCTATAGGGTTGCTATGAGTCAGAATCAACTTGACGGCAATGGGTATACTGTTTTATAAGGAGCCCAGGTGACGTGGTGGTTAAAGCTCTTGACTGCTAACCTAAAGGTTGGAAGTTCAAATCCACCAGCCACTCCCTGGGAGAAAGATGTGGCTGTCTGCTTCAGTAAAGATTTACAGCTTTGGAAACCCTGTGGGGCAGTTCTACTCTGTCCTGTAGGGTCGCTATGAGTCAGAATCCACTCGACAGCAATGGGGTTTTTTATACTGTTTTATGGAGTCCCTGGATAGTGTAATCAGTTAATGTGCTCAGAAGAAAATCCTGGCAAACTACTTCCAAAAACTCAGCCATTGAAAACTCTATGGAGAACAGTTCTACTCTGACACACATAGGGTCGCCATGAGTCAGAGTCAACTGGATGGCAACTGACTTACTGGTACACTCTTTTGAGGAGTTGGAAATCAATAGACATGTCTGAAATAAGATTGTAAGGCACAGAAGCTCTTATGTAGAGTAAACAATGTGTTCTTTATTAAGTGAATATCTGTCAAATGTCTCTTCTGAGGATTTTTTTTTCTGTCTTGCTTGCCATTCCTCAACTGTATTCCACGTAATTCAGGTTGCCATCTAGCTGAATTTAAATAAACGTGATGAGTACCTAAATTAAGAAAATAGGGAGGGGTTTGGAGAGAATGGGGATATCTAAGAAATACTTAAAAGGTAGAAATGACAGGAAGACAAAGGAGAGAATTGTGTGAGGGCTGAGTCCCAGTTTCATGCTTGGACATCTCTGAGAATGGTGTGCCCACTGAGATGGAATGATTTTACTCTCTAGGCAGTAGGGAAGACTCTTGAGTGTTTTTGAATATTACTTTGAAGAATAATTATCTGGCCACATAATATGGGATGGATTGGGAAGAGACACTGAAAAGGAAACCTAATAGAAAATGATAAAACTAATCTAGTCACGTGGGGCTGAAGCCTAAAACGAGGCTGTACAGTGGTAATAAAGACAAGATAATCTAAGCCATGATGAAATAATTGACTCTGGATGTGGAGTAGGAGGGAAAGGTAAAATCAAACGTGACCCCATACTTTCAAATCCAGGTAGCCAAGAGAAAACAACATCATCTACAAAGCCACAAGATAATGTTTGTCTAGTAGAAATGTTTGCTCAGCTTTTATCTGTATCTGACATTCTTTTATCTGCATGAACAGATTAATTAGTCTCCATTATATATTGCTAGATCTTTATATTTTTGCCTCACTTTCATAAGGTTAAGCCAATCTTGAATACTGTATCTAATCTGAGAGGAGATATTTTTTCCTGAAAAAAAAATGCTAAGGATTTCCTGTATTGATTGTGAAAAACTGTAAGATTAATTTACTGTATACTGTCAATCCACAACCTTACTGAGATTTGTGCTGTGCAAATACTATTGAAATTTACGTATAACTGACTTTGGTATTAAAAAAAATTATTTTGGCGACACGATAAGACAATATTATTTGAAATTTTTCCATTCCGTTCAGAATTGGGAGTCATAAATAAAGCATATGAATAAATGCATGCCACCATTTATGTCACTGGGGAGCATTTTGAGAAATATTTTACTCCCCAAAAAGCATGTAATGGCTGTCTTTAGTAACTTTAAAAAGATGTTCATAACAGAAAAGAGTTAACTTTAAAAAGCTATTCCCCAGAAAATGACACAGAATACAAATAACAGATTTTACTTTGAAATGTAAATATAGAGTAATCTTGATTACGAAGACACAAAATCATATGCCTGTACAGAAGAAAATTCTTTGGTTAAAAATAGCTAAATTGCTTTTCTCTGCCTTTCCTAAAGACATGAAATCTGTTTTTTTAACCTTTTTTTTACTTAAATATTTGGACTTCAAGTAGAGAACTTCGCTTTTTTCTCTTTAAATAGAAACAGCTACAGCAAACATCACTTAATAATGTCATCCCAACTGTATCAATCACTGGCTAGGTGCTAAGTCCTTGCTCAGTAACAATCTTGCAACTCCTTTTGGATAATTGCTTCCTCTTAAGGAAGTGTACTTCTTTCCAAACCATGTAATGAAATATATCATTTTAATAGACTTACCTTTTCTAAGAATACAACCTCATTCCATTAAGCAAAGCAACGTTTTCCGATCAGCTAGTCACAAGTAAATTTTATTTCCTACTGAAGATTTTATTGTGCTTCTTTTAAGGAAAGGTTTGCTCTCTACGATATCATGAATATGAATAAATTATACATACATTTTCTGCTACCAAACTAATTAGAAAAAGCTTTTTCTCAGGATTTAAGAATGAATAGGTAGTACTAAAGACAAGTTCTCATAGTAGAGGAATCGGTTGCTATACAGGCAGTCCCTAGATTACAAACAGATTACGTTTCCTGAACATGTCTTTAAATCGAATTTGTACATAAGCTGGAATGGTTAGGTATGGTTTATATCTAACTTTAGTTAGTCAAATGTTTGTCTTAGTATATAGTATACCGTTCTGAGCATAAAAAAAAAGAAACACTTCCAGACACACTAAAACATCTTTAACATAATAATACAATAACAATAATGTTTTGATGAGTATTGCAAAGTAGCACGCATTTGTTATTACAAACTATTGTATGCACCTCAAATTCTTTTTTTTTTTTTTTATTTTATTTTTTTA